>NC_041386.1:379163798-379260260 GCF_002162155.2 Triticum dicoccoides
GATGGTATTCACCAACTACTAACCTTTGGCACTCAAGCCAAATGTGAGGTCGTGGATAATGCACTTGCCAGAGAACTCCATTACGACTTCGGCTAACCTGTGCCATGAATTTGTTGGCGCCTTCACAAGTGGCCATCAAGAACCAGGGAGGCACAACGACTTGCAGCTCCTTCCATAGAAGGAAGGAGAGAGTTTGCAGAGGTACATGCAGAGGTTCAGCCGGGTGCACAGGAACATCCCAGATATCCACCCAGCAGCTATGATAGCCGCATTCTAGTCCAACGTATGCAATCGCAGGATACATTCCAAGATGAACATCTAGTTGCCGAAGACTGTGAATGGGCTGTACACTTTGGCAGTTACGTGTGCCCGAATGGAGGAGGGGAGGAGACTCCCCAGAGAAGAAGATTGCGCCGACTCTGATTCAGAAGACGACGACGACGCAACCAACTAGAAGAAGAAGAACAAGAAGCGCAACAAGAAACACAAGGATAAGGTTGTGCTGGCTATTGAAGGATCGAGTACCCCTTGTACTGGCAAGAAGGCCAAGACTGAGGTTCCCGGCAGGGAAGTTGCTGCGTGCGCTGATTGTCAGGAAGCCGCGGCTACCGAGAGGCTAGGAAGGCTGACGGACCATACTGCAAGATCCATCGGACCAAGGGCCACCATCTTTAAGAGTGTCATCAGGTTGAGAAACTCATCAAGAAGTAGAAGGCTGAGTACGAGAAGCGTGATAAGGACGGAGACCAAGATGGCGTTGGCTGGAAGAGCCAAGGTGGCAAAGGACATCACCCTGGCAAGGCCCCTCAATATCAAGGGAAACCTGCCAGAGGCCGTGAGAAGAAGGAACGCGATGACGGGAGTGATGAAGAGGATAAAGAGGATACCGGCGAGCAGGAATTCTGGAAGGCCACTAACGCCCTATGCATTGATGGAGGTGCATCCTTGCACTCCTCTCACTGCTAGCTTAAACAGTGGGCGCGCGAGGTCAATGTTGTGGATCCAGCGGCAGATTCTCGGAAACTGCTCAAATGGTTCCGCACGCCCATCATCTTTTATGAGGAGGATCACCCTGACTGCACCATCGTAGTAGGATGTTTGTCGTTGTTGGTTTCACCGACGATCTGCGGCCTCAAGGTCACGAAGATGTTGGTTGATGGCGGGGCTGGGTTGAATCTGATTTCTCCCAAGGTCATCAGCAAGATTCAAAAAGTAGATGAAGAGATCAAGGTTACTCGTACTTTCCAAGGGATCAACCCCGGCAGGAGTCGTCCTAAGGGGAAGATCACAATGCCAGTAACTTTCTGGGGGTAGTTAAACTACCAGACTAAGAAGACTGTGTCTGATGTGGTTGACCTCCCCCTGCCGTACAATGGAATCCTTGGTCGCCTAGCCTTGGGAAAATTCATGAAAGCATCCCACTATGCCTACAACATGTTGAAGATGCCAGGGCCAATTGGTGTCATTTCCATTCCATCAAACAAGAAGGACGCAATCATATGCGTGGAAAGGATGTACCGGGAAGTAGTCACTGCAAAGGCCGCGGAAGCTCCCGCTCCTTCCAAGGAAAGCAAGAAAGGCAAGAAATTTAGCAAGGATGCCAGCAAGGAATCCGGGAAGTGCACCTCTTTGATGTGCGCTGTGCCTGTTGATGACTTGCCGGAGAGTTCCAATAGCAAGAGATCAAAGGTTGTCGCGCCTGCTGTTAAAAAGGTCCCCGTAGGGCTGGTTGGCGTTGATGGTACATTCACTATTAGTGCCTCCCTCGATGAGAAATAGTAAATCACGCTTGTTATCTTCGTGCGGGTGAATGTTGATGTGTTTGCTTGGCAACCATCTGACATACCCAGTGTTCCCAAGGAGGTAATCGAGCACCACCTTGCTGTCTGCCCACTGATACGTCTCCAATGTATCTATAATTTTTTTATTCCATGCTATTATATTATCTATTTTGGATGTTTTATATGCATTAATATGCTATTTTATATTATTGTTGGGACTAACCTATTAACCTAGAGCCTAGTGCTAGTTTCTGTTTTGTCCTTGTTTTTGAGCTTTGCAGAAAAATAATACCAAATGGAGTCCAAACGGAATAAATCTTTCATGATGATTTTTCTTGGACCAGAAGACACCTAGGGGACTTGGAGTCTAAGTCAGAAGACCTGCGAGCCGACAGCAAGGGTGGAGGGCGCGCCCTAGGGGTGTGCGCCCCCTACGTCGCCTCCCCCTCGGGACTCCTCTGACCTAGCCCTTGGCCCTATATATTCACATATATTCCACAACCTCCAGAAGCATCCACGAAAACACTTCTCCACCGCCGCAACCTTATGTTCCCGTGAGATCCCATCTTGGGGCCTTTTCCGGCATCCTGCCGGAGGGGTATTCGATCACGGAGGGCATCTACATCAACTCTATTGCCCTTCCAATGAAGCGTGAGTAGTTTACCTCAGACCTACGGGTCCATAGCTAGTAGCTAGATGGCTTCTTATCTCTCTTTGATTCTCAATACCATGTTCTCCTCAGTGTTCTTGGAGATCTATCCGATGTAATCTTCTTTTCCGGTGTGTTTGTCGAGATTTGATGAATTGTGGATTTATGATCAGATTATCTATGAATGTTATTTGAATCCTGTCTTAATTCTTATGTGCATGATTTGATATCTTTGTAATTCTGTTTGAACTATTGGTTTGGTTTGGCCAACTAGATTGGTTTTTCTTGTTATGGGAGAAGTGCTTACCTTTGGTTTCAATCTTGTGGTGTCCTCACCCAGTGACAAAGTAGGGGTAGCGAGGCACATATTGTATTGTTGCCATCGAGGATAAAAAGATGGGTTTTACATCATATTGCTTGAGTTTATTCCTCTACATCATTTCATCTTACTTAAAGCTTTACCCTGTTCGTCATGAACTTAATACCTAGATGCATGCAGGAGTCGGTCGATGTGTGGAGTAATAGTAGCAGATGTAGGCAGGAGTCGGTCTACTTGACACAGACATGGTGCCTATATTACATAATCATTGCCTTGGATATCATCATAACTTTGCGCTTTTATATCAATTGCTCGACAGTAATTTGTTCACCCACCGTATTATTTGCCTTCAAGAGAGAAGCATCTAGTGAAACCTATGGCCCTCGGGTCTATTTTCCATCATATTATTTTCTGATCTACTATTTTGCAATCTTTTATTTTCAGATCTATAAACCAAAAAACCAAAAACATATGTTATCGTTCGTTCGGTTTTATTTATCTATACCAGATCTCACCTTTGCAAGTGACTGTGAAGGGATTAACAACCCCTTTATCGCGTTTGATGCAAGTGTTTGATTGTTTGTGCAGGTATTAGTGATTTGCGCTTTCTTCTCCTACTGGATTGATACCTTCGTTCTTAACGGAGGGAAATACTTACCTCTACTTTGATGCATCACCCTTTCCTCTTCAAGGGACAAACCAACACAAGCTCAAGAAGTAGGCGGAAGAATTTCTCGCGTCGTTGCCGGGAAGAATTTCTCTTGCATTACATTATTCGTCATTTCCATCTTGTTTCCCTTTCCCCCACTTCTAATATGATTTTCGAAAAGATTTGCCCTTTCCTTCGCCTTTCTTCCGTTCGTCTTTTCGTTTGCATTTTGTTTGCTTGTGTGTTGGATTGCTTGCTTTCTCACGATGGCTCAAGATAATACCAAATTGTGTGACTTTTCCAACACTAATAGTAATGATTTTATTAGTACTCCGGTTGCTCTGGCCACTAGTGCGGAATCTTAAGAAATTAATGTCGCTTTGCTGAATCTTGTTATGAAAGATCAATTTTCCGGCCTTCCTAGTGAAGATGTTGCATCCCACCTGAAAAATTTCATTGAGTTGTGTGATATGCAAAAGAAGAAAGATGTGGATAATGATATTATTAAAGTGAAGTTATTTCCATTTTAACTTCTAGATTGTGCTAAAACTTGGTTTTCTTCTTTGCCTCAAAATAGTATTGATTCATGGAATAAGTGTAAAGATGCTTATATTTCCAAGTATTTTCCTCCCATTGAGATCATCTCCCTTAGGAATGATATTATTAATTTTAAGCAATTTTATCATGAACATGTTGCACAATCTTGGGAGATGATGAAATTGATGATACGTAATTGCCCTACTCATGGTTTGAATTTGTGGATGATTATACAAAAATTTTATGCCGAATTGAATTTTGCTTCTAGAAATCTTTTAGATTCGGTTGCAGGAGGTACTTTTATGGAAATAACTTTAGGAGAAGCTACTAAAATTCTAGATAAGATTATGGTTAATTATTCTCAATGGCATACCAAAAGATCTTCCACTAGTGAAAATTGGATGCCATTGAAGAGATTAATGTTTTGAGTGGAAAGATGGATCAACTTATGAAATCATTTGCTAGCAAGAGTGATTCTATTGATCCTTATGCCTTTCTCCACTTTGATTTAAAATAATAATGAATCTATGGATGTGAATTTAGTTGGTAGGAACAATTTTGGTAACAACGCGTATAGAGGTAATTTTAATCCAAGGCCGTTTCCTAGTAATTCCTCTAATAATTATGGTAATTCTGGTTTTCAACAGAATTTCAATGCTATGGAAACGATTTTGAGAGTAGTATTAAAGAATATATGAGTTTTCAACAGAATTTCAATGCTATGGTTGAAGAAAAATTACTTAAGATTGATGATTTGGCTGGGAACGTGGATATAATTTCTCTTGAGAATTATTCTTTGAAACTTAGATCTATTTCACCCAAGCATGATATAATGAGTCTCTTAACGCTATGAGAATTTCCATTGATGAGTGTAAAGAAAGAACCGCTAAGATGCGTGCTAAGGGAGATTGGTTTGTAAAGGCGTGTTCTTCTGGTTTTTGTGAAAATAATGATGAAGATCTTAAAGTGATTGGTGTGACTCCTATTGAATCTATGATTTTCTAAAATAAATCTTGATAAATATGGGATTGGAGATGAGTCAACTTTCGCTAGAAGACGTCCCAATGATTAGGAGTTTATAGATCTTGATGCAAAAATTGATAAAAGTGTGATTGGAGAGGTCAAAAGTTTAAGTAGCAATGAACCCACTCTTCTGGATTTAAAGGAATTTAATTATGATAATTGTTCTTTAATAGATTGTATTTCCATGTTGCAATCCATGTTGAATTAATCTTTTGAAGAAAAGCTTGAATTGGAACTTTCTATTCCTAGAAAAATTTATGATGAGTGGGAACCTACTATTAAGATTAAGATTAAAGATTACGAGTGCCATTCTTTGTGTGATTTGGGTGCTAGCATTTCCAAGATTCCAAAAACTTTATGCGATGTGTTAGGTTTTTGTGAATTTGATGATTGTTCTTTAAATTTACATCTTGCGGATTCCAAAATTAAGAAACCTATGGGAAGGATTAATGATATTCTTATTGTTGAAAATAGGAATTATTTGCCTGTAGATTTCATTGTTCTAGATATAGATTGCAATCCTGCATGTCCTATTATTCTTGGTAGACCTTTCATTGGAATGATTGGTATATTTATTTATATGAAAGAAGGAAACATTGGATTTCAATTTCCATTAAGGAAGGGCATGGAACACATTCCTAGAAAGAAAATTAAGTTGCCATACGAATCTATTATGAGATCTACATATGGATTGCATACAAAAGATGACAATACCTAGATCTATGTTTTTGTGGCTAGCTAAGGGCGTTAAACAATATCGCTTATTGCGAGGCAACCCAATTTAATTTTTGTTATTACTTTTTTGGTCCTGTTTTGCAATAAATAATTCGTCTAGCCTCTGGTTAGATGTGTCTTTGTGTTTTAATTAGTGTTTGTGCCAAGTAAGACCTTTGGGATAGCTTATGGTGATAGTTGATTTGATCTTGCTGAAAAATTGAAACTTTCATGCTCAGGAAAACAATTATCATTTTTTAACAGAAGCGAGATAAAATACTGATTCTTTTTGTAGAAGATTAATATACAAATTGTCTAGGTTTTCCAAATTTTTCAGAATTTTTGGAGTTACAGAAGTAATCGAGAGTTATAGATTGCTACAGACTGTTCTGCTTATGACATATTCTATTTTCTTTGTGTTGTTTGCTTATTTTGATGAATCTATGGGTAGTATCGGGGGGTATGAACCATGTAGAAGTTGGAATACAGTAGATATTTGTCACACCCTGATTTTCATGCCACAACACTTAAGCTAATAGATCATGATAAAATGTGGTTTGACAAAAACTTTTGATTGTTTTGGTCTTTGTTTGATTGGATTTTGTCTGCTGTTTGCAAGTGCTCTAAAAATCTGATAAATCCTCCAACTCTTATACTCCTTCTCCTTGATCCAAAACTTTGTCCAATGATCATGATATGTGCAAAGGACATAATAGTATTTTCTTACAAAAGTATATTGGCTAAAAAGTATTTTCTAAATTAGGTTTTCCAAAATCCCCTGAATTGAGACTTGAACTACAAGTACTTAATGAAGGGTGTAAAAAAATCTTTCAAAAAGTATATTTGACTCCTATTAGATATAGGACTCCGAGAAACCACAAAAATATTATTTTTAAAGTTATCTTCCTCTTTTATTTAAAGGCTTTTCCTTAAGGCCATAAATGGTCTTTAATAGGTTAAAATTACTAATATGTTTCAAAAATATTTGAGAAAATTTAGGGAAGGTCAGTGGGCATATATTGTCCATATATATGAGTTTCAACACATGTTCATGTTCAAAATATTGGCCAAATCCCTCAAAAACCCTCTCTAGGTATTTCAAGCTTTTGAAATACATACAAAGCAAATAGTCTCCATTAAATATAAGAAAATTCCTCCATGTCACAAATGACCTACTTGATGGTGCTACCAAATATCATGTCATGGAGAATAATATAACCCCATGAGACCCTCTCAAAACCATATCTGTCATTCTCCAAGATTGAACAACTTTGCATTGCCAAACATGTCCAAATGCTCCCAAACTTGGTACACATGCTCAAATGGTCTAATTATTCATCTAGACCAAATGTCACAAGTTGGAGAACAAGATAACTTGATGAAAGTTCCCCAAAACCCTCTCTGCCAAATCCAAGTGTGAACAACTCTACATTGGCAACTTTCTCCTTTTTATACCAAATTTTGTGGACATGCTCAAAACCTCAAATGATGACACTACACCAAGTGGTACATCAAGGGGAATAGATTTGCATGACTAAATCATGGAAAATCCATTTCAGTTGATTTTTAGGGTTTGCCAAAGTTACATTGGCAACCTCCTTCAAATGAGCTCAAACTTGGTGAACAACCTCAATTATATATGCCATTTGATCCTGTTAATTCTCTTGTCAAGTGGAATCCATTTGCTTTACCAAAATACCATCAAACACCTTCTGGTGATTTTCCAAAATTACTATTTTCACTTCTTTCCTTGTTCTTCCTGACCTCTACTTTTTACCACAGTCTCTACTAGGCCTCCTCCACCTCTAGTAAGCGTTGCATCCCTCAGCTCTATTATTTGGTGGGTGAAAACCTCACTTTCCCTCTCTGGACAACCACTATTCACCCTCTCTCTTAACTCCTCCTGTCCTCCAGTGGTTCTCTAGAGCATCCAATGCCACATACACTTTTTTTACTCACCCTCAAAACACCTAGACACTTGTGGACACACTCATGGCACTTAAACAATGCCAGTGCATGTAGAGCTCGTGCTCTGGAGCATGCTACAGTGCTCTCCCGCACTGTAGCTCACCCATGTCAAGGGCATACGATAGCCTTGGGCGTCAGGATGATGTGTCCCGAGTTGGCCTCGACGTCTGGGAAACGCCTTGCTGTGGGGCCCCTCCTCCCTTGCCCTCCTTCTCCCTCCGGCGAGCCGAAGTGTCGTGATCAATCTAGCCTGTCGCGGGCCTTCGCTGCGGTCGAAGCCCCGCTCGCTTCGGCGATTCCCCGCGTGAATGGGGCCAACAGGCAGGCGCGAGACTTCCCCCCGAGCACGCCGGTTGCCGGACAATCGTCGGAGGCGACCCGAGTCGCCGATGAAGGCGCCGGCATGCGCTCGGCCGGCCTCCCCTGCCCCTCCTGTATTATGAGTGGGAGGTAGGAGGAGGGCCTACCAGCGGTGACCTCCTGTAAGTGGCTAGGGCCCCAAGCCCCTCGGTTAAGTGGAGACGGCCTCCGGCCAAGGCATCTGCCCCGAGTGAAGACGTACTCCAGGACTTCGCCTGGGCGCCCGCGCGACTGATGTCACTGGCCGGCCCACGGCTATATCTCGCCATGCGCACATGATAAGGGTAAAACCTTTTCCGTTTTTCTTTTTCCATTAAAACTTCAAAAATCCATAATCAATTCATTAAAACTCCAAATTTGATGATTCAAATTTCTAGTAATTCCTAAATTCATGATCTGTCACATGATGCTATTTTCACATTTTTACAGAAACATTTCCCTCATAAATATTTATGAAATCCCATTTTTCCATTTTTGTGATAAACTTTAGAAAATCACAGAGAGCCCATTTTTGACACAAATTCCATGATTCAAATTGCTAGATACTTATAAGTTCAGAATTTAGTTTTTGAACATATTTCCCAATACTTTCTATGCCACATGAAACAATGCTCCATTTCTCCATATATATCCAACTTTGCAAATTCATTTGAACTCCAAATCCAGTGAAACCAACTCCTAGATGATTATAAAATCATGCCTTATTAAATGGGTGCATTTTTCTCATTTTTCAAAATAATATGTTTGTATACTCCTTGCACATCCATATATCCCTTGAATCCTTCATACTGAAATGTTCAAAGACATCCCTTGATCCACTTCCAATGGAATCACTTTGGTCATTTTTCATATGACCAAGGGTATCCTAGAAAAGTCAAATTCACATTTTTAGAGCACTTCTATTTTTCCTTATCGTGTTACTTATTTTGATTGTTTCCTACGTTAGTTGACGAAGTAGACGGGATACTCAGAGATGGACCAGAAGGATTAAAGACCATGCGGAACTAGGCAAGCAGCCCCTTGACCATGTCCATGAAACCCTTTTTATGCATGTCATATAGCACTTTATTATTGTTGCATCATAATCAAGATGAGATGGTAACCACTTTGGTGGGTTACCTTTGTTACTTCCTTGTTGATACTTGCATTGCGCATGACCCTACCTTCCTATGAGGGTTATGCGGGTGGGAGTAGATAGGATGCAAAAGTAGTTGCTACGCATATGAGACAGGTATGTGCATGGTGATGGAGACAAAAGTTATTTTTAAGACTTTTCAAAAACCCCATCGGGTGCCACTAATGCCCGAGGGAGATGTCGAGCTAGGTAACCACTTGATAAAGAAGTGGTGTACTGAGGCAAGTGAGTGTTTTTTTTCGAAAGGATTGGTTTAAGTTGTGATCGTTACTCCAACCTTACATGCGCAACCACTCTACTCTTATATGGAAATGGGCATTATTGATTACCTAGTTCGTGCTAACATGAATGCGCGCATTACTAGTGAAGGGAGTGGTGTGGTCACTCTTGGGACGGGGTCGTGCCAGGTAGGGCGGCCATGACTGTTTTTACAAGCAACTGAGCACACCGTTGGTACCCCGTGCTTGTGATATGTGATGAATATGGGAGAATGACTTCGCAAAAAAATATGTGACAATGTTTTGCACGGGGGCTGCTACCAATCGAGTGGACTCATTGTTAGTTACGGCTAGGGAAAGGTAGTGATCGGGTGCTTACCTTGGGTACTTGAGGTACCGCGGGTCGTGGATAATACAGAAGTTACCTGGATCTTGTGGGTAAAGTGTGCAACCTCTACAGAGTGTCAAACTATTCGAATAGCCATGTCCACGATCAAGGACAGTTGGGTAACCGCTCTTGGGTTACGTCCATTGTTTACAAGAACCTGTGCATGTGTGTGGGGGAGAAAACTACTCGAGTCGAGTCGAATGACTTGACATGTTGAGTAAGCTGGAGTTGATCCAAACACTGTTGATGTTGATATCTGTAACCTATTCACATGGATAGCAGAATTCTTATGATGCATGCTTTACAAGTTGTTAGGACATGCCATTGCACTCAAAACTAGCTTATTTTGCAAAATTACATATTTAGTGCTATATCATGCATTGTTGTACCTTGTTTCGAAACATCGGTTGCTTGCGAGTACATTCAAAGTACTCATTGGTTTGCCACTGGTTATTTTATTGGCTAGGCATGAAAGAACATGATGTAATGAAGAACACCTTGGTGACAAACATGCGAGCTAGGACGCTTCCCAATCAGAATGCTTGTAGGGTTAAGGCAAATGGCATGGGTTCACGCTTTCGTTAAAGACTTCCCACTGCGAGTTTATGATGATATGACCATAATGGTCATAATTTGTGTAAGACAGTATGTATGGATGTAAGTCTCTTGATCTTCAGCTTCTGTGTGTTCGGTGAGCATTGATCTCTGGGATCACTATACACATATAACCGGTGATCACAACTTATGAGTCGAGGTCCCCATAGAGCTGGTATCAGAGCCATCCTGACTGTAGGAAGCCTTAGTTAGCATGGTCGTTAGTTAGGGTAAAACTATTTTCAAAACTATTACTGAGTTTTCAAAACTATCTATACTACTCTTCCCTTCCGAGTTTTCCGAAAGCAAAGGTATATTTTCCTTATTGATCTCTTCCCCTTCAATACTTTTGTAAATGCTCACTAGAACCCTTATGCCCCTGACCACTGGATTCCTTGTAATCCTCGTGGATAACCTAGGAGGAATATGCCTTGCCAGATGTTCGCCCACATCTTTGGAACACAAGTTTGGTGACACCACAATAAGACGATACCAATAGAAGAGATCGTCTCGAGGGATGAGGAAACCAAAGACTCGGAAGATGGTGACACTCTTGACACTGCCCCAGGATGATGAAATCTTGTCCTACGATGATCAGGGTGTAAGATATGCAAGGTCATGAAAAACATCGCTATTAGAGCAACCCAGTCCTTACCATTGTTGTATCGGCAACCACTAGTGGATGAGAACCTCGCCGTTTGGTCCAGCTCACTATAGTGAGCAGGAAAATGGTTCTCTTCATCCCCCACTCTTGGTGTCGACGTTACCATCAGCGTAACCGACATGTTGGACCTATACTATGCCTTGTCAATTTCATTGCATAAAGGATTGCCTACCTGGTACGCTTGACGCCTTAGAAGGCAAAATGGATTGTCATGATTAAGAAGACAACCAAAGACCGAGTCAATGCCAGCTACGAGGAGCCACCTTCACCCCACCACTTCAACAGGCGAGGAGTTGTCGAAGACTATTAAGGCTCAACCCGGATCATTTCATCGAACAACTACAATAGACACAGTGACACCGAAGAAAACCCAGAAGACTGCACGAGACACGGAGCAAAGCACGATTACTGATTCCGAGAACCCCTAGGGTAGGATGAGTTGTGTACCCCCTATGTGTAGTCGAGTCCATATGATGGTTCGAATAGAACCAGGATTGTGTGTTGCTTGTTTTTATTTTTTTGTGTTTTGATATCAGTCGCCCTTTTTGCCCTAGGAAACAAGTACACGACTATATCACCTGCCTTATTTTGTTGTTTGTGTTTGGCCCTTTTTGGCACCCGTTTGTTTGCACTTGCACTAGAGAACCCCCTTTAGGCATCTCACCTCCTCTATGCTACTTTTCCCTCTCCTCTCTTTCATCAACTGAAGACCAGCAAGACAGAATGCACCAAGGATTCCACCTCTGCAACCAATCAATACTGAAGAATTTTGCTACGGCCTCCTCGACCAAGTGCAACCCCGTAGAGTTATGTTTACTCCTCCATACTGGAAATCCATCCGTAGACCCTTTGAGACTTCACCATGCGCTTAACCCATGGAATTGCAAGAGAACCTGTTAAATCCCGTAACCTTGCACAACACTGGGTTCATTATGGAAGTAGTGGAGATAGTGAATGAGCACATTGTCATTCTAATATAGCACAAGAACTAATGATGCCATATGGAAGACCAATTTGAGGATATAGGAATAGAGGACAAATGACTTGATGAGTTTATATCAGTGACCCTGAGGAATTATCTGAGACTTTGGTGGATTATGAGGCTTTCATGTTGGTAGATGAACTTGGTGGGACATGTTAATAGAGTAGCATAACTTTTCATTACCCCTGTGTAAATTGGGTTTTGTAGGACAATTATAATCGCAAGATGAAATTCTTGGAAGTTTAAGGATTTGACATAGCCATGGGATATTGATAGGAGATAGTTCATATTACGATAATGACTTGGGCGAAAGAGTAGAAATTCTAGTTGGACATGAGATTTCGATTTAAGTAGGTCACTCTAGTTGAGTATTGATGTTGAGTATGTCTACATGGTTTGGAGTAAATTGGATTTAGACTGATGATCTCGATCATGATACCATGTTTCTCGGTGGACGATAAACTAGGAGATTGGATTCATTGTCGGAGTTGATTTAGGGTTCTATATAAGCTTGACCTTAGAGTTTATCAGATCATAATAATGGGAATTGGTGGACTGACTATAGTAAGGTAGCCCTTTCAAGTATTTGGGGATTATAGGACATTATAAGATCATGTCGAAGACCATAGACATTGGATTTGTAGAACTAATGGATTGTGTAGTGATTGATGGAAATGAATGGGCTGTTGGAGTTGATTCATAGGAAGGAAACAAGATCTTGGATTGGTATACGACGTGTTTCCTTAGGATAGAGATGCACTATCTTGGACCTTGGAAGGATAGGTTGAGCACTTGGATTGTGATGTTTAATTCAAGCTTAGCAGCTTGTATGCTCTACCCATGGATGTTTACATAGGGATAGCCATGCATATGAGTTTCGGGATAGTTGACATATATGATTCTGTTAGACCTCCTCTTGGGAGCCATGAGGATATGAATATCATGAGTGATGATTGGAGTTGACCTATGGGAGATGATGCTATCGGTGATATGATGTGGTTTGTTTAAAGGACTAGATAGAACAACTGGCATCTGAGAAACTATGCTCAAGGATAGGATGATAAACATTCACTCACACCCTAGAATCCTTGAAACCCTTAAGACCTACCAAGCCACAACATGGTTGGATCATGACCATAGGCCTTGACTCTAGGTCGAGAAGACCTTGGCCAACACTCAACCGTGACCACCACAATGCCCCAGCCTACTTTATGTACCTCATGAACTAAGTCTTAATGGATTACTTGGACACGTTGGTTGTCATCTTTATTTTGGTAACGTACTTGTCTACCCGAAGACGAAAGAAGAGTCGTTCAGCTGGACAAGGAACATCTGAAGATCGCCATGTCAAGGAGGAAGAACTATATCAATCACCCTCATCAAGAAGTATACTTCCGCATCAAAGACCATGTGTATCTACAAGCCACCCCTCTCAAAGGAATCGAGCATTTTCATGTCAAAGGAAGACCCACACCAAGATTTATCGGCCCTCTACAAGATCACTGCAAGATGAAGAGTAGAGAGCTACCATCTAGAGTTACCACCTGAGTCACCCACTGTGCACAATGTTTTCCACGCGTCACAACTCTGGAGAAAATTCCAACTTCCTAACTAGCCCAATCACTAACTAGGACATCGATCATCGAGCCATCGACCCCCAGCCAACCTGACCTACGCGAGAGACCCCTTAGTAACCTGGATCAAGCAGAACATCATACATGAAGCCATATCATCAAGTACTTCAAGGTTCAATGGAGCACCACACGGAAGCAGAAGTAATATGAGGATGTGAAGACTACCCTAGATCTAAGTTTCTATATTCCTTTCTGCGCATAGTTTGGGAATCTCAGGGACGAGATTCATACCACAACACTTAAGCTAATAGATCATGATAAAATGTGGTTTGAGAAACACTTTTGAGTGTTTTGGTCTTTGCTTGATTGGATTTTGTCTGTTGTTTGCAAGTGCTCTAAAAATCAGATAAATCCTCCAACTCTCATACTCCTTCTCCTTGATCCAAAACTTTGTGAAATTATCATGACATGTGTATAGGACATAATAGTATTTTCTTACAAAAATATTTTGGCCAAAAAGTATTTTCTAAATTAGCTCTTCCAAAAACCCCTGAATTGAGACTTGAACTACAAGTACTTAATGAAGGGTGTGAAAAAATCTTTCAAAAATTATATTTTACTCCTATTAGATATAGGACTCCTAGATACCACAAAAATATTTTTTAAAAGTTATTTTCCTTTTTTATTTAAAGGATTTTCCTTAAGGCCAGAAATGGCCTTTAATAGGTTAAAATTATTAAAATGTTTCAAAAAAAATTGAGAAAATTTAGGGAAGGTCAGTGGACATATATTGTCCATATATATGATTTTCAACACACGTTCATGTTCAAAATATTGGTCAAATCCCTCAAAAGCCTTTCTAGGTATTTCAAGCTTTTCAAATATTTACAAAGGAAATATTCTCCATTAAATCCAAGAAAATCCCTCCATGTCACAAATGACCTACTTGATGGTGCTACAAAATATCATGTCATGGAGAACAGTATAACCCCATAAAACCCTCTCAAAACCATATATGTCATTCTCGAAGATTGAACAACTTTGCACTACCAAACATGTCAAAATGCTCCCAAACTTGGTACACATGCTCTTATGGTCTAATTATTCATCTAGCCCAAATGGAACAAGTTGCAGAACAAGATAACTTGATGAAAGTGCCCTAAAACCCTCTCTGTCCAGATCCAAGTTTGAACAACTCTACATTGGCAACTTTCTCCTTTTTATCCCAAATTTTGTGGACATGCTAAAAACCGCAAATGATGGCACTACACAAAGTGGTGCAACAAGGAGAATAGATTTGCATGACTAAATCTTGTAAAATCCATTTCTGCTGATTTCTAGTGTTTGCCAAAGTTAAATTGGCTACTTCCTTCAAATGAGCTCAAACTTGGTCAACAAATTCAATTATATATGCCATTTGATCTTGTTAATTATCATGTCAAGTGGAATCCATTTGCTTTACCAAAGTACCATCAAACACCTTCTGGTAATTTTCCAAAATTACTGTTTTCACTTCTTTCCTTGTTCTTCCTAACCTCAATTGTTTACCACAGTCTGTACTAGGTCTCCTCCATCTCCAGTAAGAGTTGCATGCCCTCAGCTAAATTACTGGTGGGTGAAAACCTCACTTTTTGTCGGTGTTCTAGGATGGGGGGTGCCCAGACTTGCCTGCCTGCGGGCTTGTGCATGGTTCCACCATCGGCATGGTATGACCCATCTTCAACAGCAACCACTCAAGACCCTCGTGAGGGGCCAAATCTTGCGAGGCAGACGACACCAAGACCTCCCTAGGAGCAGCCTCACTAGGCTGGCTCCCGAGGAGCGAAGATCTCTATGCAAGGGGCACCTCGCGAGGTTCACGCCATGTGGGCCATGACGACCAAGGCCAGGCGGGTGCCAGCCGGCGCAATGAACCAGTTTCATCCTTCATGGTAAAGAGGCAGGCGCAGGCGAGGAGTCCCGAGGTATCAGGCAAAGGTTTCCATATCGGTGTGACAAGACCAAGACTAACAGGACGGCAGGATGGAGGTCACCGCAGAGCCCACAACAGCGTCACCACCAGAGCCTTTGGCAGGCGAAGACCACCTTTTGTCAGGACAACTTGTACTAGTTGTCTCCCTTCAAACTTGGCCGTTGTTGGATCCCTTCCTGATATGTCTTCAACTTATCTATATTTTTTATTGTTCCATGCTATTATATTATCAACCTTGGATGTTTTATTTGCATTTATATGCTATTTTATATGATTTTTGGGACTAACCTATTAACCTAGAGCCCAGTGCTAGTTTTCTTTTTTTACTTGTTTTTGAGTATTGCAGAAAAGGAAAACCAAATGGAGTCCAATTGACCTGAAAATTCACGTAGATAATTTTTGGACCAACAGAAGCCCACGGAGTACCGGAGATGGGCCAGAAGAGTCGAGAGGCACCCACAAGGGTGGGGGGCGCGCCCTACCCCTGGGCGCACCCCTACCTTGTGGCCGCCTCGGGGACCCTCCTGACTTGTACCCGACTCCAACACCTCTTATATATACCCAAACTTCCAGAAAGAAACCTAGATCGGGAATTCTGCCGCCACAAGCCTAGGTAGCCACCGAAAACCAATCTAGACCCATTCCGGCACCCTGTAGGAGGGGAGAATCCCTCTTCGGTGGCCATCTTCATCATCCCGACGCTCTACATGATGAGGAGGGAGTAGTTCACCCGCGGGGCTGAGGGTATGTACCAGTAGCTATGTGGTTGATCTCTCTCTCTCTCTCTCTCGTGTTCTTAATTCGGCACGATAATGGTGTATCGCGAGCTTTGCTATTATAGTTGGATCTTATCATGTTTCTCCCCCTCTACTCTCTTGTAATGGATTGAGTTTTCCCTTTGAAGTTATCTTATCAGATTGATTCTTTAAGGATTTGAGAACACTTGATGTATGTCTTGCATCTGCTTATCTGTGGTGACAATGGGATATCACGTGATCCACTTGATGTATGTTTTGGGGATCAACTTGCGAGTTCCGTGACCTTGTGAACTTATGCATAGGGGTTGGCACCCGTTTTCATCTTGACTCTCTGGTAGAAACTTTGGGGCACTCTTTGAAGTTCTTTGTGTTGGTTGAATAGATGAATCTAAGATTGTGTGATGCATATCATATAACCATACCCACGGATACTTGAGGTGACATTGGAGTATCTAGCTAACATTAGGGTTTTGGTTGATTTTTGTCGTAAGGTGTTATTCTAGTATGAACTCTAGGATAGATTGAACGGAAAGAATAGCTTCGTGTTATTTTTCTACGGACTCTTGAATAGATCGATCTAAACGGATAACTTTGAGGTGGTTTTGTACCCTACAATAATCTCTTCGTTTGTTCTCCACTATTAGTTACTTGGAATTACTTCTTTGTTGCATGTTGAGGGATAGTTATATGATCCAATTATGTTCTTATTGTTGAGAGAACTTGCACTAGTGAAAGTATGAACCCTAGGCCTTGTTTCAACGCATTGCAATACCATTTTTGCTCACTTTTATCATTAGTTACCTTGCTGTTTTTATATTTTCAGATTACAAAAACCTATATCTACCATCCATATTGCACTAGTATGACCATCCCTTCACCGAACTAGTGCACCTATACAATTTACCATTGTATTGGGTGTGTTGGGGACACAAGAGACTCTTTGTTATTTGGTTGCAGGGTTGTTTGAGAGAGACCATCTTCATCCTACGCCTCCCACGGATTGATAAACCTTAGGTCATCCACTTGAGGGAAATTTTCTACTGTCCTACAAACCTCTGCACTTGGAGGTCCAACAACATCTACAAAAAGAAGGTTGTGTAGTACACATCAAGCTCTTTTCTGGCGCTGTTGCCGAGGAGGTTAGCGCTTGAAGGTATATCTTTAGATCTTGCAATCGAATCTTTTTATTTATTGTTTTATCACTAGTTTAGTCTATAAAAGAAAACTACAAAAAAAGGAATTGAGGTTGCCTCATATGCTTCATCTTTTTAATGTCTTTCGTGAAAATAAGGATTCTGATAATTGTGCCAAAGTGTTAGAAGAAGAATGCATTAAAATGTTGGGCACTAAATATTTGAATGATGAGCATGATTGCAATGTTGTTAGAATGAATTCCTTGAATACCCATGATGCTAATGATATGCAAAGCCACAAGCTTGGGGATTCTATCTTTGATGAAGATGATATTTTTAGTTCCCCAAGTTTTGATATGAAAATTTATTATGATGAAAGCATGCCTCCTATCTATGATGATTATTGTGATGACACGTATGCCATAAAGAATAATGATATCCATGAAACTTGTCATCATGATTTTAACTTTCAATTGGATTATGCCTCAGATGATAGTTATTTTGTTGAGTTTGCTCCTACTACTATTCCGAATGAGAAGAATTTTTCTTATGTGGAGAGTAATAAAAATTCTATGCTTGTACATCATGGAAATAATGCTTTATGTGATGGTTATATTGTTGAATTCATTCATGATGCAACTGAAATTTTTTATGAGGGAGGAATATATGCTTGTAGGAATTGCAATAATATCAAGTTTCCTCTCTATGTGCTTAAAGTTTTAAAGTTATGCTTGTTTTTCCTTCCTATGCTAGTTGATTATTGTTCCCATAAGTTGTTTGCTCACAGAATCCCTATGCATAGGAATTGGGTTAGACTTAAATGTACTAGTCATATTCTTCATGATGCTCTCTTTATGTTTCAATTCTTATCTTTTATGTGAGCATCATTGAAATCATCATGCCTAGCTAGGGGCGTTAAACGTTAGCGCTTGTTGGGAGGTGTCGGTGTCAAAACCGGCGGATCTCAGGTAGGGGGTCCCGAACTGTGCGTCTAGGCCAGATGGTAACAGGAGGCAAGGGACACGATGTTTTACCCAGGTTCGGGCCCTCTTGATGGAGGTAAAACCCTACATCCTGCTTGATTAATATTGATGATATGGGTAGTACAAGAGTAGATCTACCACGAGATCAGAGAGGCTAAACCCTAGAAGCTAGCCTATGGTATGATTGTTGTTCTATATGTTGTCCTACGGACTAAAACCCTCCGGTTTATATAGACACCGGAGAGGGTTAGGGTTACACAAAGTCGGTTACAATGGTAGGAGATCTACATATCCGTATCGCCAAGCTTTCCTTCCACGCCAAGGAAAGTCCCTTCCGGACACGGGACGGAGTCTTCAATCTTGTATCTTCATAGTCCAGGAGTCGGGCTAAAGGTATAGTCCGGCCATCCGGACACCCCCTAATCCAGGACTCCCTCAGTAGCCCCTAAACCAGGCTTCAATGAGGACGAGTCCGGCGCGTAGATTGTCTTTGGCATTGCAAGGCGGGTTCCTCCTCCAAGTACTTCATAGAAGATTTTGAACACAAAGATAGTGTCTGGCTCTGCAAAATAAATTTCCACATATTGCCATAGAGAGAATAATATTTACACAAATCTAATCTGCTGACGTATTCCGTAGTGTGACGCACCAAGGCCAAGCCTTTATTCGAATCGTTTTATTATCCCACCTCAGCGTGTCACGCGAGGCGGTTACCTTGGCACGTCTCGTCAAAGCAGAGATCGTGTCCCCTTATTCCGGGATTCTCATCAATACGGGCGTGGGTAACCCAACCGCACCATTGATTACGGCACTTGGGGATAAGCGAGTTTTACCAGGCTGGTGGGGACACGTAGTTGCGTCCACCCATATAAGGGGGTAAGGATCCACCTTTTCACCTACGCCTTCTTCCTCCTTTGCCTATCCATTTTCGCGCACTCGAGCTCCAGCGCCCAAGTCCGCACTCCCCACCTCAACCTTCTCCAGCCATGTCCGGAGCGGGAGGCAAGTGGATGGTCTCCTCCGTTACGGAGGGACACATCAAAAGACTAAGGAAGGCCAGATACTTGTCTAACGACATTGCGCACCGGATTCCTGAAGAGGGGCAGCTCATCCCCACCCCTAGGCCCCATGAGAGGGTGGCATTCCTCCCCCATTTCCTCCGTGGACTGGGCTTTCCTCTCCACCCATTTGTCCGGGGGCTCATGTTCTACTATGGCCTGGATTTCCATGATCTGGCCCCGAACTTTGCCCTCAACATCTCGGCGTTTATTGTCGTGTGCGAGGCTTTCCTCCGCATCCGCCCCCATTTCGGCCTATGGCTCAAGACTTTCAATGTCAAGTCGAAGGTGGTGCGCGGCAACCAGGCGGAGTGCGGAGGCGCCATGGTGGGCAAGATGCCCAACGTCTTATGGCTCGAGGGCTCCTTTGTGGAGACCCTGAAGGGGTGGCAATGGGGGTGGTTTTACATCACCGAGCCGCGCGACCCTGAATGGGTCGTAGCCCCCGAGTTCCGATCCGGACCCCCTACGTGGCTTACCTCCTAGAAGGAGACGGGCCTGTCGTGGGGTAAAAAAGGAGAGCTGACCGGACTCCAAACATGTGTCCAAACCCTGGTGGACAAGAAGCTCAAACTTGTCAACATAGTCCAGATTATGCTCATCCGCCGGATCCTCCCGTGTCAACAACGGGCTTTCAACCTGTGGGAGTTCGACCCGGCGCGGCACCAAACTCTGAGCAGGCTCTTCGACACGACGTACGAAGATGCCTGGAAGGTGCTTTTCAAGGGCGCCGAGGCCCCCGCATCCGCTACCGAGGATCGCGGATTCAGTACACAGTGTCACGCTCATGCGGTAAGCTGTTTTTACCTTTTACAGGGTATCAGTTTTTCATAGTTTGACTCCATGCGGGATCTAAGCTCCCATACCTTTGACAGGATTGGCAGGAGACGTCCGGACAGATCAACTGTCCAGCTCCTTTGCCCGAAGGTGCAGCGAACGCTCGTTTGGCGAAGGTTCTGGTCCCGGCACCCTATGTGGTGCCGAAGAAGAAGGCCAAGAAGAAGGCCACGAGGACTCGAAAGAGTGCCCGGCACCCGGAGGTGTCAGATTCATCATCCGACAACTCCAAGACGCACTCCTCCCACGAAGATGAGGAGGAGGAAGAAGAGGCCTCTCCCCCTCTAGCGGGGGAAGGGAAGAAAAGGAAGGCCGCCCCAACTGGGGAGGCGAAGGGTCCAAGAAGGGGAAAACCCTTCCTCCGGACTACTCTGCCGACGACGGCAAAGAGGAGTGGCCGCTCAGGGCCAAGCCCCTGTTGAAATCGTAAGTATCCGGATACCAGAGTAATTCATAGTATTCCTTTATTGCATAGCTTTCCCTTATGTCGAATAGGATTATGCAGCCCACCCAAAGACCGGCTCGACGCGTTGTCGAGCGGTTCACTGGACTCGTCGGATGTGAATTCGCTTCCGACGGCTACCTCCCCCCGCCCTATGGACGACGCCGAAGTGTTGTCCCAACAGGTTCCAAGCCGGGAGGAGGTGGTCCTGGAGGCGCCGCAAGGTGACCTCCCGGACTCCAGGAGTAAAGGGGATAAAACCCCCCAGGGCTCCAAGTCCGGCTCTAGGCCGGACACCGCTCCGGAACCTTCAAAGGTTCCAGAGTCCGGCAGGTGACCTCCTTCCAAGAGGAGCAAGCCCTCCGTGCCGGTGACCCCCGTCCAACCGGAGGTGCCGGATAGTCTATTGGAGGCGCTCAAAGGCGCCTCCATCGACCAGGAGCACCGCACCATTATGAGTGCGGTGGTCCAGAAGGTTCAGTCCGCCAAGAGCGGACTGACTGAAGCTTGTACTAGCCTTTTAACAGGCTTTGAGGTAAGTAAAGAATGTGTAAATAATATTACCGCATAGACAGTAGCCCCTGATGCTCTGTTTGGCGTTCGAGAAGAAAAGCCGAATAGATGATCAAATAAAATTCGCAGGAGTCTAACAAAAAGAGTCAATATGCGTATGCAGGCTTCTCTGCTGGCGTCCGCCGCACTGACTGCGGAAGTGGACACGCTAAAGCAGAACCTCGAGCAGTCCAAGCAAGAGCTCGAGCGTGCCAAGAAGCAGCTCGAGGACAAGGAAGGTAAGAAATACCTTGTTTAAATATATATAAAAAAGGTGCAATTGCAAAAAATGACAGGATTATCGTGGCTATTGTAGGGGCCACATCTGAGGTGGCGACCCTTAAGCGAGCGCTGCTCGAGGTCGAGAAGAGGGCAGCCACGGAGTGCACCGAGCGGGAGAAGTATAGGCCGAGGTTGGCAAGGTGCGGCAGGAGCTCCAGGCTCTCATGGAAAAACATGAGAGTTTGGAGCTTGACTCAAAGACGCGATCGTCCGAGCTCGCGGTGGCTATTGAAAATGCCAAGTCTGCCAAGGCCGAATCCCAGAAGACCCTCCAGGAGTTGGATGAGGTGAAAAAGATAGCGGCGGGTAAGGCATTCTTTATGCAAAGCAAACACGTAAACGCAAGTTACTTGTTACTTACCCGAATCCGGAGCTCTCCAGGAGCATTCACATATCTTCCCCGTAGCGTGTCAGATGCCGCCGCATTCTATCGAGCCGAGGAAGGCAGCTCGATAGAGAAGGTGTTCTGGTCTCAGTATGCTGAGGCCGGACACCCCGTGCCCCTGAGCGACCAGCTGAAGCAACTGGTCGAGCTCCACAAGGCGGCCGAACAGGCCATGAAGGGCATCATAGTTCGGCTGTGGCCTGGAGAGGCTCTGCCTGGGAGCTATTTTCGGGCTGGTGCGGCGGCTGATGGGGCCTGTCCAAGGCTTGAAGTCATCAAGCGCTCCGTGTGTATTGAAGGCGCCCGTAGGGCCCTTGCCCGTGCTAAGGTGCACTGGGGCAAGCTGGATGCTGAGAAGCTTGTGAAGGACGGGCCACCGCCGGGGAAGGAGCATCGCAAGTACGAGAATTATTATAAGGATGTTCTGAAGGGTGCCTGCCTTATGGCGGATGAATGTTCCAGGGATGTAATTTTTGAGTAAAACTCGCTCGTTTTGTCCTGTGCGCTGAAAACTTGTTCATATGCGCTAAGCAATGCTGTAGGAATTTAAAATATTACCTTCTGTGCGGCTGTTTATCAATTCTAAGAGATGGCGAGTCGTCGGCTTCTGCCCTCGTGCCGCTAGTGCTGGGGTGTTCGGGGATAAACCTGAGTGCTCTTTTTCCCATGTTTGGGTCCTTCGAGGGAGGCGCTCAGCCCAACGAACAAGGCAATCGGACTATAATGCGTGAATACTCTCACTTAGCTATAGAATTCTATAATTTTAAATTTCGGCGAAGCCCCTGGTATTCAAAAGACTGATTTCGGGGTGCTATCCACGCTTTGGCCGGACAGAGCCGACTCCTCGCTCTAAGCGGCATAAGTCTTTAGGGACTCGAAAAACCTCTCGAACAGCGACCAGCTCTCGCTTCATCATGACAGTCAGTTTTAGCTTTCTCTACTGAGGTGCTCGACCCAGCTCAACTGTGGCATAATTGCAGTAGTTCTCCTAGTGCTACCTTAGCCGATATAGCGGAACGTAAGGCACCAAAACATAGGAGCCACGCAAACCCAACTATTGACCCAAGACATGATTCGGAGCCGATGCATATAATGCTATAAGTTCGGGGTGCCGCACTTGTTAAAGTGTTCGGACTTCTCACACCATATTGAGGGGTACTAAAGCCCCTGGCGTATTTTGGCCATACCAAAGTGTACAGGTGCAACATGTTGTTAAGGAACATATATTTGTAAAAAAAAGAGTAATGCAAAAATAGACAAAGGCTATGCATTGTTTATTAAAAAGGGCTGCGATCAAAACAGAATGATACAAATAATGCGATAAGCAAAAGGTTGGACTATTTAACATGTCCGTTCCAGGGGCAGGCTGCGGAATGGTAAGCGAAACAGGTATACTCCTCGTGATAGAGACCACCTGGGAGTTTCGTAATGCGGCATGGCTTGTCTGCTTCCCTGGTTCTTGCATCGTTTGTGCGGCAATTGAACTGCCGAACAGGCCTTCCGAAGAGTGGAGTCCTGAAAGTAAGAGAAAATTAAAAAATCTGCAGCCCCTGGAGCGGTTTAAGCCGTGTTTCAGGCGTGCTGTGATGGTGCCCCTCCCCCTGCACCCATGGTATTTCTGGAGCGTAGTTATGTATGCGAAGTACTGGTGTCGCATTTTTGCGAGGGCTAGGGTTGGGGCCGCATTGCTATGCCTGCTCGGAATGTGCCAGGCGGTCTTGTTGTAGGTTACTCCGGGCGCTTGACGGTGTCCGGACGTTTAATGGCCGGACTGGAGAACTGCCTGGAGAGGCTGCTTTGTACTTTCGCAGCAAGGGCCGCCGTGTGCTCCTCCGTTCGGAGAGAGCATTCGGTGTTTCCATTTACCGTAATTACTCCTCGAGGGCCTGGCATCTTGAGCTTAAGGTATGCATAGTGCGATACCGCATTGTACTTGGCAAATGCGGTTTGCCCGAGCAGTGCGTGATAGCCACTGCGGAATGGGACTATGTCAAAGATTAACTCCTCGCTTTGGAAATTATCCGGAGATCCGAAGACCACTTCAAGTGTGACTGAGCCTGTACAGTTGGCCTCTACACCTGGTATTACACCTTTAAAGGTCGTTTTGGTGGGCTTAATCCTCGAGGGATCTATGCCCATTTTCCGCACTGTATCCTGGTAAAGCAAGTTCAGGCTACTGCCGCCGTCCATAAGGACTCTAGTGAGATGAAATCCATCAATGATTGGGTCTAGAACCAATGCGGCGAATCCGCCATGATGGGTGCTAGTGGGATGGTCCCTTTGATCAAAGGTGATCGGGCAGGAGGACCATGGGTTGAACTTTGGGGCGACTGGCTCTACTGCGTATACGTCCCTTAACGCGCGCTTCCGCTCCCTCTTGGGGATGTGGGTTGCGTATATCATGTTCACCGTCCACACTTGTGGGGGAAAACCCTTCTGTCCACTGTTATTCGGCGGCCGGGGCTCTTCGTCGTCATCGCTATGTAGCCCCTTGTCTGTATTTTTGGCATTTAACTTGTCTGCCTGCTTGAACACCCAACAATCCCTGTTGGTGTGATTGGCCGGCTTTTCGGGGGTGCCATGTATCTGGCACAAGCGGTCGAGTATTCGGTCCAAACTGGACGGGCCCCTAGGATTTCTTTTGAATGGCTTTTTCCGCTGACCGGATTTATAGCCTCTGAATCCGGCATTAACTGCCGTATCCTCAGGGTTGTCGCCGTTAATGCGGCGCTTCTGCTTGTTGCGACGTGACCTACCACTACTGTCCCTGGTATCCGAATTACCAGGGTTCTTGATCATGTTGTTGCTATGAGCAAGCCAGCTGTCTTCTCCCGCGCAAAAGCGGGTCATGAGTGTTGTGAGTGCTGCCATAGATTTCGGCTTTTCCTATCCAAGGTGCCGGGTAAGCCACTCGTCACGGATATTGTGCTTGAAGGCTGCTAGGGCCTCTGCGTCCGGATAGTCGACTATTTGATTTTTCTTTGTTAGGAACCGTGTCCAGAATTGCCTGGCCGATTCCTCTGGCTGCTGAATTACGTGGCTTAGGTCATCGGCATTTGGTGGTCGCACATAAGTGCCCTGGAAATTGTTGAGGAATGCGGCTTTCAGGTCCCCCCAACAACCGATTGATCCTGCTGGCAAGCTGTTAAGCCAATGCTGAGCTGGTCCTTTAAGCTTGAGTGGGAGGTATTTGATGGCGTGGAGATCATTGCCGCGGGCCATGTGGATATGAAGGAGATAATCCTCGATCCATACCGCAGGATCTATTGTGCCATCATATGATTCGATGTTTACGGGTTTGAAACCCTCAGGGATTTGATGATCCATTACTTCGTCTGTGAAGCATAGTGGGTGTGCGGCGCCTCTGTACTGGGCTATATCACGATGTAGCTCCAATGAGCTTTGTCTACTGTGTTCGGCCCTACCGGATTTGTGTCCGGCGTGACAGTTACCGTCTCGAGTCGCGGGGCGCCCACGCGATCCGTAGATCGACCTTGTTTGCCTTGCCTTGTCCTCCAACATATCTCGCAGGTCTGGCGCGCATTTTCTCGTGCCTTGGTACGGGGTGCGGCTTGAGTGGAGGGCCGAGAGGCCTCTCTATCGCGGCCACGAGGTGGCCGGTCGGCCGTATCAAGTGCTGGTGATGTAGGTTTAAGTGCTTCCTCCTCTAATCGGGGTAGCAACCTGTGCTTTGGGTAGCTCTTGGATGGGCATTCGAGTTTATGCTCTTCGGCCGCAAGGACTTGAGTCCATCTGTCGACTAGCAAATCTTGATCAGCTCTAAGCTGTTGTTTTTTTTTCTTGAGGCTTCTTGCCGTGGCCATAAGCCTGCGTTGAAAACGCTCTTGCTCGACGGGATCCTCTGGCACGACGAATTCGTCGTCGTCGAGGCTTGCCTTGTCTTCGGAGGGAGGCGTATAGTTATCGTCCTCGACCTTTCTGTCTGCCGCTCTCTCATGAGGGCTGGCTTCTCCATCCTCCTGTGTGCTGAATCTTGCTGGAGGGGGTTTTCTTTGGCACTCTCCGGAGTATTATTATCTCCCGTGCTGGAGTCATCGTATTTTCTTTGGCGGGATTTTGAGCGGCGCTGCTAACGTCGACGCTTGGGCTGTTTCTTGGAGGGGTCATCCTCCGCTGTTCCATCGCCATTTCCTTCTTTTGGGGTGTCCACCATGTATATGTCATATGACGAGATGGCTTTCCAGGGCCCAATAGGCACTGGTTCTTCATCGTCTCCTGCATCGGGGTCCATACCGTTGTTGTCTTTGAAATCGAAGTCGAGCATGTCGGTTAAATCGTCAAAAGTGGCTACAAAGTGGGTGGTGGGTGGGCTTTGAATTTCTTCATCGTCCGTATCCCAACCTTGCTGACCGTAGTCCGGCCAGGGCTCTCCTGATAAAGAGAGAGACTTTAGTGTCTTGAGAATATCGCCGAAAGGCGAGTGCTGAAAGATGTCCGCGGCAGTAAACTCCATGATCGGCACCCAATCGGATTCGATCGGCAGTTGCGGGGAGGGTTCGGAGTCCGGAGAGGAGTCCAGCTTCTTGGAGTCACGAGTCTCGCGGAGTGCGGGGCTGGTGTTCGGCTCGATCACCGTTGGGATCGCAGCCCCGAGGCAGCGTCAAACCACCCATCCTCGATCGGCGCAGTTGGCTCCGAATTAAGGTTCGAAGCCGATGCGGGTGCGGCCTCCAGGGCACTGTTCAGCGGCAGAGCTAGATCATGCTCGTCGTGACAGTGCGGCGTGCTCGGCAGTGGCTCGAATCCGTCGAAGATCAAGTCCCCGCGCATGTCAGCCTTGTAGTTTAAACTTCCAAATCTGACCTGACGGCCAGGGGCATAGCTTTCGATCTGCTCCAGACGGCCAAGTGAATTGGCCCGCAGTGCGAAGCCGCCGAAGACGAAGATCTGTCCGAGGAGGAAGGTGTCACCCTGGACTACATCGCTATTGATGATCAGCCATCAAGCCTCACGGCGATGACACAGAGGAACTCTCAATGAAAGCACCAATGTCGGTGTCAAAACCGGCGGAAAAGTCCAATTGACCTGGAAATTCACGAAGATAATTTTTGGACCAGAAGAAGCCCACGGAGTACGGGAGATGGGCCAGAAGAGTCCCGAGGCACCCACAAGGGTGGGGGGCGCGCACTACCCCCTGGGCATGACCCCTACCTCGTAGCCGCCTCAAGGACCCCCTGACAACTCCAACACCACTTATATATACCCGAACATCCAGAAAGAAACATAGATCGGGAGTTCCGCCGCCGCAAGCCTCCGTAGCCACCGAAAACCAATATGGACCGGTTCTGGCACCCTGCAGGAGGGGGGAATCCCTCTCTGGTGGCCATCTTCATCATCCCGGCGCTCTCCATGATGAGGAGGGAGTAGTTCACCCTCGGGGCCGAGGGTATGTACCAGTAGCTATGTGTTTGATCTCTCTCTCTCATGTTCTTGATTCGGCACGATCTTGATTTATCGCGAGCTTTGATATTATAGTTGGATCTTATGATGTTTCTCCCCATCTAGTCTCTTCTAATGGATTGAGTTTTCCCTTTGAAGTTATCTAATCGGATTGAGTCTTTAAGGATTTGAGAACACTTGATGTATGTCTTGCATGTGCTTATCTGTGGTGACAATGGGATATCACGTGATCCACTTGATGTATGTTTTGGTGATCAACTTGCGACTTCGGTGACCTCGTGAACTTATGCATAGTGGTTGGCACACGTTTTCGTCTTGACTCTCTGGTAGAAACTTTGGGGTACTCTTTGAAGTTCTTTGTGTTGGTTGAATAGGTGAATCTGAGATTGTGTGATGCATATCGTATAACCATACCCACGGATACTTGAGGTGACATTGGAGTATCTAGGTGACATTAGAGTTTTGGTTGATTTGTGTCTTAAGGTGTTATTCTAGTATGAACTCTAGGATAGATTGAACGGAAAGAATAGCTTCGTGTTATTTTACTACGGACTCTTAAATAGATCAATTAGAACGGATAACTTTGAGGTGGTTTCGTACCCTACAATAATCTCTTCGTTTGTTCCCCGCTATTAGTGACTTTGGAGTTACTCTTTGTTGCATGTTGAGGGATAGTTATATGATCCAATTATGTTATTATTGTTCAGAGAACTTGCACTAGTGAAAGTATGAACCCTAGGCCTTGTTACAACGCATTGCAATACCGTTTTCGCTCACTTTTATCATTTGTTATCTTGCTGTTTTTATATTTTCAGATTACAAAAACCTATATTTACCATCCATATTGCACTTGTATCACAAAATCTTCGCTGAACTAGTGCACCTATACAATTTACAATTGTATTGGGTGTGTTGGGGACAGAAGAGACTCTTTGTTATTTGGTTGCTGGGTTGTTTGAGAGAGACCATCTTCATCCTACGCCTCCCACGGATTGATAAACCTTAGGTCATCCACTTGAGGGAAATTTGCTACTGTCCTACAAACCTATGCACTTGGAGGCCCAACAACGTCTACAAGAAGAAGGTTGTGTAGTAGACATCACTTCCCACCTAATATTTGGGAGGAGGACCAAGGCCTCTCGAAATAGGACTCGCCACCACCATAGGGAGGGTCGACTCATCCTGGATCGGATCCATTCCATCTCGCATCCATCAGCTCACCGAGGTCAAGAACACCTCTCCTCCTAAGGTTGTTCGTCCATTGTACTAGTTCATCCTTTGCCTGTGAGGCAATCCACCAACACCACACTTGAGTAGGGTATTACACCACAAGGTGGCCCGAACCAGTACAAACCCTTATGTCTCTTGTTCCTTGGGTTTGTCGAGCTAGGCCGTGAGATTGTTGAGTGGACGAACTAGGGAGAGAGTGTTCTTTGTGCGCACCCCAGAGTTCGAACCTCAAGGGTTAGCCGGAACCCGCAATCCAACATTTGCCGCGCCAGGTAGGGGTGTGCCGAAGCTTTGCCTCTATGCCTGCTATGTCCTGCTCCCATGGCAGGTGCCACTCCTCCGACTGGGTAGACGGGAGTGCGCGGAGGCGCCGAGGGCCTCTGGGCCCTCACCCCCGCCTTGCGGAAAGTGCGGTGGCCGCGCAAGTTCAAGCCAGAGATGCCACCTCTCTATGACTGCGCGGCAGATCCAACGGCCTTCCTACGGACGTACGAGGAGGCTATTCTTGAAGCCTGAGGCGACAACCAAGCCATGGCCAACTGGTTCCCCATGGCCCTCACCGGCGCGCCGCGCGCCTGGTTGCCCAACCTGCTGGGGTCCTCTGTAGCCTCTTGGGAGGAGCTGCACAGCCTGTTCATCATGCGCTTCGTGGCACATGCACCCCCCGCTGTAGCAGCCCTCCTTGGTGGTTCGCAGGTGCCGCCCTCGGGTCGTTACGTCAAGCAGTTCATCCACCAGATGGGCGCCGTCCGCGTACAGCATGGGGCACCCCCGGTATGGGTGGCTCCCTAGGCCGACATCACCTTTAACTCGGAGGACCATCCAGCAATCACCGCGGGCTCGGGCGCACTCCCGATGCTCTGCACGCCCACCATCTGCAACGTAGCGGTCACCAAGACCCTCATCGACGGAGGAGTCGGCCTCAACATGCTCTCCATGGAAGCCTTTAGCTTGCTCCATGTGCCGCTCGGCCGGCTCCGTCACACCAGGCCTTTCTACGGAGTCGGTGGGGGTTCCACCAGCCCCCTAGGGTAGATCCGCCTTCCCGTCACCTTTGGTACCCGCGACAACTACTGCACCGAGCTTATCGACTTCGACATCGCCCACATCAGCCTCCCGTACAATGCCATCCTCGGGTACCCTGCCATGTCTTAGTTCATGGCAACAACTCACCCTGCATACAACCTCATGAAGATGCCGGGGACCAACGGCGTCATCACCGTGGCTGGAGACATCAAGGAGGCCCTAACGACTGAGGGAGTCCTAGATTAAGGGGTCCTCATAAGTCCGGGTATATGACATGGGCCGAACTAATGGGCCGTGAAGATACAAGACAGAAGAATTCCTTCCGTGTCCGGATGGGACTCTCCTTTGCATGGAAGGCAAGCTTGGCGTTTGGATCTGGGGATTCCTTTCTCTGTAAACCGACTCTGTATAACCCTAGATCCCTCCGTTGTCTATATGAACCGGAGGGTTTAGCTTGTAGAGGGTGTCAGAATCATAATCATACAGGCTAGACAATTAGGGTTTAGCCATTACGATCTCGTGGTAGATCAACTCTTGTAACCCCTATACTCATCAAAGTCAATCAAGTAGGACGTAGGGTATTACCTCCATCAAGAGGGCCCGAACCTGGGTAAAACATCGTGTCCCTTGTCTCTTGTTACCGTTGATCCTTAGACGCATAGTTCGGGACCCCCCTACCCGAGATCTACCGGTTTTGACACCGACATTGGTGCTTTCATTGAGAGGTCCTCTGTTGTGCCGACAACAAGATTGATGGCTCGCCTTGTTATAAAGGACGTTATCACTTCCGGAGGAGCCCTGGCCTCAGTCCAAACCCTCTAGTTGTGCAGCTTTACCATGGCCGCCCGTTCGGTCTTTAAGCCGATGATGACTTCCCAAGTCATCGAGAATCGTCTCCTGCCACTCCGAATACTCCAAGCAAATGAATCCGGTGGATTTGTCATCCTTAAACGAACTCCTGGATCGCATCACCGCCCTGGGAGTCGCTATGGACTATGATCAGATTGGGCTTAAACCCGATCAGACAGAAATCAAATCTCCGCCGATCACCCATCAGATAGCGGTCGTAGAGGAGCAAAGCAACAACATCTCTTCCCCTATAATGGAAACAAGCTATGTTTGGATTTCCGAGCTTAGAGAGCGGGATACTCATCTGCGGGGTGACACTCCTGGTCCTCTAAACTTAGAATCGGGTGTTGAGCCTAAGGAATCATTGGACATCCCGGATCCCAAACTAATAAACTCAGAAGTTCTTCAAACTCCAGACTCCACATTGGGTCAGGGTTCAGATTTAACGCCACCCACCCACAACAAGGAATATTCGCCAAGCGATTCCGGTCCCCCAGATATATGCGACCTCATGTACGTACGGCTGCAGCCTCAGGAAACAGTCCATCACTTCTGGGCTAGATTCCTCCTTGTCAAGGACAAGATTAAAGATTGCCGCGACGAGGACGCGATTTCAGCATTCCGCAATAATTGCACAGACAAAGGAATCCTCAACGCCCTCAACCGCCGTCGCATACTACACTTCGCTGACTTGGCAACCATAGTACAGAAGTACTGCGCAATGGAAAGCGCCTAGAAAACATAGACAGCTCGCTGGGAACCACCGGCCTTCACGCCACCTCCCTGGCGGGCAAAAAGGAAGCACCCTCGCGGGGCACCCAACCCCGTAGGCAAGAAAATTAAACCCATTATGGGACCTGGCACCGTTCTTGGAGGATGGCTTGATAGGCCATGCAAAATACACACAACACCGGATACCGAACCAACCCACAGCCTTAGAGCATGTTGCATACTCCGGCAAGTAGCCAAGAGTGGCGAGGATATCCTCACCAAAAATACCTCAGAGCCACACTCTCCGGAAGACGACAAACTTAGAGTATTGATGGTCTTCGAGACTTTCACTACAAACAATCGGCATAAGAGAACACTCCGCGACCTCGTTGAAGTCTACCAAGTTGCAGCAATAACTTTTAATGCCAACGGCGAACCAAAATTCCGTTCAGTATGGGCGCCGGCCACCTTGGTCCTAAACCCAACTGTGGATGGCTTTGGACTCACTAATGTGCTCATGGACGGCGGCAGTGGATTGAACCTCATTTACAAGGACACACTCAGTAAAATGCAAATAGACAGAAGCCGCGTCGAGCAAAGTGATACGACCTTTCGAGGAATCATTCCCAGTCGAGAAGCAAGATGCATGGGAAAAATTAAGCTCGACATGGTATTCGACACGCGGAGAACTATCGATCCGAAGAGATAACCTTCCAAGTGGCCCCTTTCAACAGTGGATATCATGCCCTGTTAGGGCGGGATGCATTCTCGCGCTTTCAAGCCATACCTCATTACGGGTATATGAAGCTCAAGATGCCCGGGCCCAACGGTATTATCACTCTCGCCAGTGATCCGGACATAGCACTCCTCGCTGAAAACAAAACCGCATCTCTAGCACTCAAGGCACTATTCGAGGCCCTTGCGGCCGAAGAATTGACCGCACTACACTCCACAGTGGACCGGGACGACGTAATCCTCGATAAGCGCCCCAAATCCCACCTCCTTCAAACTAGCAGACGAAATAGTAAAATTCCAAGTTCACCCGATGGACCCCAAGAAGACAGCTTCCATCGGGGCACAGCTGGACCCTATAGTCGACGCTGCATTACACGTGTTCCTGTGCGAGAACTCGGACATATTCGTCGGGCACCCTTCTGACATGCCAGGAATCCCATGCAGGTTGGCCGAACACAGCCTCAATATATTGAAGGGATACAAGTCGGTCAAGCAAATGCTACGGCGCTTTTCCGAACCCAAATGACAAGTTATGGGGAGGAACTAGCCAAGTTAATTGAGGTCGGGTTCATCAGAGAAATAAAACATCCGGACTGGCTAGCAAACCTGGTGATGGTACCAAAGAAGGATAAATCCTGGCGCCTGTGCGTAGATTTCAAAGACCTCAACAAGGCCTTCCCTAAGGATCCCTTCCCCTCCCCCACATCGATGAGATCATTGACGCTACCACAAGACATGACTTACTGTGTTTCCCCGACGCATACTCCGGATACCATCAAATCAAAATGAAGGAATCCAATCAAGCTGCAACAGCGTTCATTTCCTCATACGAGCCTTTCTGCTTCAACACTATGCCCTTCGGGCTGAAAAACGTCGGCGCCACCTACCAACGCATGATTCAAACATGCCTGGAGAAACAAATCGGCAAAACAGTCGAAGCATATGCGGATGATGTCAGCATTCTGGGATCGGGGGTCCCCAGAATTGCCTGCCTGTGGCCCGTAGCGTGGCTCCACCAGCAGCCCTGTTCGGCCCATGTTCACCAGCAAACATTCAAGACCCCTGTGAGGGGTCAGGCCTTGCGAGGCGGATGATGCAAGACCTCCTCAGGGGCGGCCTCACCAGGCTGGCTCGCGAGGGGCGGAGAGATCAAGGCGAGGGGCACCTCGCGTGCAGTGTCCTCGTTTCCTCTTTGGTGCTAAAGGGGCAAGCGCAGACGAGGAATCCCGAGGCATCAGGCAAAGGTTTCCATATCGGTGCAACAAGACCAAGACCAGCAGGACGATAGGATTGAGGTCACCGTGGAGCCCAAGATGGCATCACCATCAGAGCCTTTGGCATGCGAAGACTACTTTTGTCAGGATAGCTTATACTAGTTGTCTCCCTTCGAATTTGGCCATTGTGGGATCCCTTCCCGCTCAATATTTGGGAAGAGGACCAGGGCCTCTAAAAATAGGACTAGCCACCACCATAGGGATCCATCTCATCTTGGACAAGATCCATTCCACCTAGGCCACCAGACAAGTTCACCAATCACAAAAACACCTCTCCTTGCGAGGTTATTCTTCCCTTGTAGCTGTTCATCCTCAGCCAAAGAGACAATCCACCACACCACACTAGAGTAGGGTATTACACCACAAAGGTGGACCAAACCAGTATAAATCTTGTGTCTCATGTTCCTTGGGTTCGTCGATCTAGGCCGTGAGATCGTAGAGTGTGCGAGCTAGAGAGGGGGAGAGATCTTTGTGCGCACCCCAGTGTTCGAACCTCAAGGGTTTTGCCGGAACCTGAAATCCGACATTTGGCGCGCCAGGTAGGGGTATGCCGAAGTTTTCATCGTCATCAATCCACGCTTCACCACTCCGCCAAGTTCATGGCCGACGCTCGCCGGGCCCGCGCTGAGGGTCGGGCCGCTCTCGCCACCCGCGTCGCCCAGACCGCCCCTGTCGGTGGACCTCCCCGTCGTTCTCCGTCACCCACCGCCAACGCAGCCACCGGCTCGGCGACAGCAAACAAGCAGCAAGCCTCTTCACTGCACCCCTCTATGCGGCGAGACGGTCGCACCGCCTCCCCGTCGCTAACTCCGGCCGTCTCATTGTCTCATGCTCGCCGCGCCCCGATGGATGCACAGGCCGCGCTGCTCATGGCACGCGAGCTCCTGCGCTACAACCCGGTCAACGACCTCTACGAGGACTGGTTGGACCGCAGCGCCGAACTCGTCAGCGCCGCGGGGGGCTCTCCTGCACTATCCCTCTCGCTGCCTCGCTGTCACATCCCTAGTTCCGGTATGACCTAGGCTAGCCTTCATGTTTGCATCATGTCTAAATTCGATTTAAATTTGAATTGGGGATATGTGAAAGCCTAGAGATCATTTCTGGAAATGACCAAGATAAAAATTGCTCCAAATAGGTCCAATAAAATGTTCATGTTTCTCTCTGAAAATATTGGTCAGAGGTAAAATTCAAACCAATATTTTTGGGAGCTCATAAATATTTTTTTGGGCATCTGGAACTAATGCGATAATTATTGGCATTGGATATATATATATGTTATGTATTTTATATATGTCCAATATTTCTGGAAATTTGTGAGGGGCTTTGGAATTTTTCATTTAGTCCCTACAAAATTTATCAGAAGCAGCAAAATTAATTTGGTTCAAAACCAAATTAAAACAAATGTCATAAATAGAAAACAGTGAACAGAAATGAAAAAGAGTCATACCTGGGACACTTACCTGGAGGCATGGCACTATGCAGCCCAGCGGCCTAGCAGCCTGGCCCAGCTGACTGGCACTGCCAGTTGTCCCCTTCCTCGCGGCAGGAGGACAGGGGCACGCGCCCGGCGCATGCGGCCACGTGTCCGACCAACTCTTGCTTGTCTGCCTCACCCACTCGTCGCGCTGGACGGCTTGGACGACGCCACGCCCCGGACCTCTCTCACTCTCTCTCGTTCCCCCCTCACCTGGATCTCTCTCTCCCACGGCCGAGTGCTGCCATCCCCACAACTCACCGCCGTTGTAGCTACGGCCTCCCCCTGACCCTCTTCTCGCATCTGCAAGCTCTGCAGCGACGCCAACTTCGTCTCCTTCGAGCCACGCGCCGCGGGAGGCCCTGGAACGCCACCATCGCCGTCGTCTTCACCTCCGGCCACCCGAGATTGCAGCCGCCTTTCTGCCCGCGTCGGACCTCCCCCGAGCCCGCTGACACCTCCGCCGGATCCTTTGTGAGCCCCGCGGTCGCTTCCCCCACTCTTTTTAGCCGTTCGTGCACCGTAGCCGCGCTACCGACTAGACCCGAGTGTTCAGGCCGCCGTGGTTCCTCTCCTTCGTGGCCAGAGCCACCGCGGCTCGCAACCGCGCGCGTCACCCTGCTCCTAGTGATGCCCGGAGGCCGTAGAGCCCCTCCACTCGCTCTGCCGTGCACCGTAGCACCCCGCCCGCACCTGTCCGTGCTCCGGCCGCCGCCGCGAGCTCTGCTCCAGCGAGCTCCGACCACCCCACGGCCTCCCGTGTGTTCCTTTGGATGCGCGCGAGCCGGGCCGTCGCATAGGTGGTCTCTGCCGCCCAAATGGTCGCCGGAGCGACGATCCCGTGCGCCTCTGTTGCATTCAGCCTCGCCGGCGGCTAAACGGTAGCGGGTTTGACCGTTTTGACCACTAACTGATTCAGCTGGAGTCACTAACATGTGGTCCCTGCCCCAGCTAATTTGTAGTTAGGGTTAATGTTAGTGTTAATTAGCTTTGTTAATTAACTGTGACACTGACGTGTGGACCCCATATGTTAGGTTTGACCTGGTCAGCACTGTTGAATGCTGACATAAGCATGACGCAGTGCTGAAGCAATTACTCCTTTTCTGGTTTTAGAAATAGATCATGAAATTCCAGAATTTATCCAAAACTTCAAAATTTCATAGAAATTCAACCGTAGGTCAGATTGAAATAATTTATATATGAAAAATTATCAGAAAAATTCAATCTATCCATCTGTACCAGTTTCATTCATGACAAAACAACCTAAACTTGCTGTATATAAATGTCAAATTTGGAGTTGCATTTGAACCCTTGGATCAAATGGACTTCATTCAAATAGATTGCTAGATGCATTAGCACAAACCAGATCACATCTTCATTCAAATAGAATGCTAGATGCATTAGCACAAACCAGATCATATTGTTGCATATGCTTGTGTATTGATTGTCGACACGATCCTTCTCGATAGGTCCTGCTCCGTAGACCGTTCCAGAGTACCTGTCAGAGGAGAAGTGCCCCCTGTTTATCTACTAGGAAAGCAACCCCCCTTGTTCATTCCGATGCAATCCCACTCTCTCGCTCCTGCTCTCTTTTATTGCATTAGGACAACAACGATTTCAACTGCTATTTTATGCTGCGGTAGTTGAACCCATTCCCCTGCATAACCTGTCATTGCCACAGTAAATATTTGAAACCCACTAGCATATGTAGGAGTTGATTGAGCCATGTTGTGTTCCTACCATGCCATGCCTGTTATTGCTTAGAGTTGCTCAGGTCTGATTCATTGGGAATGAATTGGAGTGTTATGCCATGTTCTGATGCTGAAGTTAAGCGTGTGAACATGATTTGGTAAAGGTAGCGGTGAGAGGCCATGTAGGAGTACATGGTGGGTTGTCTCATTGGGACTGTCCTTAAGAACTGAGTTATATGTAAGTTGTCCAATGACTAGCTACTACCACACATTGGGCTCGGGCGCTCCAAGCTCTCTCGACTTATTAACTGCCTTGATCTCTGTCCAGGAGTCGCAACTAGTTTCTGGTGTTTGTAGGTAGTGCTATTTTTCTACCGAGTGGCACCCGGCAAGGTGGACTCTGGACAGACTAGGCACCATGGCCCGGTGTACCAAGTGGCACCCGTTTGGTGGGCTTGAGAACCCTGCACACATCGTTTGGGGCTGTAAGCGAAACCCCGGCCGGATCTCCTTGCAGATGGAACCCAAATAGGCGATAAACCTGGACTAGAGTTTTGCGTGGCTAGTCAGGTCGTGGCCGACACCCTCGCCAGGCTTCTGCTTGAAGGTTTCCGAGGTACACGACGTGTACATGGTGGTAAGTGGTGAGAGCGTGTGTGAATAAGTACACCCCTGCAGGGCTAACATGATCTATTCGAATAGCCGGGTCTGCAGTTATGGACTTCTTGGATGCCTACGTGGTACATAGACAACTTAAAGTGGATACTCTAAAATGCTCAAGACAAGTGTTAGTGCTATGGATGGCCTTCTCGTAGGGAGACGGGAATGAATCCATTGTAGTGTATTGATGTGCTGATTAGTGGACTCGTGTGCGCTTTCCTACCTCAAAGAACTTACTCATAGTCGTAGAACAGGATATCCACTGAGTCAAAGTTGGCTTGCTGCAACTAAACCCCACATTGCCTTTTTGATAATAATGCATGTATGATAGGATCTAATGTAAGTCTTGCTAAGTACCTTTTTACTCATGTTTGCTTTATTTATGTTTTGTAGAGGAGATCTCGGTCTCACTAGTAGTTCCTCTTGGACTTCGACAAGTAGCTTGTTACCTCAGCTACAATCTTGTACCCTTGGGAGGGTCTTGTAGATAGTCAGGCTTCTCAGCTTTTTTCATTTGTAGTTGTTTGTACTCAGACATGTTATGCTTCCGTTGCTTGTATGCTCTGAATGATGGGTCATGTGACCCCTGTTTGTAATAATGCTATGATGGCTCATCTGGGCCTTTATCTATATGAGTTGTTGAGTTATGTTGTGATGCCATGTTGTACAACACATACTTGCATGTTATGCATATGTGTAATGTGTATTGCTATGTGTGGGATCCGACACCTAGTTCTTTATTCTTGGTAGCCTTTCTTATGGGAAATGTCTCCTAGTGCTTCCACTGAGCCATGGTAGCTTGCTACTGCTCCGGAACACTTAGGTGGCCGGCATGTGTCCTTCTTCGTTCTTGTGTCTGTCCCTTCAGGGAAATGTCATGCGTTGTTCCTTTAAGTCCTTGTAGCTTGCTACGACTTGGGTTCATACGTTGATGATCGACACATTCGTTGCTGGGTCATGCAGGCCTGTCCCTGTAAGTTAGTGCCACTTTGGGTTCATGACTAGTCATGTCGGCCCCGGGTTCTCTATCATATGGATGCTAGCGACACTATCATATATGTGAGCCAAAAGGCGCAAATGGTCCCTGGTCAGGTAAGGTCGCACCCATGGGAATACCGTGCGTGAGGCCGCAAAGTGATATGATGTGTTACATGCTAGATCGGTGTGACTTAGGATCGGGGTCCTGACAGCTTTGATATCAGAGCATGACTGCCTGTAGGATTACCAAGCCAAACTGGTCGAAGTTGAGTCTAGAAATTCTTTAGTTATGTAAGGGAATTGATTGTGGAAGGGAACATCAGGGTCTTTTTACTCCTTATACCTCATGCCTTCTGATCTGATTCATCCTATCTTCCTACAGGGTAAAGGAACTAGGCTTTATCTTTTGTCTATCAGGATTAGGAGTTACTACTCCGTAGTCCCATAGGATTGGTTGATCAGAGACATATTCCAGTTTTCGAGTACTTCCGGTGTATTTTGTTTAGTACTATCACAGAACCTTCAGTGTTGATGTGGAGTATGGTACTACCCCATCGTTAGTAGGATGTCTCATTTTGAGCATTTTACTGCCGTTATGCCGCCGGAATTATCGTTGGGGTTCGAGAGATACTAATTTCCTTGTGCTACACTTTGTATCCTATAGTTGATGTTGACTGTGTCCTTTGTTTTGTTTCTCAGGATATCATCAAGCTAACTGAAGTTCTGTTGCTCGTAGTCAGAACCACAAAGATGGTAGGGATGAGGATCCTCCCGATCAGTCTTTGTTGGAAAAGTTCATGTTAGAGGTTGAGATGAACAAGCGTGACACCAATCGCTTGTTGGCACAGATTGAGCAGAACACCACACATCGGCGTAATGAGTTCGTTTCCATTACCGACTTCATTGGTCTGTACCCACCCACCTTCCATCATTCCATTGAGCCACTCGATGCCGATGACTGGCTCTGTAGTATCACTCACAAGCCGCGTTCTGCGAACGTAGCTGAGGGTGACAAGGCTATGTTGCATATCACCTAGAAGGTCCTGCTAGTCTTTGGTGGCAAAACTATGAGGCTATGCTTCCAGCTGGCCAGATACCTACCTGGGGAGATTTCACTGAGGCTTTTCACGAGCATCACATTCCTCAAGCCCTCATCGATTGCAAGAGAGAAGAGTTATGTAGTTTCACCCAGAGTAAGATTACTGTTGATGCTTACAGTAGGGAGTTTGAGAACCTCGCCCGCTATGCTATAGAGGAGGTGTCCATGGATGCCAAGAAGCAGGCTAGGTTCCGGAAGGGTCTTAACCCCAAGTTGCGGCGTGATCTTCACTTGCACCATTGCAATACATTCCAGGCTCTTGTGAACAAGGCCATTAATGCGGAGACAACTCAGCTCACTTACGAGGAGTCTCATAAGCACACTTGTGATTTGGGTTCTTCCTCCGGCTCTAGCTCTCAGAAGCATCGGATTTGGGTTCCGAACTCTGCTCTTCCACCCGGATATTCACCAAGGCCATCTTATGTGGCACCTCCCCCAGTTAAGCAGTATGCTCCACCCAGGCCTATTGGTAGACCACTTGTCAATGCGGGTCCATGTCCTACTTCAGGGACTTGCTTCACATGCGGAAAGCCAAGACACTATGCACGTGACTGATCTCAAGCCAATTATGCTCCACGCCAACCCGAGAAGTCTATTGGCCGTGGTAAGCCATCAAGCAAGATGATCAGTGTCAAGTCAGCTCCCACTGAACGTGGACGTGTGCATCATGTCTCAGCTAGAAACACTCATGATGATCTGGATGTCGTTCTTGGTACACTCTTTGTCTATTGTCATCCATCATCAGTTCTATTCGATACCGGAGCATGTCACTCCTTTATCTCTGAAAGCGATGCTCGTTTGCATGACATGCCATTTTGTGATATGCCAACTCCGCTTGAAATCCCAGGGTCTAGATGGAAAACTACCAGAATAAGCTACGGTAATGAAATCCTTGTTGACATAAGTGTATTCCTTGCATCACTTGTAGCCCTCAAATCCTCAGATATTAACATCATCCTGGGTATGGACTGGATGATAGCTCATCATGCCAAGATTGATTGTTACACTAGGTCTCTTCAGCTTACACACCCATCTGGCAAGATAGTTGCAAAGCGTCAGCTCTATTCTTTTAATGCCAGCCCTCTTGCAGACCTTGAGGATATCCCGGTAGTCCGTGACTTTCCGGATGTCTTTCTAGAGGAACTGTCAGGCATTCCACCTGACAAAGATGTAGAGTTTGTCATAGATCTTATCCCAGGAACCGCCCCAATTCCTAGGAGACCATATAAGATGGCACCCATAGAGCTAGCTGAGCTTAAGAAACAGCTTGATGAGTCCTTGCAAAAGGGTTTCATCCGTCCTAGTTCTTCTCCTTGGGCTTGCCCCGTTCTCTTCGTCAAGAAGAAGGATGGTACGGACCGAATGGTTGTAGATTATCGTCCCGTTAATTTGGTCACAATAAAGAACAAATATCTGCTCCCTAGGATCAACGATCTGTATGATCATCATGCTGGATCCTCAGTCTTCTCTAAGATGGATTTGAGGTTAGGCTACCACCAAATCAAGATCAGAAATGGGGACATTCATAAGACGGCTTTTGTCACTCGTTATGGCCAGTACGAGTACATCGTTATGTCCTTCAGTCTAACCAATGCTCTAGCCACATTCTCTCGCTTGATGAACTCGATCTTCATGCAGTACTTAGATAAGTTCATCAAGGTTTACCTCTATGATATTCTTATTTACTCGAGGAATGAGGAAGAGCATGCCGAGCATCGTAGACTTGTGTTGGACAAACTCAGAGAGCACCGCCTTTATGACAAGTTCTCCAAGTGTGAATTTTGGTTGCCAGAAATGACCTATCTCGGTCACGTAATATCTGGTAAGGGCATTGCTGTCAACCCCGAGAGAGATCAGGCCGTTCTTGATTGGACTCCACCTGAAACAGTTAAACCAGTTAGGAGTTTCGTTGGTCTAGCCATTTATTGTCGCCGCTTTGTTGAGAACTTCTCCAAAGTGGCCAAACCTCTCACGGAACTTCTCAAGAAAGATAGAAAGTTTGAGTGGTCCCCACAGTGTGAGCACAGTTTTGAAGGAACTGAAAAGATGCTTGACTTCTGCTCCCATACTTGTGCCACCGGATTTCACCAAGGACTTTATTATCTATTATGACGCCTCACGACAGGGACTAGGTTGAATTCTTATGCAAGATTGCCATGTGATTGCCTATGCATCTCGACAGTTGCATCCACATGAGGAGAATTATCCTACACATGATCTAGATCTTGCAGCCGTAGTCTATGCCCTTAAGACCTGGCGACATTACCTTCTTGGTAAGCGTTGCGAGATTTACACCGATCACCGGAGTCTCAAGTATATCTTCACCCAACCAGATTTGAACTTAGACAAAGACGTTGGTTGGAGTCGATCTCAGATAACGACTTAGGGATCACTTACACCCTACGTAAAGCCAATGTCATGGCTGATGCACTAAGTCGTAAGTCATGTTGCAACAAGGTCATGCTGCAGCAGGGCCAACCACTTCTCCATGAGGAATTCTATAAGCTTAACCTTCACATTGCTCCTCATGGATTCCATTCTACCATGGTGGCGAAACCTACTCTTGTGGATCAGATCATCTCTGCTCAGAAGTAGGATATGGGAATTTCTCGGATCAAGAGAAACATCAATAAGGGGGTTGTTGGTTGCTTCTCTATGGATGATCGAGGTGTTGTTTTCTTTGAGAACCGCTTGGTAGTTCCCAAGAATCAACATCTTCGACAACTAATCCTTCAGGAGGCACATGAATCTCCTCACATGATTCATCCCGGTAGTACTAAGATGTATCAGGACCTATGCTAGAGGTTCTGGTGGACTAGGATGAAGAGAGAAATTGCTCAGTTCATTGCTAACTGACTTCATCACCGGCTTTCCCAGGACCAAGAGAGGGAATAATGCTATGTTCGTAGTCATTGATCTTCTGTCCAAAGTGGCTCACTTCCTTCCTGTTCGAGAGAGTATCACTGCTAGCCAGCTTGCTGACTTATATATTTCTCGAATAGTGTCACTTCATGGTGTTCCACTAGAGATCAATTCAGACCATGGTAGTCTTTTCACTTCTCATTTCTAGGAGAGTTTCCAAACTGCCATGGGAACCCATCTTTCCTTCAGTACCGCTTTCCACCCTCAATCAAGTGGTCAGGTGGAACGGGTCAACCAAATTCTCGAAGACATGTTTAGAGCTTGCGTTATCTCATTCGGTACGGATTGGGAGAAGTGTCTTCCCTTTGCTGAGTTTGCTTATAATAATAGCTACCAATCCAGTCTTAAGAAATCACCCTTCAAGATTATGTATGGACGAAGATGTCAAACACCTTTGAACTGGTCAGAAACCCGAGAAAGAAAACTCTTTGGACCGGATATGATTCAAGAAGCAGAAGAGCAAGTTCGCATCATTCGTGAGAATTTGAAAAGATCCCAGTCTCGCCAAAAGAGTCAGTATGACCGTCATCATAAGGAAGTGGCTTATGAAGTTGGCGACAAGGCTTACCTTCGGGTTACTCCTTTCAAGGGTACCCATCGTTTCGGTATCAAGGGCAAGTTGGCCCATTGTTACATTGGTCCTTTTCGCATTCTCGCTAAACGAGGAGAGGTTGCCTACCAGTTGGAACTTCCCCCACATCTTTCTTGAGTACATGATGTCTTCCACGTCTCTCAACTCAGGCGTTTCTTCTCGGACCCCATCCGTGGAGTGGACTACGAAACGCTTGATCTCCAAGATAACGTCACATATCGAGAGCACCCTGTACCCATATCAAGCAGAGTGTGTCACTCGACATCATAACATCAAGTTTCTCAAGGTTCAGTGGTCTCATCATTCCGAGAGAGAAGCTACTTGGGAGCGAGAAGATCGTCTTCGATTGGAGTACCCCACTCTTTTTCCGACGACTCCTGAATCTCGGGACGAGATTCTTTTGAGTGGGGGCGAGTTGTCACATCGATAGTTCTGGTATGACCTAGGCTAGCCTTCATGTTTGCATCATGTCTAAATTCAATATAAATTTGAATTGGGGATATGTGAAAGCCTTAGAAATCATTTCAGGAAATGACCAAGATAAAAATTGCTCCAAATAGGTCCAAGAAAATTTTCATGTTTTCTCTAAAAATATTGGTCAGAGGTAAAATTCAAACCAATATTTTTGGGAGCTCATAAATATTTATTTTGGGCATCTGGAACTAATGCGATAATTATTTGCATTGGATATATATGTTATATATCTTATATATGTCCAATAATTCTGGAAAGTTGTGAGGGGCTTTGGAATTTTTCATTTAGTTGCTACAAAATTTATCAGAAGCAGAAAAATTAATTTGGTTCAAAACCAAATTAAAAAAATGTCAGAAATAGAAAACAGAGAACAGAAATGAAAAAGAGTCTTACCTGGGCCACTTACCTGGCGGCCTGGCACTGTGTAGCCCAGCGGCCCAGCAGGCCGACCCAGCCGACTGGAACTGCCTTTCGTCCCCTTCCTCGCTCTAGGAGGACAGGGGCACACGCCCGGCACGCGCGGCCACGCGTCCGGCCACCTCCCTCCTGTCTGCCTCAACCCCTTGTCGCCCAAGACGCCCTGGACGATGCCACGCCCCCCAGAACTCTCTCACCCTCTCTCGTTCCACCCCTCCCCTTGATCTCTCTCTCTCTCTCTCTCTCTCTCTCTCTCTCAAGGCAGAGCGCTGCCGTCGCCGCAACTCACCGCTGTCGTAGCTATCGCCTCCCCATCGCCCTCTCCTCGTGTCTGCAAGCTCTGCCGTGACGCCTACTTCGTCCCCATCAAGCCACGCGCCGCGGGAGGCCCTAGAACGCCGCCATCGCCGTCGTCTTCACCTCCGACCGCCCGAGATCGCCGCCGCCTTTCTTCCCGCATTGGACCTCCCCCGAGCCCGCTAACACCTCCGCTGGATCCTCTGTGGGCCCTGTAGTCGCTTCCCCTTTCCGTTTCGGCGTTCGTGCGCCGTAGCCGGGCTACCCACCGGACCCGAGCGGCCATGCTGCTGTGGTTCCACTACGCCGTGGCCAGAGCCACCGTGGCTCGCAACCACATGCATCACCCTGCTCGCTCTTTCGTGCACCGCAGCACCCCGCATGCACATGGTCGTGCTTCGGCCGGCGCCGCGAGCTCTGTTCCGGGGAGCTTCGACCACCCCACGGCCGCCCGCGTGTTCCTTTGGATGCGCGCGAGTCGGGCCATCGCGTAGGTGGTCTCTGCCACCCAAATGGTCGCTGGAGCGACATTCCCGTGCACCTCCGTCTCGTTCGGCCTCACCGGCGGCTAAACGCCGGCGGGTTTGACCATTTTGACCACTAACTGACTCAGCTGGAGTCACTGACATGTGGTCCATGCCCCCACTAATTTGTAGTTAGGGTTAATGTTAGTGTTAATGTTAGTGTTAATTAGCTTTGTTAATTAACTGTGACACTGACGTGTGGACCCCACACGTCAGGTTTGACCTGGTCAACACCGTTGACTGCTAACATAAGCATGATGCAGTGCTGACGCAATTACTCCTTTTCTGGTTTTTTAAAAAAATGAGGAAATTCCTGAATTTAGCCAAAACATCAAAAATTCACAAAAATTCAACCGTAGCTCAGATTGAAATTCAGTCTATCCATCTGTACCAGTTTCATGCATGACAAAACAACCTAAACCTGCTGTATAGGTGAAAACACATGAATGGCAATTATAAATGTCAAATTTGGAGTTGCATTTGAACCCTTGGTTCAAATGGACTTCATTCAAATAGAATTCTAGATGCATTAGCACAAACCACATCACATCTCCATTCCATGTTCATGCATAATATTGTTGCATATGCTTGTGTTGTGATTGTCGACACCGTCCTTCTCGATAGGTCCTGCTCCGGAGAACATTCCAGAGTACCTGTCAAAGGAGCAGTGCCCCTTGTTGATCAACCAGGTAAGCAAACCCCCTTGTTCATTTTGATACAATCCCACTCTCTCGCTCCTTCTCTCTTTTATTGCATTAGCACAACAACGATTCAACTTCTACTTTATGATGCGGTAGTTGAACCCATTCCTGTGCATGACCTGTCATTGCCATAGTAAATAGTTGAAGCCCACTAGCATGTGTAGGAGTTGATTGAGCCATGTTGTGTTCCTACCATGCCATGCCTGCTATTGCTTAGAGTTGCGTCAGGTCTGATTCATTGGGAATGAATTCAAGTGTTATGACATGTTCTGATGCTGAAGTTAAGCGTGTGAACATGATTTGGTAAAGGTAGCAGTGAGAAGCCATGTAGTAGTACATGGTGGGTTGTCTCATTGGGACCGTCCTTAAGAACTGAGTTCTGTGTAATTTGTCCAATGACTAGCTACTACCACACATTGAGCTCCGGGCGCTCCAAGCTCTCTTGACTTATTGACTGCCTTGATCTTTGTCTAGGAGTCGCAACTAGTTTGCGGTGTTTGTAGGTAGTGCTATTTTTCTACCGAGTGGCACCTGGCAGGGTGGACTTGGGATAGACTAGGCACCGTGGCCCGGTGTACCAAGTTGCACCCGTTTGGTGGGCTATGGAACCCTGCACACATCATTTGGGGCTGTGAGCGAAACCCCGATCGGATCTCCTTGCGGATGGAACCCGAATAGGCAATAAACCTGGACTAGAGTTTTGCGTGGTTAGTCAGGTCGTGGCTGACACCCTCGCCAGGCTTCCGCTTGAAGGTTGCCGAGATACACGACATGTACATGGTGGTAAGTGGTGAGAGCGTGTGTGAAGAAGTACACCCCTGCAGGGTTAACATGATCTATTCGAATGGCCTGGTCCGCGGTTATGGACTTCTTGGATTCTTATGTGGTACATAGACAACTTTAAGTGGACACTCTAAAATGCTCAAGACAAGTGTGAGTGATATGGATGGCCTTCTCGTAGGGAAACAGGAATGAATCCATAGTAGTGTATTGATGTGGTGATTAGTGGTCTCGTGTGCGCTTTCCTACCTCAAAGAACTTAGTCGCAGTCGTAGAACGGGATATCAACTGAGTCAAAGCTGGCTTGCTGCAACTAAACCCCACATTGCCTTTTTGATACTAATGCATGTATGATAGGATCTGATGTAAGTCTTGCTGAGTACCTTTGTATTCACGTTTGCTTTATTTATGTTTTACAGAGGTGATCTCGGTCTTACTTATTCCTCTTGGACTTCGACAAGTAGCTTGTTACCTCAGCTACGATCTTGTACCCTTGTAAGGGTCTTGTAGATAGTCAGGCTTCTCAGCCTTTTTCATTTGTAGTTGTCTGTACTCAGACATGTTATGCTTCTGTTGCATGTATGCTCTGAATGATGGGTCATGTGACCCCTGTTTGTAATAATGCTATGATGGCTCATCTGGGCCATTATATGTATGAGTTGTTGAGTTATGTTGTGATGCCATGTTGTAAAGCACATACTTGCATGTTATGCGTTTGTGTAATGTGTATTGCTATGTGTGGGATCGGACACCTAGTTGTTTATTCTTGGTACCCTTTCTTATAGGGAAATGTGTCACATCCCTAGCTTTACCTTACACTAGGCTAGCACTAGTTTGTTGCACCATGTCTATTTTTATTTGAAACTTGAAATGGGGATGTTTAAACCCTAGCACCAAATGGAACTCAACTAGGTTCAATCCAAAATATTTTTCAAAGAACCTAAAATGCCCTTTGAAAATGTTCATGATTACTGATAAAGGAGAAAACCTCTGCCAAAAATGATGAATATATTTCTAGGACATTCTGGATTTTTGAATTAACTCATATTGTATTTGAATTGGGGCATTTAAATCCTATGAATATTTTAAATGCTCTAATAATTCTAAAACTAGTTGAGGGCTGTTGGGAATAAATTCAACAGTGCCCACAAATACTTTCAGGAGTTTTAAAAATGGTTTAGTATTTTTTACTAAATCGAAACAAAACAAAATAAATAGAAAATAGAAAATAAAAGAGAGAGAGAGAGAGGCTACTGACCTGGCCTCACCTGGCCCAGCCCATCTGGCAGCCCAGCCCACTGGCCTCTGCTAGTCATGACCAACCTCCCGCCAGGAGGAAAGCGCACGCGTGGTCGCCGCGCGTGAGCACACGCCCCTCGACCTCCTGCTTTCCGCCGAGCTCCTGGACGAATGGATGACCGCCCCGCTGCCGTCCCGTTCCAGGTGACACCTCATTTCCCCCTGGCTCTCTCCCTCACCCTCTCCCCGCCATGGCCGTAGCCGCTCTTCGCTTGCCGCCGTCGCCCGCGTAGCCACTGCCTCCCCCTCGTCGCCCCGCCGTGTCCACGAGCATCGCCGTCATCTGCCCCGTCGAGCTAGCGGATTCCCGAGCGCTCGCACACCCCGGATAAGCCTCCTCGACCTCGTCTTCACCGTCCATCGCTAGAGATCCCCTTCACTGCATCGCCCGCTCCGGCTCATCCCCGACCTCGCTGACCCGCTCGTCTGACTCGCCTTGAGTTGTTGACCCTCTCTCACTTCCCCGTTTGCCTTCCCCTGCACCGTGGCGACCACACCTTGCTCGCCCGCACCTGCCGCCGCCTGAGCTCATCGCTGACGTAGCTCCCGTGACCATTTGGTCTGGCGCTGGTGCCTAACGCACTCACCGCACCTCGTAGCACCTTGCTAGTGCATCTGTTCGCTCGCTAGCACGCCGCAGCAGTAGAACCACCGACGCCCGAGCTCCGGCCGCCGCCCGGCTCATCGCCGTCGTCGCTTCTGGGCACCCCAGCACCTCCCACCGCCAACGTTCGATGCGCGCCACTCCGCGCATTCGAACGCAACAAACCGTGCCCGAGTTGGTGCCCCGTGGCTCGATTCCGACGCCCTCCACCTCGTCTGGCCTCGCCAACGTCGAGACGCGGGAGGATTTGATCCGCTAACTTGAGGTTTGACCTCCCCTGGGTCGCTGACAAGTGGTTCCTGGCCCCAGCTAATCCTAGTTTAGTTTTTAATTAAGTTTAATTAACTCCACTGACTTTTTTAGTTAGCAGTAGTAGTTTAGGACTAATTAACTTAGATTAGTTAGTTAGTCACTGACGTGTGGACCCCACACGTTAGGTTTGACCTGGGCCGGCCCTGTTGACTGCTAACAGCATAGTGATGTCATGCTAACGCAGTAATTCTTTTCTGAAATTTAAATAAATCTTAAATGGTTTATTTATTTCAGATAATATTATAAACTTCTAAAAATCATATAAAATCAATCGTAACTCCAAATGAGATAATTTATATATGAGAAATGATCAGAAAAATCCAATCTTTCCATCTGTACTAGTTTCATGCATGTTTAAGCAACTTAACCTTGATGTTTAGGGAAAAACATGATAAGGAACTATTTAAATTTATAAGTTGAGTTTGGGATTGAACCTTTGGTTCGAAATGACTCAAACCCAGCTGGTTGTAGTTGCATTAGCCCAACACACTCATTTTACCATGTCCTAGTCATGCATCATATTGAGCATTTCATTGATTGTGTTCTTCCTTGTTTGCCGGTAATTGTACCCTTTGAGTAGACGATGTTCCGATGATGAGACCGTTGACACCGATGAAGAGCTATATTATCTTCAGAAGTGCCAGACAAGCAAAACCCCCTTGTTCATTCTGATACAATCCCACTATCTCGCTTCTGCTCTCTTTTACTGCATTAGGACAACAACGCTTCAACTATTACATGCTGTGGTAGTTGAACCCCTTTTCCTCTGCATGACCTGTCATTGCCACAGTAAATAGATGAAACCCACTTGCATGAGTAGGAGTTGTTTGAGCCCTGATGTGCCTAGTCATTCATGCTTGTTTGTCATGCCTGCTACTGCTTAGAGTTCAGTCAGGTCTGATTCATCGGGGATGAATTGGAATGGTGATAAACATGTCGTACTGTGTGTGAGCCAAGTGTAGGAACATGATTTGGTAAAGGTAGCGGTGAGAGGCCATGTAGGAGTACATGGTGGGTTGTCTCATTGAAACCGTCCTCAGGAACTGAGTTCTGTGTTTGTGACCCATGAACAGCTACTACCACACATTGGGCTCTGGGCACTCCAAGCTCTCTCGACTTATTAATCAACCTGATCTCTGTCTAGGAGTTGCAACTAGTTTCTAGTGTTTGTAGGATATGTGTTAGGGGCCGTGCGTAGCGCTGACCCTAGGGGTGGGCTATGATGCGGTAGATACACAAGGCACGGTGTACCGGGACGCCCATTTGGTGCCTCGGGAACCCTGCTCTCATCGTTTGGGGCCGAGAGTGAAACCCCGGCCGGATCTCATTGCGGATGGAACCTAAATAGGCGATAAACCTCGACCAGAGACTTGTGTGGTTAGTTAGGTCATGGCCGACACCCTCACCAGGCTTCCGCTTGAAGGTTGCCGAGATACATGACGTGTACATGGAGGTAAGTGGCGAGAGCGTGTGTGAAGAAGTATACCCCTGTAGGGTTAACATCATCTATTCGAATAGCCGTGTCCGTGGTAAATGACTTCTGGGTTGCCTATACAGTTCATAAACAAGTGAAAGTGGATACTCTAAAATGCGCAAGATAAGCTTGAGTGCTATGGATGGCGTTCTCGTAGGGAGACGGGAGCCAATCCATAGTGGTGTATTGATTGGTGAATATGTGGACTCATATGCGCCGCCTCAAAAGAGTTACTTGCAGTACTAGTTTAGGTAAGCCACTGAGTCAAAGCTGGCTTGCTGCAGTTAAACCCCACCATCCCTACGTTGATAATGATGCATATGTAGTTAGTTCTGATGTAAGTCTTGCTAGGTACATTTGTACTCACGTTTTCTTAATTTATGTTTTGCAGAGAGACTTCAGTCTCGCTAGTAGTTCCATGTGGACTTCGACGTTTAGCTTAATACCTCATCTATGATCTTGTGCCCTCGGCAGGATCTGGTAGATAGTCAGGCTTCTCAGCCTTTTTCATTTGTAGATGTCTGTACTTAGACATTTTAAGCTTCCGCATGTGCTATTGCTTGTATGACTTGAATGCTGGGTCATGAGACCCATGTTTGTAATATCTGACTCTTTGGAGTCTTATGAATAAATACTTTGAGTCGTAGAGTTTTGTTGTGATGCCATGTTGTATTTACACATATCAAGCATATTGTGTGCATGATTGAAATGCTTGGTATGTGTGGGATCTGACAACCTAGTTGTCTATCCTTGGCAGCCTCTCTTATGGGGAAATGTAGTCCAGTGCTTCCACTGAGCCATGGTAGTCTGCTACAGCTCGGTTTACCGGAGTCCTGTTAGCCCAGTTGCTACTACTCCAGAACACTTAGACTGTCCGGCATGTGTCCTTCTTCGTTCCTGTGTCTGTCCCTTCGGGGAAATGTCAGGCGTTGTTCCTTTAAGTCCTTGTAGCTTGCTACGACTTGGGTTCCTACGTTGATGACTGACACGTTCGTTGCTGGGTCATGTATGCCTGTCCTCGTAAGTTCATGCTACTCTGGGTTTACGACTAGTCATGTCGTCCCGGGTTCTTTGTCATATGGATGCTTGCAACACTATCATAGACGTGAGCCAAAAGGGGCAAACGGTCCCGGGCCAGGTAAGGTGGCACCGTGGGAATACCGTGCGTGAGGTCCCATAGTGATATGATGTGTTACATGCTAGATCGGTGTGACTTAGGATCGGGTTCCTGACAAAATATGTCCTAGTGATTCCACTGAGCCATGGTAGCTTGCTACTGCTCCGGAACACTAAGGCTGGCCGGCATGTGTCCTTCTTCGTTCCTGTGTCTGTCCCTTTATGGAAATGTCACGCGTTGTTCCTTTAAGTCCTTGTAGCTTGGTACGACTTGGGTTCATACATTGATGATCGACACGTTCGTTGCTGGGTCATGTATGCCTGTCCCTATAAGATGGTGCCACTTTCGATTCACGACTAGTCATGGCGGCCCGGGTTCTCTGTCATATGGATGCTAGCGACACTATCATATATGTGAGCCAAAAGGCACAAACGGTCCCGGGCCAGGTAAGGTGGCACCCGTGGGAATACCGTGCGTGAGGCCGCCAAGTGATATGATGTGTTACATGCTAGATCAGTGTGACTTAGGATCAGTGTCCTGACACTCGCCCACCCCGACTGCGGGCGATGTAGCTCATGGAGCGCCTACGCCACCTCAGCACCAAGATGGCGCCCTCGCGCTGAGGCAGGCGGCTCATGGAGCGCCTTAGCCTCCCCCACGTCAAGACGGCGTCCCTACTCCAAGATGTGCGGCCTAGTGGCGTGATCCACCATGCCATGTGCCCGCGCACGAAGAAAGAAGTTGCCAGGAGGTTTTCCGTCCGCAAGAAGATGTTCCACCGCTTCCAGCACCACCACGTCATGATCGCTTGCTGCGACAGGGCCACGTGCCACTTGCCGTCGCAGCACAGGGACGACAAGGTCAAGCTCCGCCTCCACGACGGGCCCCGGTGGTCACGGTGGACTGCCACGCCTTCACTCCTGAGCTGCGTAGCATCGTCTGGCCGGGCAATGTCAAGCCGGATATTCCCCCTCACTACAACGGCACCCCTGCACCTGCGGAGTTTTTGTAGCTCTACGAGCTGAGCATCTAAGCGTCCAACGGCGACGACAAGGTCATGGCGAACTGGTTTCCCATGGCTCTCATGGACGGCGCCCGCTCATGGCTCCTGAACGTGCACCCAGGCTCGATTTCCTCCTGGGATGAGATGCGCAGCCACTTCATCGCCAACTTCCAGGGCATTGGCGACCGCCCCCCCCCCCCGGTCATCGGTGACCTGCGCCGCACCAAGCAACAACTGGGAGAAACCCTACAAAAGTACATCCAACGCTTCAACAGTGCATGTATCAAGATCCCCATGGTGACAAACGAGGCCATCATCTCAGCATTTTCTGACGGCGTCCGCGATGTCAAGATGAAGGAGGAGCTCTCCATCCATGAGGAGCTGTGCACGACTTGGAGCTGTTCAACATAGCAACCAAGTGTGCAAGGGCTGAGGAGGGGCGTCTCTCCCTCCTCGAGCTCCCTGCTGCAGATCCAGAGGAGAAGAAGGCCAAGGCCAAGGACGTGAAGCGCAAAGGAGTGACCGTACTCATGGCAGAACCAGACACCAAGCGTGGCCGAGATCTTCCCGAGTCGTCCAATGGCGGTCGCACGTTCTGCACCTTCCACAACATGTGCACACACAACACCAAGATTGTCTAGAGCTCAGGGCCATTCAAGATGTACGCTTTGGTCGACGCCCCGAGCGCAACAACGTGGGCTACGGCTGAGGAGATGGACGAGTGGAGGACGTTGGGACGACCGTGGGCCCCGCCAAGACTGGCGCGACCAGCCTCTTGAGGATCATTTGTAGGACCAGCCTCATGAGGGCGCCTGGAGGGACCAGCCTCGTGAGGATCGTCCTCAGGGCAACCCTGGTCTCCCTCCGCTGCCGCCGACAAGAAGGAACGACGACCATCAACAAGACGAAGGGGCTGGGGGCTTCCAGGAGCCACACGCCATCGCCTGCATCTTGGGTGGTGCTCAGGACCAAGCCTCCCAGTGCATCTTCAAGCAGTCCTCCCGCGAAGTGAATGCATCTCTCCCCAAGCTCGAGGCTACGTGCCCGCTCAGGTGGTCCAAGTACGCCATCACCTTTAGCTCAGCAGACCAGCTCAAATGCATGGTGACCGCTGGCGTCCTCCCGATGCTCTGTTCACCCGTCATCAGCAATGTCCAAGTCACCAAGACCCTCATCGAAGGCGGCGCAGGACTGAGTGTCCTGTCCATCGAAACGTTCGATAGCCTTCAAGTGCCATATGATCAGCTCCAGCCCACCGAGCCTTTCTCAAGAGTGACAGACGGCTCCACCATCCCAATAGGGTAAGTTCGCCTCCCTGTCACCTTCGGCCAGCGTGACAACTACCACACCGAGCTCATCGACTTCGATGTCGCCCACATCCACCTGCCTTACAATGCCATCCTCGGGTACCCAGCACTAGCCAAATTCATGGCAGTCACCCACCATGGCTACAATGTCCTCAAGATCCCGGGAAGCGGCGGAATCATCATGGTCCCCTGCGAACAAAGAGACACGGTGTACTCCCTTGAGTGCGCCTTCCAAGATGCATTAACCGAAGACCCTGACAGCGTGGGTGCGCAGTATCCTCCCGAGGCCAACCCCAATAAGAAGAAGCAGCTACTCCGCACTAGGCCTCAAGGGAGCGGCACCTCCAGCGGCGCCACTACAGGATCCGCGCCAGCGCCTGGGGCACCTCACTCCCTCGCATAGGGAGGCGTGCCCCGTGCCCTCCTCGGGAAGTGCTCGAGGGCTCTCTTCTGGAGGGCCTCGGACCTGGCCAACATCACGAGGGAGGCGCTCGGGGACCACGTGGATACGTGCTTCACGGCCCGTTTCCCTCAGGAGGACACCGGGCGAGGAGCGCCCGACGCTCGCCCAAGCATCTCAGGAGCTTCAGGAAGCAAGAGTAGTACGCGGCGACCACCGCCCACCTGGCGTTGCTCCACCTAGGCGAGGGTGGTGAGCTGCGCATCTGCATCGTCGTCCTAGGGCTCAATAGGGCCACATCTCAAGAGCGCTTCTGGCCTTCACATGCTGGCCGATGTGAGGGCCCGCCTCACAGCTACGATTCACATGCCGTTCGGCCTGCCGAGCGTGGCTGCTGCCTTCCAGCGCAATCTGAGGAGCATCCTGGCAGGTCAGGAGGCCAGGCACCACGCGGTCCTGGAGGAGATGGGGACGGTCCTCCGGAGGCCACCTGATCCTCCATAGCCTCCTCAGGCTCAGGGTCTTGGAGACTCGTGAGAAGCGACTTCTTCGCTACGTGTCTTCAGCTACTAGGAAACTCCTTCGGCAACCAAACTAGGTGACATTTTTCCAAGTTAATTTAGCTGGGAGCGCCCCCTGGGCTACATCATCCCCAGGCCGTGTGGGTCCGTCCCTACGGCATGTATCCGCTTGGATCTTTAGTTCACTTTGCTAGGAGCGCCCCTCGGGCTGCATCAACCCCAGGCTGTTCGATTCCAACCCAGTGGCATGTATCGTTCCCGCATTTACCTAAGCTAGTTGCTTTTCATGCATAATCTATCTATGGTTATCACCTGCTTTATTGTCACCCATCATGGGACCCGCGCGCCGATCTTCTTTCTTCAGGATCCTTCGCATAAGAAGGCTAGGCACGACGTCTGTGCTCGGGCCTGTCCCTGCAGCGTCGATAAATCCAACGCCTGAGCTCTGTCAGGCGGGCCGGCCCCGTTCACGTCACCTCCTGGGGTCGTTGGTGCTTGGCCTTCTCGTGCGATAGCCTCAAGAAATCCACTCGGCGCAGGTTGTCTAACCATCTCGGAGGAACAACACAGCCATCAAGAACCAAGACCAGGCGCAACCCGCCTTGAGTCAGGGCCTCGTGAGTCCCGTGCTAGCTCATGAGTGCCTAGATACACCTCGTCTAGCCCTGCCGTGCATGCCACGTGTCAGGGCGGGGTTGTACACGCCCCGGGGCTCTCCGCAGTAGGGAGTCCCCTCCCACGTACAAGTGGAAGCACCATGCTCCATGCTGGCAGTCGACACTGCCGAGGAGCGTCTATGCCCGTGCAAGTGCGGAAGCGCCATGGTCCATCCTGGTGATAAACAACTGAGGGCGGCCTCACGGCCGTGTCAACCTAAGGGAGCCTCCGAGCTCGGTGCCCGGCCTCATCGCAACACCTCCCCTCGGGAGAGTCACGCGAGGGGGATGGCACGGGGGCTGCGCTCGGGTCACACCCAAGCGTACGCCACCCTGCCAGGTCCCTCGGACCTGGTTGTCATGCGCCCTCCCAAGCGGAGCCAAGGTACGAAGTTCGTTTGAATGTTAAGGGAGACTCCTGAGCATCGCGACTCAGGAGCCTAATAGACCATGTAGCCCCTCACTCCTTGGTCCGTCCTAGTGATCCGGTCGGCCCAATGACGGTTGAGGTATGCACGGGGTCGGGCCATGCCGACGTAGAACACTAGACTTACTCCCAGATCTCCTTTCTATAAGTTGTTTGTGCGTCAAGGGGGACTCCTGAGCATCACGACTTAGGAGCCTAACTGATCACGTAGCCCCTCACTCCTTGGTCCGTCCTGGTGATCCGGTCGGCCCAATGGCGGCTGAGGTATGCGCGGGGTCGGGCCCTACTATCGGATGTGGGGTTCTGGCAGACCCTTAAGGTTCGAACACTGGTGTGCGCGCAAAGTCTTTCCCTCCTACCGATCTACGCCCTAGGTTGCTAAGATCTCGCGGACGAACTCGACGAACTCGCAACACAGAAAGACACAGGATTTATACTGGTCCGGGCCACCGTTGTGGTGTAACACCCTACTCCAGTGTGGTGGTGGTTGATTGCCTCTTGGGCTGATCATGAACAATACAAGGGGAAGAACTGCCTCCTGAGGTTGAGGTGTTCTTGTGCTTGGATAACTTGTGTGGGTGAGAGAGTGATCTAAGATGCTGTCTCCTCGCCCCCCTTTTCTATGGTGGTGGTTAGCCCTACTTATAGAGGCCCTGGTCCTCTTCCCAAATATTGAGCGGGAAGGGAGCCAACAACGGCGGGCTAATTTGAAGGGGGACAACTAGTACAAGCTCTCCTGACAAAAGGTGGTATGTGCCTGCGAAAGGCTCTGGTGGTGACGCCGTCTTGGGCTCCACGGTGACCTCCATCTTGCCTTCCTTCTTGTCTTGGTCTCATTGCACCAAAATGGCAACCCTTGCCTGATGCCTCGTTACTCCTCGCCTGCGCTAGTTTCCTTAGCACCAAAGAGGAAACAAGGACGCTGCGCGTGCTGGCGCCCACCTGGTGTCGATCGTCATGGCTCACATCACGAGAGCCTCGTGTGAGTCCCTAATCTTGATCATACACATTTGCGTGTATGATTAGTGTACGATTGAATCGGGGGCATCACATTGGAGAAATTGAACTCATGAGATAAATCACCAAATTTAACTCTAAAATTTTCTTTAACACAATCATTTTTAGCATTAACAGTATTCAAAAAGGGTCTACCAAATATAATGGCATAAAAATTATCTTGTTGTGATCCAAGTACCAAGAAATCAGTAGGGTATTTAATCTTACCACACAAGACTCCAACATCTCTAACAATCCCAACCGGTGAAATAGTATATTTTTCTGCAAGCTTAATAGTAACATCACTGTCTTCAATCTCGAAGGGTGCAATGTCATCCATAACCTCTTGATAAAGAGAAAATGGAATAGCACTTACACTAGCACCATATCACATAATCATGATAGCAATGATATCCAATTTTAACAAGAATAACAGGCATGCCAACTACAGTCTCATTATTATCTAACATCTCTTGTTCATTTCTAGCAGGTTTAGCAATTCTAGTAGCCTCAGAATAGAAGTAAATAACATGCCCATCAATATTATTGACCAAGAGATCTTTAACCATTGCAATATTAGGTTCCATCTTAATTTGTTCTGAGGGTTTAGGTTTTCTAATATTACTCTTATGAACCACAGTTGTAGGTTTAGCATGTTCCTTAATCCTAACAGGGAAAGGAGGTTTCTCAATATAAGCAATAGGCACAACTGAATCAACATTATAGATGATTGTTAGATCCTTAGCTATAATAGGCTCATCACAAGTTTCTTCAATAGGTGGATCAAATTTAAACCACTTCTCCTTAGGGAGATCAACATGAGCAGCAAATGATTCATAAAAGGTAGCTACTAGCTCAGAGTCAAGTCCATATTTAGTACTAAACTTATGACAAGCATATGTTTCCATAAAAGATTTAACACAATCAAACTCAAGATTTATACCTAAGTCTTTACCTTTGTCGATTTGCCAAACTTTAGAGTCGCGTTTAATTCTTTCCAGAAGACCCCATTTCAATTTAATAGTTTTCTTGATAAAGGAACCAGTAGAAGAAGTATCGAGCACTGATTGATCGTTATGAGAAAGCCGAGCATAAAAGTTTTGTATAATAATTTCTCTTGAGAGCTCCTGATTGGGGCATGTGTGCATCATATATTTAAACTTCCCCAAAGCTTGAGTGATACTTTATCCTTCACAAGGAAAAACTATATATATAATTTCGATCATGATGAACCAAATGCATAGGATAAAACTTCTAGTGAAATTCGAGCTTCAACCGGTTCCAATCCCAAGTTCTAGTATCATCCAATAGCCTATACCATGTAAATGCCTTTGCGCCAAAGATAAAGGGAATACCTTCTTCTTAATTCCATCATGGGCTAAACCTACAAGCTTAAACAATCCACCAATTTCATCTATATATATCAAGTGCATATCATGATGTACTATTACATCTCCTGCATAAGGATTAGCTAGCAGTTTCTCTAACATACCCAAAGGAATCTCCTAATAAATATGTTTAGTAGGTTCAGTTGGTCGAGGGGAAATGCTTAGCGCTTCTGGTCGAGGTGAAGATACCCTGAACAAGCCCCTTGAAGGATTATTTTCCGTAGTGACAAGTGAAAGTAAATTTAGCACGCAATAAAAACGTTTCCTTACAAAAGGCGCTTCACTCCCTGACAAACGATGCCATAAAAGAGTCTTCATGACCCGCAAGTATAGGAGATCAATTGTAATCCTTTAGATAAGTAAGAGTGTTGAACCCAACAAGGAGCCAAAGGAAATGATAAGCGGTTTTCGACAAGGTATTCTCTGCGAGTACTAAAAGTATCAGCAATAGATAGTTTTGTAGCAAGGTAATTTGCAACAAGAAAAAGGTAGCAATAGTAACAAAGTGCAGCAAGGTTGCCCAATCCTTTTTATAGCATAGGACAATCCAGAAAGTTCTCTTATATAAAGTAAAGTGCTCTCGAGGACACATGGGAATTGTCATATAGTCATGTTCATCATGTTTAGTTTATTTGCGTTCGCTACTTTGATAATTTGATATGTGGGTGGACCAGTGCTAGGGTGTTGTTCTTAATTGAACAACAGACCCTCTTATGATTACCCCCTCTCGCAAGCATCCGCAACTATGATAGAAGAATTAAGATAAATCTAACCATAGCATGAAACATATGGATCCAAATCAGCCCCTTACGGAATAACACATAAGATAGGGTTTAAGATTATATCACTCTCGCAACCCATCATCTACTTATTACTCCCCAATGCCTTCTCATAGGCCCATGTACGGTGAAGTGTCATGTAGTCGATGTTCACCTGACACCACTAATGGAAGAACAACATACATATCAACCACATATCGAACGGATACCAACTTCACATGATTACTTATAACAAGACTTCTCCCATGTCCTCAAAACAAAAGTAACTACTCAAAAATAATATTCATGTTAAAGATTAGAGGTCTATTGGATATGCTTAAGGACCTGAAGATATAATCTTCCACCAAATAAACCAACTCCCACTCCCGGAGGGAAGTTTCCCTGGTAGAATCGCTCCACCGGAGAGGAAAAGTGGTCCAACCCAGTTTCCGCCTCGATATGGCAGTGCTTCATCGCGAAAGTCTTCTGCTTGTTTTTTATAGGGTAAAAGCCTTCATATAGCAAAAGATGGACAATAGAGACTAGTTGTGGGCCCCACAAGGCTCAGGGCGCACCCAAGGGGGTGGTTGTGCCCTGTTACCTTGTCGGCAACTGGTACCCCTCCTGGTATTTCTTTGTTAAAGTATTTTTATATATTTTAAAAAAATCCTTGTGAAGTTTCAGGTAATTTGGAGTTTTGTAGAATAGATATCTCTGTTGTAGCTCTTTAGGTCCAGAATTCCAGATGTCGGTAATTTCCCTCTCCATGTAAACCTTGCAAATTAAAAGAGATAAGGCATTATAATTACATCATAATGTGAAATAATGACCAAGAACATTGTAAATAATAGTATGAAAACATGATGCAAAATGGACGTATCATACATCACTTATGACAAGAATTTTGACCCGTGGGCAAACTTTTGCTGCTCATATCTCCATATGGCTCTTGTTAATCTTTCGATGCTTTGTGCTCCGATCTCAGAATGATTCTGCCAGAACTTCAGGACAACCAAGTGTATTTGCTTGCTTGGTCTGACCTCGCCCGCCTTACACTTCACAATTCATTTGTACTCATGTGGACATGATGTACTCCAGAAAGCCACATGTTATAGACGGTTGCAACATTGGGAGATCACCACTTGACTTGATAATTTCAGTGAGAGATCACCCTAATAATTGACTACTGCATAATCGAAGGGTGCAAACAACAAAGAGATAAAGCTCTTAGGAAATTCATAAAAGAATGATATGGTATAGCCCCAGGCATCAAGAATCTCTGTGATCATCTTCAATCTCCAGTTGAAGCATTGTGACAACCAATATTTCATTGGCAGGGCAACCATTTCAAAAACATTGCCATGGCGGCGATTTTAAAAAATGTTGTCGTGGCGACCGTTTCAGGAAATGTAGTCGTGGCACCATATCCAAAAATTCTGTTGTCGCATGAAATTGTCTTGCATGAAATTTTAGCTCCCAGTTCATGTCGAAGGCCCCCTCGCACGCGGGCACCGATGCTGTGGGGGCTACGGGGGTGCACGGGGACGTGCACGCTGCGGGGGACGTGGCTAGCAAAGGCGGCATCAACACCACTCCCCCTGCGGCCGAAGTGGGAGTAGGAGGCACCGGAGAGTGACAGCGCCAACAGGATCCCAGCGGCCATGCTCAATAAGGCGCGGGTGGGGAGATTATTCCGTCTCTGCCTCTCCACCACACCGAAGAGCGCAGCCCCAGCGATGGCGCTCGCTCTACGGCGAACCACAACCCTCTGTCCGCCCTCGCTGCGGGTGCAGCTACAGGACACGCACCACCCCCAAGCTCATCTACCTCGTCACCATGCTAACCTAGCGACTGGCTCAGGGCGACGAGAGCACGGCGCTGCCACTAACGGCACCGTAAGAATCCAGGCGACGTTGCGATCCGAGCTCTGTTTTCATCAGCACTAAGCTGTAGGGTTCTTGCCGCGGACATGGTCCCAAAGAGAAGAAATGAAGGAAAGACTACATAGCGGTCTCGAGCAAGCCAAACTGATAAGTTCCTTATTATTCATACTTATTCTGTAAAGTGAAACTTGTGCATATGAAAATCTCACCACCTTTGAAACATAGGTTCTCCCACCCTTTGACTCGAACGTTGCTTCGGTCTAGGCGGTCGCAGTAGCCTTTGAAGGAGAAGGTTCGGCGGGGCGCTGGTCTCTTGTTGCAGTTTGTGCCCGATAGGCTTAGCCCCGCGACAAGAAACTAATGGCACTAGCAGGATAGCCTGTCGGGAAAAACCTGTTTAAATAAATGTATAGAGGCATCTCACCTCTGCATGGACGAAATACATGCACAAGTACCCGAAAAGGCTTGTCTTTTTCATTAATATGCTGATAAGCAAGTACAGATCTTACAGAACACAAACATGGATAAAGAAGATTACATAATTTGGACTAAAATTTGGAAAGTGCCTACATATTTTAGACTGAAAAAAATAAGTGCCCCGTAATCCCTTTCTTGCCACTCTCCTCTTAGGAACTACAGGGGGAGGCGAAGAGGGCAAAAGGAGTGCCTAAGCGGAAGCCCCGCCCTATCCTGTCAGGACCTACCAGGCGCAGCCTGACAAGATCTGGAGTGGCAAGGCTGTGAAGGACAGGGGCGTAGGGAGCAGCTCAGAAGTGCCCTTGTCACCACCCCCAGGGCCAGCAAGAAGCCCCAGCATAAGCGCCGGTGGGGAGAGCCACCGGAGCTTAGCTGGAAGACTGCTGGAGGAGGCAAATGCACCAAGAGACCCCAGTGATGATGGTGCCGGGGAGGGAGGGGGAGAGCGAAAAGATGAGGCAGCGGGCCAGCAATAGGAGACGAAGGCGTCGGTGCCATCGTACTCCGACCTGACGGCCTACCACCCACCTTCTCCGTCTTCCCTGGTTTCTTCATCACCATCACCACTCAGAGAAGATGATGGAACCTTGGCCCGTCATCTTCCCCGGAGAAGCAGCAGATGACGGTGACAACCGAGGCGCGTGGGGAGCACCGATCCCAACCTTGGTGGGCAGGAAAGCGCCGCGATGTTCAACTTTAACCCCGACTCTAGTGGAAGGAGCAATGCTGGGATTGCCAAGGATCCCGAGCACTGCACCCCCGACGCGCGCCAGAAGCCCCAAGAGCTCCATCGTTAGGACAACGAGCCTCAGCGGCTGGGAGATGAGCGTTTCACCATTCTGGAGAAGCGTAACACCTCCCACACTGTGGACGACTCGACGCCCACATCTTCGACCACCGCGTCCCCTTGGGCCCCGGACCAGACTCACTCCCTAGGCATCAGGACAAGCATTCGGCGTCATTGACCCAAAGCTAGAGCCCAGGGCCTGGCCCAAGTCCCTCCCTCTCAACATAGCAAGAAGAAGGCAAGGGGTGGAGGAGGAAAGGTGTGTGGATGAGTACTTCCGCTCCTCCTCACTCCCCCTTTTATAAGAGAGCTAGGGCTGGGGGCTGATCCCTTAGTGGTTAACCGCCATCCCTCTCCAGGAATTCAAGAAGACCGGGCCCCTGCCATGATGCTCTATCGCACCACGCGCCTCCATTTCCTACCCCACTCAATGCATGCATCATATGTGGAAAGGATTAAGAATGTGGTGGGAAGAGTGAATTGGCAGTTACTCCCCCATGCGTTAAAGTCATTCACGGGCCATTACAAAGATGGACCCACTACAACTGGTGTTACGCGGCGCATCGGGAAACCGGAAACTGGCTCAAGCACAGGTTAATGAAGAAGCAAAAAAAACTCTCAAAGGGTGAGCTACCGCAACTTCCTGGCCGGTGTACCGGAGAGGGCCTACCTTAGCAATGCTCGGCGGCACATCCAGGCCAGGCCCGGGGGCTCCTGTCGGTGCAACAAACCCGAGGTATGTTGCCCAGACTTTACACAGGCTCAAGAGCAAGGTTGCAGCATCCAAGACCAGACCAAACAGAAGAATTAAGCTCTTTGAGAAATCAAAGGGTGAATCAAGAAGACCAAGACCAACCGAAGGAGCAAGATATCGCTAAGGAAAAACTCCCTTGTTTGGCAGGCAAGCATGGCGGGGTCAAGGTTGCCCCGGACACAAGTCTCAAGACCACCCTAGCAAACTTGCCGAGGATGCCGAGGGCGGATTACCCCCCCAAGGCTCCACTGCTTCACCTCAGAGCAACGCGAGTCACCGATCAGTGCGGTGTCAAGCCCTCAAGTGACTAAGTGGTTGTTATTTGGCACGTGGCAGCCATTTCCTAAGGAAATCATCTCCAAATGACACCCGTCCAGGGACGTGTCACGCAGGTAGGCGAGAAGGTGGCCGAACGGCACGGCAAGGCTTGCCGGGCTATGCTACAATGTGACACTAAGAGGTGCATTTAATGCACCTTGTCCTGTATGCGGAGTTAGGTCTGATAGCACTGTTTGCTATCTAATCAGTACGGAATGACTGATTTGCCATTGTGGTGACCTTAGGAAGGATTCGGACCCTTGTAAACTCATACGCGCGTAGTTGCTCTCACCCTGAGGCAGCCCTGCTGGGCCGGAGCGCTGCGTCTCCACCACGGTCCCCTCATTAATCCACCAAAGCAGGAGTAGAGTTTTACGCCTCGCGGCGGCCCAAACCTGGATAAAAACTGCTCGTGTGATCGCTGCCGTGCTGCTCTGCCCCCCCCCCCCCCCGCTCTTTGTGCAATGTGCTCTTCCCCCCTGCCGAACCACAAGGGGTCGATGACCCCATAGGTGGCCGTGTTTTCTCACGACAATGATCTATTCATGTAGGAATAGCCCCCATCTTGTTATCCTTAATAGCAACAAAACATGCGTGTCTTGCCGCCCATTCTGCCACTCGGGAAGAACACCGCATGATCGAACCCGTCAAAAAGCACCTCTTCCCTTGGCAAGAAAAATCGATCTAGTTGGCCTAACTAAACCAAAGATTAGAAGACGAAATACGAGGCTACAGATAATCATGCATATAGGAGATCAAAAACTAAAATAACTTTCATGGATATAGATCTGATTATAAATTCAAAGTTCATCGGATCCCAACTAACACACCACAAAAAGAGTTACATCAAATAGATCTCCATGAGACCATTGTATTGAGAATCAGAAGAGAAAGAGGAAGCCGTCTAGCTACTGCCTATGGACTCGTAGGTCTATGGTGAAATACTCATGCATCATCAGAGAGGCACCAATGAGGATGATGAACCCCTCCATGATGGTGTCTCGATCGGATCTCATGGTTCTAGAACTTGCAGTGGCTGGAATTGTGTTTCGTCAACTCCCTTATGGTTTCTGGAATATTTGGGGATTTATAGGGCGAAGAGGCGGTGCGGGAGGCCACCGAAGTGGGCACAACCCACCTGGGCCCAGGCGCGCCTTGGTGGGTTGTGCTCCCCTCGGAGCCCCCCTCTAGTTCTTCTTTGTCCCAACAGGTGTCTTCTGGTCTAGAATAACTCTGCAATTTTTTTGCTATGTTTGGAATCCATTTGGTATTTGTTTTCTGCAATGTAAAAAATAAGCAAAAAACAACAACTGGCACCGGGCACTGTGTCAATAGGTTAGTCAAAACAAATAATATATAGGTGCTACAAAATGATTGTAAAACATCCAAGAACGATAATATAACAGCATGGAACAATCAAAAATTATAGATACGTTGGACATGTATCAACCAACAACACTTGAGCTAGTCTGTCAGGACCCCGATCCTAAGCCACATCGATCTAGCACGTAACACATCATATCGCTTTGCGGCCTCACGCATGATATTCCCACGGGTGCCACCTTACCTGGCCCGGGACCATTTGCGCCTTTTGGCTCACGTATATGATAGTGTCGCTAGCATCCATATGATAGAGAACCCGGGCCGACATGACTAGTCGTGAACCCAAAGTGGCACTAACTTATAGGAACATGCATACATGACCCAGCAGCGAATGTGTCGGTCATTAGCGAGTGAATTCGGGCTGTAGCAACTGGGCTAGCAGGACTCCGAAAGACACCACGTGACATTTTCCAGAAAGGACAGACATTGGATCGAAGAAGGACACATGCTTGCCAGTCTAAGTGTTCCGGAGCAGTAGCAACCGGGCTAACAGGACTCTGATAAATCGGGCTATAGCAGACTACCATGGCCCAGTGGAAGCACTAGACTACAATTCCCCATAAGAGAGGCTACCAAGGATAGACAACTAGGTTGTCAGATCCCACACATACCAAACATTTCAATCATACACACAATATGCTCGATATGTGCAAATATAACATGGCATCACAATAAAACTCTACAACTCAAAGTATTTATTCATAAGACTCCGAAGAGTCAGATATTACAAACATGGGTCTCATGACCCAGCATTCAAGTCATACAAGCAATAGCACATGCGGAAGCTTATCTGGTCTGAGTACAGACAACTACAAAGGAAAAAGGCTGAGAATCCTGACTAACTACAAGACCCTACTGAGGGCACAAGATCATAGCTGAGGTAACAAGCTAAACGTTGAAGTCCACGCGGAACTACTAGCGAGACTGAAGTCTCTCAGCAAAAGCATAAATTAAGCAAACGTGAGTACAAATGTACCCAGCAATACTTACATCAGAACTAACTACATATGCATCATTATCAACAAAGGGATGGTGGGGTTTAACTGCAGCAAGCCAGCTTTGACTCAGTGGCTATCCTGAACCATGACTGCAAGCAACTCTTTTGAGGTGGCGCACCCGAGTCCACATATTCACCATATCAATACACCACTATGGGTCCGCTCCCGTCTCCCTACGAGAACGCCATCCATAGTATCCTGAACTGTACAGGCAACCCAGAAGTCCTTTACCGTGGACACAGATATTCGAATAGATCATTTATAACCCCGTAGGGGTGTACTTCTTCACACACGCTCTCTCCACTTACCACCATGTACACGTCGTGTATCTCGGCAACCTTCAAGCGAAAGCCTGGCGAGGGAGTCAGCCCCGACCTGACTAACCACACAAGTCTCTAGTCCATGTTTATCACCTATTGGGGTTCCATCCGTAAGGAGATCCGGCCAGGGTTTCGCTCATAGCCCCAAACGATGTGTGCAGGGTTCCTGAGACACCAAACGGGCGCCCGGTACACCAGGCCATGGTGTATGTACCGCATTATAGCCCACCCCTAGGGTCAGCACTACGCACGACCTCCAATATATATCCTACAAACACTAGAAACTAGTTGCAACTCCTAGACAGAGATCGGGGCGATTAATAAGCTGAGAGGGGTCGAGTTACCGGAACCCAATGTGTGGTAGTAACTATTCATGGATCACAAACACATAACTCAGTTCCTGAGGACGATTTCAATGAGACAACCCACCATGTACTCCTACATGGCCTCTCATCGCTACCTTTACCAAATCGTGTTCACACACTTAGCTCTCAATAGTAGGACATGTTCACCACATTCCAATTCATCCCTGATGAATTAGACCCGACTCAACTCTAAGCAGTAGCAGGCATGACAACAAGCATGAATGAGTAGGCACATCAGGGCTCAAACAACTCCTACTCATGCTAGTGGGTTTCATCTATTTACTGTGGTAATGACAGGTCAAGCAGAGGAAGAGGGGTTCAACTACCGCAACATGTAACAATTGAATCGTTGTTGTCCTAATGCAGTAAAAGAGAGCAGAAACGAGAGAGTGGGATTGTATCAGAATGAACAAGGGGCTTTTGCTTGCTTGGCACTTCTGAAGATAGTATATCTCTTCATCGGTGTCATCGAACTCATCGCCGGAGCCACGTCTACTGAGAGGGGACAAATACCGGCAACAGAGAAGAAACACAATCAATGCAATGCTCAATATGATGAATGATTAGGATATGGCAAAATGAGTGTGTTGGGCTAATGCAACTACAACCAACTGGGTTTGAGTCATTTTGAACCAAAGGTCCAATCCCAAACTCAACTTATGAATTTCAATAGTGCCTTATCATGTTTTGCATTAAATAACAAGGTTAAGTTGCTTAAACTTGCATGAAACTAGTACATATGGAAAGATTGGATTTTTAATATATAAATTATTTCATTTGGAGTTATGGTTGAATTTCTATGAATTTTAGAAGTTTAAGCCTTTTTCTGGATTTCCTGATTAATAAGAATTAAACTAATTCCAGAAAAGGATTTACTGAGTCATGTTTGCGTCAACAAATCAACAGCGTTGACCAGCTCAAACCTGACCAGTGGGTCCCACTAGTCAGTCTCACAGTGCCGGCTCGAGCCACAGACAGGTGGGGTCGGTCATGGGCCACCTCAGCAAGGTCAACGCTGATGCGTGGGGCCACTGTGATTAGTTAAAACTAAACATGTTTTAAACTGCAGTTAGTTAGGGGCGTGGGGCCCATGTGTAAGGGGGTTAGGGGGTTAATTAGTGGGTGATTAGCCCTAACGAGGTGGCCACGTCAGCGCACCGGCGGTTAGCTGCCGGCGACCAAACGAGGCGGCGGAGGCCCTCGGGATTCACCGTCCGGCGACTGTTCGACTCGCGGTTTGGCCCCACGGGCTGCTGGACGTGTGCCGCATCCAACAGAGCATGCGGCTGGGTGAGAGGAGGCCGAAAACAACGACTGCAACGACGGCTAGCGGCGGCCGGAGTTCGGCTTAGCACGGGCGAGGCGCTACGCTTGGCTGTCGAGTGAGCTAAGCGACGCGGAGGATTCCTAGAAGCTCTAGGAGCACGCCGCTGCCACTTGACCGAGCGGAGGTGCTCAGGAGTATGGAGCTCGGCAGCCATGGCGGCGGCCGGAGCCCGGGGCTCGCGGGGAAGGAGGCTAATGGACGGGAACGGAGGGGGAAGCAAGGGGGGAAGGAGCAGGAGCTCACAGAGGTCCAGAAGAGTAGCTGAGGAGCCTCGGGGAGGCAACGAGGCGACCGTGGGGTCGCCGACGATCTCGGTGGGTGGTGGTCGAAGAAGGGATCGATGGCATCGTCTTGAGGCTTGTCCGCTCGAGTCCGTTGGTGCAGATGACTAGCGCGAGGAGGCGGAGCGGTTGGACTCTTTAGTCGGGCGAAACGACGGTGGTGGCTGCGGTGGTAGTGGGCGGCGACGACGGGCACGACCTGTCCGGGCGGGAGAGAGGAAGCAGAGGAGAGGAGGGCCACGCAGAAGAGTGAGAGGGATCAGGGGGTGCGTGTCATCGTTCCAGGGCATCAAGTGGGAGGAGGGGGCAGCCAGGTAGGGAGGAGGTGGCGCGACGCATGCCCGCGCGCTCTCCCCACACGGCCCTGTCCTACCGGCGCGAGGACAGGGACGACTGGCAGTAGGGGAGGCCCAAGTGGGCCGGGCCGGTAAGCTATGGTAGCAGGCCACACAGGTAGCTACAGGTAAGTCTCTCTCTCTCCCTCTCTCTCTCTCTCTTCCATTTCTTTTCTGTTTTCTATTTTCTATAATTTGTTAGATATGATTTGATGCATCAAATCATTTAGAACTTTCTGTAAATTTTTATTCGTGCTCAGAAAACTAGTACAAGGACACATGCAAACTTACAAAAATTATTTGAACTTTACCAAATATAACACAGAAATAAATCCAACTCAAATATGTTATTGGTTTAATTCAAAGTCCCAAAATAAATATCTCTGAGAATCCAAAAATATTATTTTGGGTTTCCTCTTGCCAAATTTTTTCAGAGACTAAGAGGAACATTTTCTTGGACTTCTTTGAAGAGATTTTAATGTTGATTATTTCTGAAATGATTTCTAAGGGTTTCAACTAACCTTAATTCAACTTTCAGAAATTTTAGACAAGATGCATGACTGCGGATGCAACTATTTCACTCAGGTATTCTAGGGCTGTGACATAGTCCTAGAGGCAAGACTATGAACCTTCCATTTAACCGTTTATCATTCCACATGTGCATATGAGTTTTCTGCTGAGTCACATATTCTAGGACCATAATAGCTATAGCATGAAATATAAACACTTAATTACGAATATGGAAATATAATAATACAGTATTATTGCTTCTAAGGCATAATTCCAACACACATGGACCGAGGGGTGGGGCTACAACCCACATAGGTGCACGCACCATTCCCCATGGCACATGTCATTTCAATCTAGACATAATGTCTTATCTATAAATTTAAAGTGTTGAATCTATAGATAATATGATATCTCCAAGTTTAAAGGGATTTCCCCCTTGTGGCCAACCATAGCAGGGTTTTGGATGCCCTTACCTCCCCCCTAGCCTATATATAAAGGGGACGCATGGGGGCAGCCACCCCTTAACCCTCACCCATTGCCTCTCCCAACTCCTCCCACGTTTCTCTGGTACACGCTTGGCGAAATCATGTCAGAATTCTGCTGCCACCACCACCGCCATACCGCAGTGCTGGTTCTGATCCCATCTTCCTCGCTTATTGGATCAAGAAGGAGAGGACACCATCGAGCTGAATGTGTGTTATCCTTGGAGGTATCGTCCGTTCAGCACTAAATCGCGACTGAATCATGAAGAGTATGACTACATCAACCATGTTACATATGCTAATGCTTTCGGTTGACCAGAGTACATAGACACACTTCCCTACCATTGTTATGCATCTCCTAGATTGGAACATGGATGTTTCATAGGAAATCTTTTATTTTCATGCTTCGTTCCCAATCAGTGGTATCGGAGCCAAGTTTATGTGTATATGTATATGCACGAGTAGAACACAAAGATGTCGTGGGTGTTCATGTTCAGATTGATTACCTCCTGTGCCTTATTTCGATTCGGAGATATTGTGGGATGAAGTGGCTCAGACCAACCTTACTTGCCCTCGCACAAGAGACCGGTTCAACTGACTAACATGCAACTTGTATTGCATAAGAGTGGCTGGTGGGTCTCGATCTCTCCCACTTTAGTTGAATCTAATTTGACAATGGTGGTCCTTGAAGAAGGTTAAAAGGCAACTCCTATATCACCACTTTGGTTTTGCATGACCTTTTATCTTGTTTACTAGTTTACAGGCCAAATCTGACTTCTAGAAAGCCAAGTATGACCATGAAACCGCCAAGAAGGTTAGATCCGCCGCCATAACCGCGAAGAAGACGACCCGAAGGTCTAAGAAGAAAAAGAGCACCGCTGAGGACCTGTGAAAACTTGATGATACTTCTGAGTCGGAGGTAGCCCTTGACTCCCTTAGCCAGTTTTTTAATAACCTTATTTACACTAATTATTGCCAGGACGACACGGGGGCCAGTCAGGCCGTTGAAGAAGAGGTAACTATTTCCTCCGACTCAGCCCATTTGCCAAGACAGAAACTTTGAATGGTAACCCATAAAGTAAGGTTTTCACACCCTTTGGCTTATTTGGACCCTCATTTCTGTTGAAAAAGCAACAACATGAGAGCCGCCGTCAGGCCCGGAACGACGATGAACCGCCTTCCGTTCTTCAACAAACTCCTCAAAAATGCTAGAATGAGGTCTCTTTTATCTTCATCTTTACTTTCCATTAACAGATCTTCTCCCTTGCATTACTAACTTTATTTTATCTTTATAGGAGGTGTCTCTCTCTTCTGACGACTCATCTCAGGCTCAATTTTCGGCCTTCAAGACTGCCCCTGGGTAAGGAAAAAAAACATCTTTCCTTCGTGTCTTTCAAACTGCATCTTTGTACTGACTGTCTCATAATATCTTTCTTAGTGGCCAAGCCAAGTCTAAGAAGGCAAAGGTGACTAAACCGGCGGAAGACCCGTCAGTCCTTGTGCCTGAACCGGCCATGCCAACTTCTCCCCCTCGAACTGAAGCACTAGAAGACCTGGCTGCCAATGATCAATTGGATCCTCCTGAGCCGTCAGCTGATGATACCGTTGTTAACCCCTCTACTGCCAGACCATCCAGTTCAGCTAACCCACCATCATCTTCTGATCAAGACGTTCTGGTCACTGGTAGTCATTTTGTTGAACCGGGGACTCCTACTGTGTTAGCTCGGCACACTGCTAAACAAGAAGCCTTGGAGAGATAGAAAGTGCGTTTTGACATTTCTCACTACACTCATCTGAACGCTAGTGACATATTGTTCGGCTATCTCAGCCATGTTCACTCGAGCCGTGAGTCAGAAATTGAGATGGTCAAGCAACTCCAGCTGAAATATGAGGTATGTTCTCAAGTTTACTTATACTCTGCCAGCCCCCAAGTCTTCAGATGATGAACCTGAATGATCTGGAGACTTTATGACACAGATTGATATCTTCTCTCTAAGTTTTTCAAAAGTCCAATAAAATAGTGTAAACTTCACCTGTAGTCCCCAAGGGCTGTCTGAATTTATCACAAATGAACCGGTACTTAACTTCATAGTTGTCTTTTACTAATCCCAACAAATATTGTAATCCGGCTTAATCTTGAGAAATTTTCTGAATATCATGCATTAGCCCCCAAGTGCCAAGTGATGTTACTTTGTAAGGTACTTGGGACTTGAAATATATAAGAGTCATAAGAAATTGTTTTGGCAAACATTAGCCCCCAAGTGCCAAGTGTTATTACTTTGTAAAACACTTGGGACTTGAAACATATAAGAGTCATAAAAGATTGCGTTGGCAGACATTAGCCCCCAAGTGCCTGATAACCCACAAGTATAGGTTGGCAACAGTTTTCGAGGGTAGAGTATTCAACCCAAATTTATTGATTCGACACAAGGGGAACCAAAGAATATTCTCAACTATTAGCAGCTGAGTTGTCAATTCAACCACAACTGGAAACTTAATATCTACAACAAAGTATTTAGTAGCAAAGTAATATGATAGTAGCGGTAATGGTAGCAAAAGTAATGTATTTGGTATTTTGTAATGATGATAGCAATAGCAACGGAAAAGTAAATAAGCGAAGAACAATATATGGAAAGCTCATAGGCAATGGATCGGTGATGGAGAATTAGGCCGGATGCGGTTCATCATGTGACAATCATAACATAGGGTGACACAGAACTAGCTCCAATTCATCAATGTAATGTAGGCATGTATTCTGAATATAGTCATACGTGCTTAAGGAAAAGAACTTGCATGACATCTTTTGTCCTACCCTCCCGTGGCAGCGAGGTCCTAATGGAAACTAAGGGATATTAAGGCCTCCTTTTAATAGAGTACCGGAACAAAGCATTAGCACATAGTGAATACATGAACTCCTCAAAGTATGGTCATCACCGGTATGTATCCCGATTATTGTCACTTCGGGGTTAACGGATCATAACACATAATAGGTGACTATAGACTTGCAAGATAGGATCGAGAACTCTCATATATTGATGAAAACATAATAGGTTCAGATCTGAAATCATGGCACTCAGGCCCTAGTGACAAGCATTAAGCATAGCAAAGTCATAGCAACATCAATCTCAGAACATAGTGGATACTAGGGATAAAACCCTAACAAAACTAACTCGATTACATGATAGATCTCATCCAACCCATCACCGTCCAGCAAGCCTACGATGGAATTACTCACGCACGGCAGTGAGCATCATGAAATTGGTGATGGAGGATGGTTGATGATGACGGTGGCGATGGATTCCCCTCTCTGGAGCCCCAAAACGGACTCCAGATCAACCCTCCTGGGAGGTTTTAGGGCTTGGTGACGGCTCTGTATCGTAAAACGCGATGAATTATTCTCTCTGATTTTTTTCTCCCCGAAAGCAAATATATAGAGTTGGAGTTGAGGTCGGAGGAGCTCCAGGGGGGCCACGAGGTAGGGGGCACGCCCCCACCCTCGTGGACAGGTGGTGGGCCCCCTGGTCTTCATCTTTTGCAAGGATTTTTTATTATTTCCGAATAGATCTTCCGTGAAGTTTCATGTCATTCCGAGAACTTTTGTTTCTGCACATAAATAACCATAGCAATTCTGCTGAAAACAACGTCTGTCCAGGTTAGTTCCATTCAAATCATGCAAGTTAGAGTCCAAAACAAGGGCAAAAGTGTTTCGAAAAGTAGATACGACGGAGACGTATCAACTCCCCCAAGCTTATAACTTTGCTTGTCCTAAAGCAATTCAAGTGATAAACTGAAAGTGATAAAGAAAAACTTTTACAAACTCTGTTTGCTCTTGTTGTTGTAAATATGTAAAGCCAGCATTCAAGTTTTCGGCAAAGATTATGACTAACCACATTCACAGTAACGCTTAGGTCTCAAGTTTACTCATATCAATGGCATAATCAACTAGCAAGCAATAATAATAAATCTCAGATGACAACACTTTCTCAAAACAATCATAATATGACATAACAAGATGGTATCTTGCTAGCCCTTTATGAGACTGCAAAACATAAATGCAGAGCACCTTTAAAGATCAAGGACTGACTAGACATTGTAATTCATGGTAAAAGAGACCCAGTCAAGTCATACTCAATGTAAACTAATAGTAATGAATGCAAATGACGGCGGTGCTCTCCAACTGGTGCTTTTTCATAAGAAGATGATGACTCAACATGAAAGTAAATAGATAGGACCTTCGCATAGGGAAGCAGGGATTTGTAGAGGTGCCAGAGCTCGGCTTTGAAATAGAGATGAATAATATTTTGAGCGGTATACTTTCATTGTCAACATAACAACCAAGAGATGGCAATATCTTCCATGCTACACACATTATAGGCGGTTCCCAAATAGAATGGTAAAGTTTATACTACCCCTCCACCAACAAGCATGGATCCATGGCTTGCTCGAAACAACGAGTGCCTCCAACTAACAAGAGTCCCAGGGGGAGTTTTGTTTGCAATTATTTTGATTTAGTTTGCATAAAGCATGGGACTGGGCATCCCGGTGACCAGCCACTTTCTCGTGAGTGAGGAGCGGAGTCCACTCCTCTTGAGAATAACCCGCCTAACATGGAAAATACGAACAACCCTAGTTGATACATGAGCTATTCGAGCATACAAAACGGGATATTTATTTGAAGGTTTAGAGTTTGGCACATACCAATTTACTTGGAATGGCAGGTAGATACCATATATAGGTAGGTATGGTGGACTCGTATGGAATAACTTTGGGGTTTATGGAGTTGGATGCACAAGCAGTATTCCTGCTTAGTACAGGTGAAGGCTAGCAAAAGACTGGGAAGCGACCAGCTAGAGAGTGACAACAGTCATGAACATGCATTAAAATTAATCAACACCGAATGCAAGCATGAGTAGGATATAATCCACCGTGAACATAAATATCGTGAAGGCTATGTTGCTTTTGTTTCAACTACATGCGTAAACATGTGCCAAGTCAAGTCACTTAAATCATTCAGAGGAGGATACCACCCTATCATACCACATCACAACCATTTTAATAGCATGTTGGCACGCAAGGTAAACCATTATAAGCTCCTAGCTAATCAAGCTTGGCACAAGAAACTATGATCTCTAGTTGTCATTGCAAACATGTTTATTCATAATTGTCTGAATCGGGAATGATGAACTAATCATATTTACAAAAACAAGAGAGGTCGAGTTCATACCAGCTTTTCTCATCTCAGTCAGTCCATCATATATCGTCATAATTGCATTTCACTTGCACGACCGAATAGTGTGAATAATAATAATAATGCACGTGCATTGGACTAAGCTGGAATTTGCAAGCATTCAATAAAGAGGAGAAGACAAGGCAATATGGGCTCTTTTGTCAGATCGACAATAATGCATATAAGAGATACTTCAACAATTTAATTATGGTATTCTCCTATCAACCCCCAAAGAAAAGAAAAGAAATAAAACTATTTACATGGGAAAGCTCCCAACAAGCAAAAGAAGAACAAGAAATCTTTTTGGGTTTTCCTTTTTTTATTACTACTACAAGCATGGAAAGTAAACTAATTAAAAGCTACAACTATTTTTTTGGTTTTTCTTAAGGTTTATCAAACACACAAGAAGAGAGCATAAAAAGGAAAATAAACTAGCATGGATGATACAATGAAAAAGTATGAGCACCGACATCTAGCAATGAGTGTGTGAACATAAATGTAATATCGGTGAGAAATACGTACTCCCCCAAGCTTAGGCTTTTAGCCTAAGTTGGTCTATGGCCACGGTTGGCCTGGCTGATATCCATAGTAATAGTTGGGGCCGTACTGCGAAGAAGAAGACTCTGGCTGCCATTGGTTGGCAATCATTTCCGGATCCCAATGGTAATTAGACTGTCGTGGAGGATCAACTTGTGGTTCCGGCTCTGGCTCTGTGGTTGATGTAGGGTTCCGATAGGCGTGAATAGCCTCTAATGGAACAAGGTACTGGCCTGCAGATAAATCAAACAAGGAAGGAGCAGGCAGGGTAATAGTCTCAGGATGATGTTTATCAAAGAACAATTTGTATTTAAGCTCCCCTTCCCTATTCTTAACAATAAAATTGTGTGCTACCATACTCTTATAATCTAAATAAACACGAGGCAACAATTTTTCTTCCTTCTCATAATGCCTAATAGGTGTGTTAAAATGTGCAGCTAGGCGTGAAGCATAGATGCCTCCAAAGATGGGGCACTTTGTACGGTTCAGACTTAACCGTTTAGCAATAATACCGCCCATACTAACAGATTTATCACTGAATAAACCTTGGAACAAAATAATAATATCAGGAACACTAAGGTTTCCACAGTTTCCGTGACCAATTAAGCAACGACTAGCAAATATTGCAAAGTAGCGTAAAACAGGAAAATGTATGCTAGTGATTCGTGCATCGGAAACCTTCCTCGTTTCCCCTACAGTGATGGTATCAATGAACCATCCACATCGCTGCGGTGTGGTTCCTCTGTCGTGCCCTCCAAAGGTACCAAACAAACCCGACGAAAATCATAAAGTGACATCTCCTTATGCTCACCATATAAATATAACTGCACCGTAGGTGGTGAGCTCCTAGAATGGAAATGAAAGTTTTGCACAAAGATATTTGTGAGTAAGAGATACTGTTCACATTGGTCATGGAGGAAGGCGGTGAGGCCTGAATTCTCAGCCAATTTATAAAAATCATCATAAATCCCGGCTGCTCTCAAGAAATCATCGGAAGGCCATTCACATGGCCGAACGTCCGCGGTGCGAGGCAGATTATACTTGGGCTTCTGTGCCTTTTCCTTCGAGCTTTGGCTCGATGAGCCCCTAAAAAATCTCTTCATTATTTTCTGAAAAATTCTGAAATTTTTAGTAACTTCAAAATAAAAGTGAACAAAGCTCAATAATATTGATAGCAACTACTACAAGTGCCTAGAGCGTATATCATGCATCAAAACTACTTTTGACCATATAAATTTGACATGCAAGCTCAAGAACAGGGTCACCTAAGCGGCACAAATTTGCAATGAATAAAGCACTAGAACAAAAACTAATTGGACCAATGGAGGAGCCACATACCAAGGAACAATCACCCCAAGCAGTTTTGTGAGAGGTGCTTTGAGCAAGGAGATCGAAAATGGCAGCAAAATGAGCTTGGACTCGGGTTTGAGCTGGATATTCGTGTTTGTGGGAGGAAGAAGGAGTGTGTGGGTGCAAAGATAAGTGGAGGATGACCCTCGTGGCCAGGTGCCAGCTCCTTCTTGTGTGTTCTCAGTGCCAAATATTCTCAAATATTCCAGAAAAAATCAAATTTAAATTTCAGGGCATTTGGAGAACTTTTATTTTCGGGGTATTTTTATATTGCACGGATAAATTAGATAACAGACAGAAAAATACTATTTTTATTTTATTTAATATAAATAACAGAAAATAAGAGGAGGGTATAGAAGGTTGTGACTTCTAGTTTGATCCATATCATGCTCATCAAAAGGAATCCACTAACAAGGTTGATCAAGTCTTGTTAACGAACTCATTCCAAATAACATGGAACCAGAGGAATTTCGAATAACACTATGTTACCTCAACGGGGATATGCACATCCCCAGTAATAAGAATATCATATTTCTTCTTGACAGTAGGAAGAGGAAATTCAAAACCTCCAAATATAATTGATGGAATTTTCCCAATAGAGTTGATACTATGAACTTGAGGTTGTTTCCACCAAAAGTGTACCATATGCTCATTACCATTAACATGAAAAGTGACATTGCCTTTAGTGCAATTAATAACAGCCCCTGCAGTATTCAAAAAGGGTCTTCCAAGAATAATAGGCATACTATTGTCCTCGGGAATATCAAGAATAACAAAGTCCGTTAAAATATTAACGTTTGCGACTACAACAGGCACATCCTCACAAATACCGACAGGTATAGCAGTTGATTTATCAGCCATTTGCAAAGATATTTCAGTAGGTGTCAACTTATTCAAATCAAGTCTACGATATAAAGAGAGAGGCATAACACTAAAACCGGCTCCAAGATCACATAAAGCAGTTTTAACATAGTTTCTTTTAATTGAGCATGGTATAGTGGGTACTCCTGGATCTCCAAGTTTCTTTGGTATTCCACCCTTAAAAGTATAATTAGCAAGCATGGTGGAAATTTCAGCTTCCAGTATCTTTCTTTTATTTGTAACAATATCTTTCATATACTTACCATAAGGATTCATTTTGAGCATATCAATTAATCGCATACGCAAAAAGATAGGTCTAATCATTTCAGCAAAGCGCTCAAAATACTCACCATCCTTTTTCTTGGATGGTTTGGGAGGAAAAGGCATAGGTTTCTGAACCCATGGTTCTCTTTCTTTACCGTGTTTCCTAGCAACAAAGTCTTTTTTATCATAACATTGATTCTTTGATTGTGGGTTATCAAGATCAACAGCAGGTTCAATTTCTATATCATTATCATTACTAAGTTAAGCATCATCATGAACATTATCAGTAGTTTTAGGTTCATTACCAGATTGTGTTTCAGCATCAGAGATAGAAATATCATTTGGATTCTCAGGTGTTTCAATAACAGGTTCACTAGAAGCATGCAAAGTCCTATCATTTTTCTTTTTCTTCCTTTTAGAAGGACTAGGTGCATCTATGTTATTTCTCTAAGAATCTTGCTCAATTCTCTTAGGATGGCCTTCAGGATACAAAGGTTCCTGAGTCATTCTACCACCTCTAGTCATAACTCTAACAGCATTATCATTATTCTTACTATTCAATTCATTGAGCAAACCATTTTGAGCCTTAAGTACTTATTCTACCTGAGTGGTAACCATAGAAGCATGTTTACTAATAAGTTTAAGTTCACCTTTGACATTAGCCATATAATCACCCAAGTGTTCAAGCATATTTGAATTGTATTTCAATTGTCTACCAAAATAAGCATTGAAGTCTTCTTGCTTAACCATAAATCTATCAAATTCATCTAAGCATGGGCTAGCAAACTTAGTAAATGGGATTTTAGCTTTATCATATCTATAGAGAGAATTTACCTTTACTACCTATGCCGGGTTATCAAGACCATGAGTTTCTTCAATAGTTCAAGGATTACGAGCATATGTTTCTTCAACACGCGGTAAATTAAGACCGTGTATTTATTCAATAGGAGGTAAATTGTTAACATCTTCAGCTTTAATACCTTTTTCTTTCATAGATTTCTTTGCCTCTTGCATATCTTCAGGATTGAGAAATAGAATACCCCTCTTCTTCGGAGTTGGTTTAGGAATAGGCTCTGGAGTTGGCTCGGGAAGTGTCCAATTATTTTCATTTGTCAACATATTATTCAATAGAATTCCAGCTTCATCCGGTGTTCTTTCCCTGAAAACAGAACTAGCACAACTATCCAGGTAATCTCTGGAGGCATCGGTTAGTCCATTATAAAAGATGTCAAGTATTTCATTTTTCTTAAGAGGATGATCAGGCAAAGCATTAAGTAACTTGAGAAGCCTCCCCCAAGCTTGTGGGAGACTCTCTTCTTCAATTTGCACAAAATTATATATATCCCTTAAAGCAGCCTGTTTCTTATGAGCAGGGAAATATTTAGCAGAGAAGTAATAAATCATATCCTGGGGACTACGCACACAACCAGGATCAAGAGAATTAAACCATATCTTAGCATAACCCTTTAATGAGAACGGAAATATTTTAAGGATATAAAGTAGCAAGTTCTCTCATCATTAGTGAACAGGGTGGCTATATCATTTAATTTAGTAAGATGTACAACAACAGTTTCAGATTCATAGCCATGAAAAGGATCAGATTCAACCAAAGTAATTATATCAGGATCAACAGAGAATTCATAATCCTTATCAGTAACACAGATAGGTGAAGTAGCAAAAGCAGGGTCAGGTTTCATTCTAGCATTAAGAGATTGCTGCTTCCATTTAGCTAATAACATCTTGAGTTCGTATCTATCTTTGCAAGCTAAAATAGCTAAAGAAGCTTCTTTTTCAAAAACATAACCCTCAGGAATAACAGGTGAGTCTTCATCATCACTTTCATCAATATTATCAGAATCAATATTTTAATTCTCTCTAACCATAGCAAGTTGTTCATCAAGAAATTCACCAAGTGGCACAGTAGTATCAAGCATGGAAGTAGTTTCATCATAAGTATCGTGCATAGCAGAACTGGCATCATCAATAACATGCGACATATCAGAACGAATAGCAGAAGCAGGTTTAGGTGTCGCAAGCTTACTCAAAACAGAAGGTGAATCAAGTGCAGAGCTAGATGGCAGTTCCTTACCTCCCCTCGTAGTTGAGGGATAAATCTTGGTTCTTGGATCTTTCAAGTTCTTCATAATGATAAGTAGATATAAATCCCAAGTGACTCAAAGGATAGAGCTATGCTCATCGGCAACAGCGCCAGAAAATAGTCTTGATAACCCACAAGTATAGGGTATCACAACAGTTTTCGAGGGTAGAGTATTCAACCCAAATTTATTGATTCGACACAAGGGGAGCCAAAGAATATTCTCAAGTATTAGCAGCTCAGTTGTCAATTCAACCACACCAGGAAACTCAATATCTGCAGCAAAGTATTTAGTAGCAAAGTAATATGATAGTAGCGATAACGGTAGCAAAAGTAATGTTTTTGGTATTTTGTAATGATGATAGCAATAGCAACAGAAAAGTAAATAAGCGAAGAACAGTATATGGAAAGATCGTAGGCAATGGATCGGTGATGGAGAATTATGCCGGATGCGGTTCGTCATGTAACAATCATAACATAGGGTGACACAGAACTAGCTCCAATTCATCAATGTAATGTAGGCATGTATTCCGAATATAGTCATACGTGCTTATGGAAAAGAACTTGCATGACATCTTTTGTCCTACCCTCCCGTGGCGGCGGTGTCCTAATGGAAACTAAGGGATATTAAGGCCTCCTTTTAATAGAGTACCGAAACGAAGCATTAGCACACAATGAATACATGAACTCCTCAAACTTTGGTCATCACCGGTAAGTATCCCGATTATTGACACTTTGGGGTTCACGGATCATAACACATAATAGGTGACTATAGACTTGCAAGATAGGATCAAGAACTCTCATATATTGATGAAAATATAATAGGTTTAGAGCTGAAATCATGGCACTCGGGCCCTAGTGACAAGCATTAAGCATAGCAATGTCATAGCAACATCAATCTCAGAACATAGTGGATACTAGGGATCAAACCATAACAAAACTAACTCGATTACATGATAGATCTCATCCAACCCATCACTCTCCAGCAAGCCTACGATGGAATTACTCATGGACGGTGGTGAGCATCATGAAATTGGTGATGGAGGATGGTTGATGATGACGATGGTGACGGATTCCCCTCTCTGGAGCCCCGAACGGACTCCAGATCAGCCCTCTCGAGAGGTTTTACGGCTTGGCGGCGGCTCCGTATCGTAAAACGCAATGAATTCTTCTCTCTGATTTTTTTCTCCCTGAAAGCAAATATATAGAGTTGGAGTTGAGGTCGGAGGAGTTCCAGGGGGCCCACGAGGTAGGGGGCGCGCCCTGGGGGGGGGGGGCAGGCGCGCCCCCACCCTCGTGGACAGGTGGTGGGCCTCCTGGTCTTCATCTTTTGCAAGGATTTTTTTATTATTTCCAAATAGATGTTCCGTGAAGTTTCAGGTCATTCCGAGAACTTTTATTTCTGCACATAAATAACACCATAGCAATTCTGCTGAAAACAGTGTCAGTACGGGTGAGTTCCATTCAAATCATGCAAGTTAGAGTCCAAAACAAGGGCAAAAGTGTTTGGAAAAGTAGATATGACAGAGACGTATCAGTGTCAAGTAGTATTGCAGTGCAAAGTACTTGAGACTTGAATCTTTATAACTTTTAGTTTAAGCCCTGACACACCTGTGTATGTTTTGTCGAACGCCCTATCTGAAATGGGCTCCCAATTAACTGATGCAAAGACCCAGCTGGCGGATCAAGAGGCAGAAATCAAGTTTGCTGATTCTAAACTTCAATTGAGTCTTGCTGAGACAGAAAAATTGAAAACCAACTTGACTGCCAAAAAGAAATCCTGGGCCGAAGAAAAGACGATGCTCACACAACATGCTGAAAAAGCTGAAGCATCTCTTGAGGAGGTTACCGCAGAGCTCACCGGCTTAAAGAATTGGGTGTCTCAAATGGTTTCCACCATCTTTGGTAAGCCATCTGTACTAATCTTGTGTACCTTCTTTTGATCTGGAATATAAACCGCCTGCTGATCCCTTGTTTAAAAAATATGTGCAGGTCCGTGAAGCAAAAATCTGAGCCAAGATAATGTGACCAAACTGAAGGCAGTCTACACCTTAGTGGAGCAGTTGTACACGGGCGCTCAACGAGCACTTGCTACTATCTCTCCTGCCAACCAAGGACCCAATCAGCTCAGCGATGTCTTGAAAAAATTATCAATCTTACCCGCCAGGTTTCAAGAAGTCAAACGATCCTGTGCCAGAGCTGGAGCCTTGACTGCTCTGAGACGCTCCAAAGCCTGGGTGCCAGATCTAGACCTGGCGGATGTAGCTAGGGGGTACCCCACCGTGAAGGAAGACGGGTCTCTATTTGAGCAGGATGACTTCGTTGCTTGCGTGAGGGGAGTTCGACCTCAGGCTACCATTCTTGGAGATGAGACCAACATTGACAAATATCAGCCAGGTTTTGATTTGGAGAATAAGAAGATGGCGACTCCCTCTTACAAAGTGACAGATCTTATCCCGTCGGTTCGTCAACATACATTTGCTCCGGAAGTTGATTCGACTGGCCTGATTGATGATGAAGCAGAGTTCATTGTTGTGAACGGCTTTGACTGGTCCAATCCCAGCTTCCAATCAGCAGAAGGACGTGAACCGGCGAGGGAAGAGTGAGAACCATCTTTGTGGGCTCTTTAAAGCCTTGTAATAGATTTAGCTTGAAACAACTGCATATTTTGCCTATGACATCGTGCATAAGATGCCATGTGTGACTCTTTGCTTCCTGATGTCAATATATCCGTCACATTTATGGTTATCTCTATAATATTTCGGCTCTGTTCCGGTAGAAAAGGAAAAAATGGCTTGGCGGTTTAGCACCGAGCGGATCAGAACACCGGGTACATGACCAATGGTTTTATCATAGTAGAAAAAACAGAACCAGACGTGAGAATAAATAAGGTTGAAACAACCTTTGATTAACACATAAATAATTGTTCATAAATAATAGTCATACCTGTATTTTTTGCATATGGATCACCGGTTCACATAACCCAGTCCTTTTTTCAGAAATCAATGCTTCTTCATGCCTGATGGCCATCATGCCTTGGCGGCTTATTGTCAAATAGTCAAGCCGGTGAAAAGACCATGCTGATCGTTTAAATTTGAGACAACAAAGACCAGTAAGACAAATAGCAGTTTGCAAACAATATAAATTAACTTTGTAACTGAAAGTTGGGGGTTTCTGATTCGAATACGATCAGTAAACCAGACCAAAGGGGTTAAGCTAGGATTCGAATATGATCATATAGCCCCCAGTGGCCTTGGCTTTGCGCCGATGAGGAGGGTACCAACAGCTATGTTCTCTTTGGTTCGAATACGACCTATGTTTGAACAGGAAGCCCCCAAATGAGCTTGAGAGGTTTTTAACGACCCTGATTCAAATACGATCCAAGTCGGACCCAAAAGGGGTTAAGCTATGATTCAGATACGATCAAAAAGACCCCTAGTGAGTTTGGCTTTGAGCCGATCAAGAGGGTTATGACATCTATGTTCTCTTTGGTTCGAAAACGACCTATGTTGGAACAGGAAGCCCCCAAGTGATCATGAGGTTTACAGCTATATTCGAATACGATCATAGGTAGATGTCCTAGCGCAAGGACTTAGTCGTAGGGCCATCATAACTAGGAAGCTTAAAGGGGTTAATCGGGACAAAGGACATAAGAGGTTTTATACTAGTTCGGCCCCTTACGATGAAGGTAAAAGCCTACATCTAGTTGTGTTTTGGAATTGCTGGGGTTTCGAAGACCAGGGAGCGAATATGCTTGTCCTGGCTTCGAGTTGTTATCTCTTGCCCTAAGCCGCTGCCGGGTCGTCCCCTTATATACACGGGTTGACGCCTGGCTGCCTACAGAGTCCCGGCCGGCTCATAAAATGTGTCCGGCTCGGTGACTTCTCTTACATGCGTTTCTTTACAAGTCTTTCCTTGCATACGGCGGCATACAATATTGGGCCTTAAGCCACCTCTGGGCTTAGGCCTTCTATAAGTCTTAATAAACTATCGCCATGAATGTAACTAGGCTTCTTTTGTAACCCGCCATTGGGGCTGACCCGGCCCCTCCTGGGCGGGTCTTACCTGGTAGCTATATTCCCAATAGTAGGCGAAGACTGCTTTTGTTAGGATAACTTGTACTAGCTGTCCCCTTTCAAATTGGCCGTTGTTGGCTCCCTTCCCGCTCAATATTTGGGGATAGGACCAGGGCCTCTATAAATAGGACTAGCCACTACCATGGCTAGGGGGATCGACCTCATCTTGGATCGGAGCAATTCCATCCCATCCTCACACCCACCAAACACAAAAACACCTCTCCTTAGGAGGTTGTTCTTCCCCTAGTATTGTTCATCATCAGCCCAAGAGGCAATCTATCACACCACATTGGAGTAGGGTATTACACCACAACAATGTCCCGAACCAGTATAAATCTTTTGTCCCTTGTGTCGCGAGTTCGCCGAGTTAGCCTTAGAGATCGTGGCGAGGTTGAGGGCGTGAGTTGGTAGGGGGAGATCTTGACGTGCACCCCAGTGTTCGAACCTTGAGGGTTTTGCCGGAACCCGAGATCCGACACTATCTGGGTGTAATACCCAGTGCATCGGGTCCAATGACAATCTTTTGTGACAACACTGGAGAAATTGCCTTAGCGAAGGAATCCAGGTTTCACCAGAGAACCAAAAAATCAAGAGACGCTTCAACTCCATTCGTGAAAAGGTCAAGGATGGATACATAGTAATTTGCAAAGTACATACGGATCTGAATGTGGCAGACACATTGACTAAACCTCTTCCACGGGCAAAACATGATCAACACCAAGACTCTATGGGTGTTAGATTTATTACTATGTAATCTAGATTATTGATTCTAGTGCAAGTGGGAGACAGTTGGAAATATGCCCTAGAGGCAATAATAAAATGGTTATTATTATATTTCCTTAATCATGATAAAGGTTTATTATTTATGCTAGAATTGTATTGGGCGGAGACTTAAATACATGTGTGGATACATAAACAAATACCGTGTCCCTAGTGAGCCTCTACTAGACTAGCTCGTTGATCAAAAGATGGTTAAGGTTTCCTAACCATGGACATGGTGTTACCACTTGATAATGCGATCACGTCATTAGGAGAATGATGTCCTAGACAAGATCCATCTGTTAGCATAGCATATGGTCATTCAGTTTATTGCTACTTCTTTCTTACTTTTAAATAATATTCCTTCGACCGTGAGATCATGCAAATCCCGCGTACCGGAGGAATAACTTGTGTGCTATCAAACGTCAAAACATAACTGGGTGGTCATAAAGGTGCTCTATAGGTATCTCCAAAGGTGCTTGTTGAGTTAGCTCGAATCGAGAATGACATCAGGAAGCAATGTTTAGAGCAAGCAAACAACATGCTACAGGAACATATCATAGCAAACAAAGGCATGGCATGAATCTACTAAACTCCTAGAACAGAAGTCCCTCACTAGTCATGAGCAAAAAAGGCACAGAAGATATGATGGCACCCATGTAAATATAGCAAGTTTTATTAACAGTTTGAGACTTAGCAGAAAATAGAGCATGGCATAAACAGAATTATGAAGGCATCTTTGCGAGCTCAAATCACTCATGACAAAGCCTTGCATGCCAAAACAAGCATGGCTACAACAAGATGACATGTTCATGAAGCTAACCATGGCAAGAGCAAGTTCATAGCATGCATGGATCACTAGCAACAGCCATGGCAAAATTGATTAACATGTAAACAATCTGCCAGGAACATTTTAGAGCAAAAGTAGAGCAAGATTAAGACATGCTAGGGCACTCCATAATTGCAAACAGGGGCATGGATGGATAGAGCATAACCATATGTCCAAAACATCCTTACTGAAGTAACTCAAAACAAGCATGGATCTCACTATAGCATCATGTTTACATGGCATAAAGATAACAGCAGAACAAAGACTTAGCAAAAACCTAAGTCCCTGAAATCAGGAATATCACGAATGCTACTTTGCATGCTTGTGCTGGTCACCACATAGATCAAAAAAATACATGGCAAGCACCCCTGTAAGATGGCATGGTATAGAGCAAAACACATGTAGAGCTCATGCCCATATGATGCACACAACAAATTTGACAAAAATGACAAATCATCATAATCTGCTAAGCAACAGCACCTAACAATTTATAGCACTCTTGCATCAATGATTTGGGAATGAAGATGGACGCAAACAAACGTGCCAGAATGGAATGAAATGAAGAGCATCTCCCAATGAACATTTTGATATATCATGCCCATGAAACGGAGCTATGGTCATGGAGTTATGATGCAATGAACAGAGCCTCAAAATATAAGGGGAAAAGGACTTAGGAAAAATATACCCCTTCGAAATGGATCTAGGGTTCTTCGCACGGATGTCGAGGTGGCCGGATCTTCGCCGGAGCTGGACGCTAGAGTGGGGGGAGATGGCCAGAGAGGAAGGGACCGGCCGGATCCAGTCCGAGAGGAGGCCGGAGTGGATCTCGGCGATGCCGGCGAAGGCATTCAGCGGTCCCCGCGCAGGCGGGCGGTGTTCAGCGGCGAGGGTGGCGGCGGCTGGGCGAAGGAGGCGCGGGACCGGCGGCGGCCTCGGGCGAGGTCGCCTGTGGGTGGCGGCGGCAGAGAGACGAGCCGCATGGGCCGGCCTCGGGCCCGGGCGGGCCGGCGGCGCGGGGGCGGCGAGTGCTGACGTGGCGGACGGGGATTGGTTGGGTGCAGTGGCGCGGGCGTGTCCGGCGGGTGCGGACACGTCCGACGGCGGAGGGGACGAAATTTTAGGGTTTCGGGACCTGGAAATTGGACAGGGTGCACATATTTATAGGTAGGAGGAGGTAGGAGTGTCCAAATGCAGTGTAGTTTTTGCCCACACGATCGTGATCCGATGGCGGAGGACATGGAGATGGTTTAGATGGGTTATTGGGCCGTTTTGGAGGGGTGTTGGGCTGCAACACACACGAGGCCTTCGCGGTTACCTAGTTAACCATTGGAGCATCGAACGAACTCCAAATGGCACGAAATTTGACAGGCGGTCTACCGGTGGTGTACCAAGGCCACTTGGCAAATCTCGGTCCATTTCGAGAATGTCTTAACACCCGCTCACGAAAAGAGACAAAAGGGTACGCCGGTGCACGTGGGAGTGTCGGATTGCGAAACGGACAACGGGGAAAATGCTCGGATGCATGAGACAAACACGTATGCAAAATGAGATGCTAATGATGACATGATATGATATGCATGACATGAACAAAATGCAAAACAAAGACAAAACCCAACTACAAAGGGAATCTCATAACTTAAAGCTGGAAAAGGCAAGAGTCAGAGTTACAAATATGGCAAGTTACATTCGGGGTGTTACACACAGTGTCCTTGTTTCCTCTTTGGTGCTAAGGAGGCATGCGCAGACGAAGAGTACCGAGGCATCAAGCAAAGGTTTCCATATCGGTGCAACGAGACCAAGACCAATAGGACGGCAAGACGGAGGTCACCGTGGAGCCCAAGGCGGCGTCACCACCAGAGCCTTTGGTAGGCGAAGACTGCTTTTGTCAGGATAACTTGCACTAGATGTCCCCTTTCAAATTGGTCGTTGTTGTCGCCCTTCCTGCTCAATATTTGGGGAGAGAACCAGGGCCTCTATAAATAGGACTAGCCACTACCATGGCTAGGGGGATCGACCTCATCTTGGATCGGAGTCATTCTATCCTATCCTCACATGCACCAAGCACAAGAACACCTCACCTTAGGAGGTTGTTCTTCACCTTGTACTGTTCATCATCAGCCCAAGAGGCAATCCATCACACCACACTGGAGTAGGGTATTACACCACAACGATGGCCCGAACCAGTATAAATCTTTTGTCCCTTGTGTCGCGAGTTCGTCGAGTTAGCCTTAGAGATTGTGGCGAGGTTGAGAGCATGAGTTAGTAGGGGGGGGGGGGATCTTCACGTGCACCCCAGTGTTCGAACCTTGAGGGTTTTGCCGGAACCCGAGATCCGACACTATCTGGGTGTAATACCCAGTGCATCGGGTCCAATGACAATCTTTTGTGACAACACTGGAGAAATTGCCTTAGCGAAGGAATCCAGGTTTCACCAGAGAACCAAACAAATCAAGAGACGCTTCAACTCCATTCATGAAAAGGTCAAGGATGGATACATTGAAATTTGCAAAGTACATGCGGATCTGAATGTGGCAGACCCATTGACTAAACCTCTTCCACGGGCAAAACATGATCAACACCAAGACTCTATGGGTATTAGATTTATTACTATGTAATCTAGATTATTGACCGTAGTGCAAGTGGGTGACAGTTGGAAATATGCCCTAGAGGCAATAATAAAATGGTTATATTATATTTCCTTAATCATGATAAAGGTATATTATTCATGCTAGAATTGTATTGATCGGAAACTTAAATACATGTGTGGATGCATAAAAAAATACCGTGTCCCTAGTGAGCCTCTACTAGACTAGCTCATTGATCAAAATATGGTTAAGGTTTCCTAACCATAGACATGTGTTGCCACTTGATAATGGGATCACATCATTAGGAGAATGATGTCTTAGACAAGATCCATCCGTTAGCATACAATATGGTCATTCAGTTTATTGCTACTGCTTTCTTAATGTTAAATACATATTCCTTCGACCATGAGATCATGCAACTCCCGGGTACCGCAGGAATAACTTGTGTGCTATCAAACATCAAATCATAACTGGGTGATCATAAAGGTGCTCTATAGGTATCTCCAAAGGTGTTTGTTGAGTTAGCTTTAATCAAGAATGATTTTTGTCGATCCATATGATGGAAAGGTATCTCTGGGCCCTCTGGTAATACAGTATCACAAGAAGCTTGCAAGCAAAGTGACTAAGGAGTTAGTTGAAAGATGATGTATTACATAATGAGTAAAGAGACTTGTCGGTGATGAGATTGAAGTAGGTATGGAGATACTGATGATCGAATCTCAAAAAAGTAAACATACTAACAGACAAACGGAACTACATATGTTCTCATAAAGGTTCAACTGATAAAGATCTTCGTAGAATATGTAGGAACCAATATGGGCGTCCAGGTCCCGCTATTGGTTTTTGACCAGAGAAGCATCTCGGCCATGTCTACATCATTCTCGAACCCGTAGGGTCCGAACGCTTAATGTTCATTGATGATATAGTATTATGTGAGTTAGTGACCGAATGTTGTTCGGAGTCTCGATTGTGATCATAGACATGAAGAGGAGCTCTATATTATGGTCTGGAGGTAAAGATTAATATATAGGATCATGGTATTTGGTCTTCGGAAAGGTTTCAGAATGCACCGGGTATTTATCAGATCATTAGAAGGGGTACTGGGAAGGCCACGGGAGTTATTGGGCCTAAACAGGCCAAGCGGAGGGAGCACACCAGCCCATAAAGGGGGTTGGCGCACCCCCATCCTGGCTGTCGACCCTAGGGGAAGGAAAGAGGAGGGTCTAGCCCCTCCTACCTTTCTCCTCGGTCAAGGAATGGAAAGGGGGGCGCCTCCCCTCCTGCCCTTCTCCCACGCGCCTAGGAAGGAACGGGAGGGGTGCCTAGGGAGGGCCGCCGCCCCCCTTGGGGCCGCCCTAGGTAGCCTCCTTTCCCCCTCCACCAATATAGTTGTGAGGAGGGGAGGGGCAAGACACACTATGAATCGCCAAGCCATGTGTGGCGCCCCTCTCCCTCTAGTTCTAGTCCATCCACATCTATTGTGCTTCGCAAAGCCCTACCGAATAAGTTCACCACCACCATCACCACACCGTCGTGCTGCCGGAACTCATCTACTACTTCAGCTCTCTCTTGCTGGATCGAGAAGGTGAGGACATCATTGAATTGAATGTGTGCTGAATCCGGAGTTGCCGTACATTCAATACTCGATCAGGACGGATCATGAACATGTACGACTACATTAACTGCGTTGATAAACGCTTCCGCTTAGTGATCTACAAGGTTATGTAGATGCTCTCCCCCTCTCCACTACAAAAAATACACTTCCGTGATGATACGTGTTTCTGATAGTAGGTCGCGTTTTCTGTCATGCATGTACATCCATGACAAATTTATGACAGAATCAAGATAGTCATACCTGTGCTGTCGTAGAAGTGTTCCATGACATTGCCAAAATTATCATCACGGAAGTGTCCACTTCCATGACGATAAATCGCGCGTCACAGAAGTGCTTTTGTCAAGGGTGACCGACACGTGGTATCCACCAAAACGGAACGCCGTTAAGCTATCGGGTCGGGATTTGGATCCGATAACCCGTTAACAGCCCCGACCAATGGGGATTTTCCACGCGTAAAATCATCATTGGCTGGAGGAAACACGTGTCGGCTCACCGTTGGGATTGATTTCATCCGCTCATTGGACCGAAGGCGCCTATGATACGGCGACACATGGCACGGCCCAATAGAGGCCCATTCCAGTGAAAAGGCCTGCCCGTTTGACTTGGTCAAAAGGTGGCGGGCCGGCCCACGGAAAGCCTGTTAACGGCCTGTTCGCATATAGCCCATTTACAACCCGCTAACCCAGGGCCCGTACGCCCTATCCAAATTAGGCCCAGTAGCACCATCTGGGCCGTCCAATATGATTCAGCCCATTTTAACTTCCGGCCCATGTGTGGCCCATGACTTCTTTTGGCCCATATGAGGACCTTTGTAACTCTTGGCCCATTAATGGCCCGTGCTGAAACTGGCCCGTAATGAACAGTGTATCACTTTATACCCGTTAACGGCCCATTATTCCATTGGGCTATTTCCAGCCGAAGTTATCTTTCGGACTTCTTAGGGCCCATTGATTCTTGGGCTCATTTGCAGCATTCGGTTACAGACGGCCCATTACTGTCATTTTCTGCTTGTGGGCCAAATTCAGCCCATCGTTATAGTCGGCCCGTTTGCGGACCGTTAATACGTTGGGCCGTTTTCATGTCAAAAAACCCGTTGGGCTGTTTTCATGGAATTAACAAATACGGCCTATTAACGGCCCGTTATGGTCCACGAGTAGTACGGCCCATGATTGGCGCAATGATGATACGCCCCGTAGAAGGTCCATGGATCCTACGGCCCGTATGAGGCCAATGGATAGTATGGCCCTTAGAAGGCCCATGGATCGTATGGCCCGTAGAAGGCCCATGGACCCTACGGCCCGTAGATGGCCAATGGACACTAAGGCCCGTAGAATGCCCATGGACCCTATGGCCGGACAAAGGCCCATGGATCATACGGCCTACAGGAGGCCCATGGTTACAATAGTCTGTGTGTTTCCATGATTATTTTGGCCTAGTAACCAAAAATAGGCTATTGTGGCCACTAGAAAAAAACAGAAAAAGAATTGCAGTGACTACAAGCAAACAACTAAACAAGACAATAAGGAAATAAATAAGCAAGCAATTAACGCTAGCCTATTACCACTATTACACATATTACATCCACTGGGCATCAAAGTTCGTCACCAGTACAAATATAGGGTACAAAGCAGCACATTACATACACTGGCCGTCAAAATTGGCCACCAGTGAAAATAAACACGGCAGCAAAACAAGAGCACAACTAAAACAACTTCAGAAGAGCTCAAGAAACATTATCCTGGGTATCCACCATGCTGGCAATAAGCTTAGCAAGCTGATTAGCTTTGTCCTGTTTGGCGCTAAAATCCTCCAACGCTTGCTGTTGCACCAGAAAGTATGCATCTAAATGCTCCAGGGACTTCTGCAGTCCTTCCGCTTCTTGTCGTAGCACAGCTGATCGATGTCTTTCAGCTTGTAGTTGAGACTCAAGAAACCGAACTGATTCAGACAGTGAGTTTGAATAGCTTGTGCAAGCGGTAATGGCCAGTAACTCGAACACTAAACCAAGACAGGACTTTGGGGTTGTCTCGCTATCTTCAAGATAGTCTTCCTTAGCTGTTTTATCAGCTTTGTTGGAGACCAACAAGGATGTGTCACTATCCTGAGCCTTATCTGCATTACTTCCTTTACCATAGCTCAATAAGGCACTCTTCCCCATTATTCTTCAGCATTCTAAAAGAAGAAACAAGCAGACACATAACAAGTTTAGCATGTACTAGTATATGAAACTCATTTCGGTGAACCAGTTCATTAGTAAGGTGGACAGGATTAAACTACCAAGTCTTCTATTACCAAGTACTAGTACATAATAAAAGCATCAAACAAAGATATATCTATGTCCTATGGTCACTGCATTGTCTTGCCAAATCAAAATAGAGACACGGTTCAAATCATATCAGTTCAAGACAAAGCAGCAGCGAAAGAATACAAAGCATGGGGAACTACATGGCACAACAAGATTTCAGATAGGTACCATGAGTCTACATGTACAACAACACTATTGGCTCTATTGTGATGCTAGTAATGTGCATGATATGAAAGTCAACTGTATACACATTTGAAATTGAAATCAATAGAGCTATTGATAAGAGCAAACCTGTTAAAGAAACATGCGTGAACATACATGTTGTGCCATTGGAGTTTCGATTGGATCCTTCAATTTAAATATAAGATTGTATGAGTAAATACAATGATACAAGAGCAAAGCAATCATAGTTAAAAAAGGCGCGCCTAAGCGAGAGGTTAAGCGCACCTAGGCTCTAGGCGTTGGCAAAACGCATTGTGCATAACTACGCATAATCTGTGCATAACTGCGCATAAGAATGCGCTTTGGTCAGTAAAGCGCAATGCGGTGGCAAAACGCACAATTAACGCCTAGCGCTTTTTTGAACTATGATAGCAATGGAATCTTAAATTAGAAGAGTTGTTCTTCAGGTTTAGTTACTTGTTCTACATGAACAGAGTACAGTAATACGCAAGAATATAATACTTAAAAATAGAAAATGAGCTCAGTACAGAACAAGGCGTTTCCAGTCATTGTCCAGTAAATGTGTCTCAAGAGAACGTAAGGGAATTTGATGAGTTTCTTTGCCGGTGAAGTATGTTTTCTTCAGGTAATTCCGATACTGCCACCAAGCATTCTTGAAGATATTAGAGGTATTAGCATATGTTACCTCATCCTGAGTTTCCAAATCGGTCCTTCTCGATAGAGAAAAAATGGAAAATTTGCTGTATTATAACCATCATGGAGGTAGGATGTATGGGACGAAGCAAAGAAATTGCCATGAATAACATTACTTACACATAACTCCTGGACAAACACCTGCAACTGGCATTTTCCTTCATCTTCAATACAATATTTCCATGATGGGAAGATACGCACATATGATTTAACAACATCAAATGTGATAGGTGCTAAACTACGACTAGCTAGTTGTGCTTCCTCAACGGGAATAGATGTACTAACTGGTGGAGTTGGGGTTCGCCGTGATAGTACTGGCCCTTTGGGCACTGGAGTTGCCTTACTAACTGCTCCTGTTTGGGAGCTCTATGGTGGAGATGGTGCTGTGTCAACAGGAACTGGGTTACTATCGGCTGGGGTTGGGGTTAGATTGGGTGAAGCTGGTTCTCTGTCCATTGCAGTAGGGGTACAATCTGCGAGAGTTTGGGTTATGTGTGGTAGGGCTGGTTCATGTGCATGTACAACCGGGGTGCTATCTCCACCAAGAGGTAGCACTGTTTTATTTGAAGACCGTGTTTTTAGTCCGCTAGATACTGGCATCACCCGCTCCAATTCAAATTGCTGATAAATAGGAAACATAGTTGAATGTACATACATTGTATGAGAGACAGATGCAATAGACGGTGTGGAAAAAAGAGGGCATGAAATAGTTGACATGTATATTGTTTAACTAAAACGGATAGCATGCATAATTTCACATATATGATGTCTATCTAAACTGGATAGCATAGCATAACATAATTCAAAGATATGATGAATAACTAAACAGGATCGCATGACATAATTCACCTACATGTTATCTAAGTAATCAGGATCGCATCATTTAATTCACATATGTGATTTATATGCTAAACAAAGGGCATTCGATATGAGGTCTGAACTAAGAACATCGAGTTGAATATTGAGTATATGATGTCCAAACTATGCAATGCAAGACACCATATGCATGATATGAGCAGTATAACCATGCCAAGTTCGAGCATACACCTCAGTGGGGGAATAGGACTGTTCATCTATCTCTAAATCCATCTCTGAGGAGCTATAGGGACCCAACAAGAGATCTTCTTTGACAGGTAGCACTGTTTGCTCTGAAGGCCTTGTTTTCACTCCAGATTTTTCCATCTCCCAACCAAATGGTTGATTCACAGGAAGAGTAGTTTAATGTACAAACATTGTCGACAAATGGAAATGTAATGAAGAAAAGGATGGGCAAGATATCATTCAAATATATGATGCCTAGTCAAACAGGATGGCATTGCACATTTCACATATATTATGGCTGGCTAAAAGACATGAGACTGCATAATTCCCATATATGATATAGAAACTAAACAGGTGGCATTACAGAACATGTCTAAACTAAGCAGATGACATATATGATGTCAAAAGTAGGCACTTCAAGGCAACATATGCATGATATGACTAACATCATCATGCCAAGGTAGAGCAAACACCATGGGGGTAAATAGGAGTGGTCAGTGGCGTCTGAATCTGCCTCAGAATAGATATCTTCCTCTGGATTACAATCTGGAGAAGGGTGGGGAGGGTTTGCCATTGAACCCACCATGGAGCGATGTCTGTATGACATTGTATTTCCGCGCAAAACTCTTCTCTTTTCCTCTACATGTTCAGCATGACTGTGTACAATATCAGACATGCATACGAAAAAAATATGGTGAGATTATGTAAGGAGAGCATGCAGAAATTTAGAGTGATGGTAACAACCAGTGGATCAATGTTTTTCCGTTGAACCAAAATAGCCCTAATGGATCGACGTGAATGTATAGTAATAAGTGATGCAACAAGTGTACAACCTCTTTGCCGTAGCCATGTCGACCTCAGCATCATTGGGTTGGTCGCTGAAGCAGTTGAGGAAGAGGTGGTTGTCGGAGGTGTGGAGGAAGATCTGTGGAATCTGTAGACGGCGTCCAGGGCACTGCTCTGTTGTGATGGATCGTTCTATTGTTGGAGCAGCTCCGGTGAGCCGTAAGACGTCAAGGCTGAAGCAGCACAAGATAGACATCGTCAATTTCAAGTGGAATTCTAATAGCATCTCCAATAGATGATGTAAAATGGATGTAAAATTAACATCACCAAAAACCACCTGACTACAATAGATAAGGTAAAAACTGTTGACTCTGAACTTAACTATCGAAACTGAAATTTACTGTGGAATCTGAATGCTACTGTCGAAACTGAACACAATGGTAGCAGAGAGGCACTTGACATGTAGTTTAGGGAGGGCCTGCAGTTCATCTTCAACCTGCACCCCCCTGAGCCGCCAGCCACCACCTGCCGAACTGCCGGCCCCAGGGTCGCCTCGCCGCCCCGAAACAACTCGCCACCGCCACCCGGCCAGCCCTCTAGGTCCCCCGCCCCCACCCTGAACCCTAAGATAGATAGTGGGGTACCTCTCCGGCGAGCCCCCGTCCCCGCTGCGGGTGGTTCTTCCTTAACTCCGCGAGCCCCCCCAACCCCTGAAAATCGACTGACCCAAAAGTCGATTCAGTCGACTGAAGTGTGGCTTAATCGGAGCAGAGCAGCAGCACGAGCGAGGGGGAGAGCAGCAGCAGCAGCTGGGTGAGCGAGCGATCGAGCGAGAGCCAGAGCAGCAGCAGCGCGAGCAAGCGAGCGAGAGCCGGAGCAGCAGCAGCAGATCCGGCTGGTATGGATGCTGCCGCCGAAGGGGCCTCGCACTAGGGGAGAGCCGCCATGGAGATGTCGCCCGCGGCGCCGGCTTCAAGGTAGCCACTCCATGGGGGTGCGGGATGGAGCACCGTCGGCGCCGGGAGGTCGAGTTAAGGAGAAGGTGCGATGCGATGAGTGTACAACCTCTTTGGTGGCGCCGAGTAGGCCTCGGCTTCGTCCGAAGAGTTGGTGAGGATGCTGCGGTTCCGATGGAGCAGGTTAAGGCGGCGCTGTAGGGATGGAGCAGCCGCGATAGACGGGGCGATCGTCGGAGCAGCTCCTTGGAGGTGGAGGACGGGGCGGCTGAACCGGCGAGACGGCGAGATGGACGACGGATCCTCATCCGGGGAGGTGGACGAGGGACGTCGAGCTGTTGCGGTCGACAACGTCGTCGGGGAAGAGGCTCCGGCTGGGCAACGGTTACATGGCGGACGAAGGAGGGTGGGGTTTCGCGGCTGGAGCGGAGAGGTTATGGCGTCCTGGGATTTCGAATGACGAAAAGGGGGCGATGGGAGGGGCTGAAGCATGACTTAGGGACGCGCTTGTCCAAAATGTAGGGTGTGTTACAAAAGTACCCCCCACCGATTTGAACTAGCGGCCGTTCCGGCTCAGGGTTAGAAGGGGGATTTCACGTGTCGGGATTTGGCAGTTGGAGGGAGTTTTCGCGCGCGTTGTAATTTCGGGATAACAAGGCGTGGGTTGTGAATGCACCAGTTTTGGGAGTACAATATCTGAATTTTTGGGATATAACAAGATGCGGGTTAAATTTTAGGGACAACCCTAACGTGTAGTAATATTGTACTTGTACGTACCAAATCAATTCGCACTTCCCTCAACCAAAAAGAAAACGAAAAAAATAAAACTATTCACACCACACAAAGAGAGAGTCTTGCCCCGTTTTACTATACAAATGCTATTCAAAACTACTCCCTCCTTCCATCTATATAGGGCCTAATGTGTTTTTCGATGCTAACTTTGACCAAATATTAGAGCAATGATATATGACATGCAACTTACACAAAGCACACCGTTAAATTCGTCTGTGAAAGGTTCTTTCAATGATATAATTTTCACATTGTGCATGTCATGTACTATTAATCTTGTCAATAGTCAAAGGCGGTCTTAAAAATCTCATTACGCCCTATATAGTTGGAATGAGGGAGTATGAATCCATGTTATGTCTGATTAAATTTTTTCGCTTGCTGTATAATGCATGTAACCTACTCATACCAACATTTTAGTGCATTCCACATGTGTATACTACCGCTGCAATTTGAACTAAATTTGAATTCATTTCTCTATTTCAATAAGAATCTACAATCATGATTGTTGCCAACTTCAACCATCATAGTTTCCTTGCTATTCGCCATATATAAATCGGACGGCCTATAATGTAGGATGGCAGGCACACCATCATCTACAACTCCGTTTTTTATAAGAGTAGAGATAAAATATATTAAATTTAGTATATCATGTTCATAACCACACCATGTGTATCACCGTTATATATATTCACACATGCGTCGGTTTGAAACACTATGATAAATTCTTCAAATATCTGAATTTGCTTTTTATAATGAAGTTTATATCATCTCTATTCGTCTTTTACACCCAGACAACCCTCTTATCTTTGTAGCTAGCGCTAACTTTCTCTTGTGCATGCACATGCCCGCATCCCTCTCACCCTTCCTCAGCATTCTCTAGCTCCATCACGCAAATTCATATTTTCACTTTAGGTCGTTCACCCACGGTGTGTGTAGGCCCCCCAGCTCCTTTACGGCACACATCGATCGATATGCATCTCTAGCCAGGTGTGCCTAGCACAAACACAAGCTTCCCCTCTTCTCTTGTCACCGTCCATGCCTCGCTCCCACCACTCTTTTCATCGTTCTCGTACTCACACACTCCTCCCCCTTGATATAGTATGCCTCTCGTACCACCTCCTACATGCATCCCACTCTCTCTATCCTTCTCCCCGTGCCTCATTTGCTTCTAACACACACATGCAGGTATACTGATCGATCTCCCAACATATACCTAG
>NC_041386.1:379260487-379277041 GCF_002162155.2 Triticum dicoccoides
GTAGTTACGTCTGCTTACCACAGCCACATCATCCCCCCTCATCATTCGTGCATGCCTCCTGACCCGTCTCTCACACGCACGTGCACAGACAACAAGCAGCCATCTCCTCTCTTATTGATATTGCGGGCGTGCCCTCCGTTTGTCTAGCAAGCCTATCCCACCATTTGTTAGAAGCAACTCCACTACCACCCCCTCCAACACTCTAGCTCTGTCTCTCTCCCAACCTTATTCCTCTCCTGCACATATGCATGGATGCCGATCGATCTCCCTTAATACATGAGGCAGACCGACCTCCTTAATACATGAGGTAGGCCTATCTCCTCCTCCACACATATACCAGCCATTATACCTCTATAGTTAATTGGGCCTCCCTCTTCCCCCACCACACACCGATAGTCGAGCGCTGCAGGTAGGTATCCATGCCACAGAGACAAACTGCACATGTCCCATCTCACGTTTTAGTAGGCCAGCCACTCTATATCTTTGACGTGGGCACACACAAATTCGATGGCACTCTTTATCGATCGCACGCGTACACACACACACATCATCCCTCTCTTTGATTCTATAGACACCTCAAGCCGATGATACCTCCACTCTCTTCTCGTGGATCGCCCCCTCTATATATATGTTATATCCAGGACTCTATTTCACACACATTGCATATGTTACATTTTTTTATTGACCCCCCCAAAAAAACTCTCAAGAACCCACACACTATATCTCTCTAGGTTTGTATCTCTCTCACACAACCCCACGTAGGTGGTGTACGTATACAAGAAGAGAATAGGTGCACCGTGCACGTACTCACACTTCATGCCCAGCCACACCCGTGCGGGTACACGGTGGAGCTCATTTCTTTACGAAATGGCAGCCCACGTGCTAATTTGAACGCCTGTAGCGGTTGTTTACCTAGGGAGGTCATGTACCACGCGTGCACGAAACAAAGTTCGACTTGACGCGTTGCCGCGTTATTTTTAAATAAAGTTATAGCGCTCAATGGCACGTACACAGAATATAAAACGATTTTTATGGAGAAAAAGATAGTACGCTCACTATATACAATGGAGCCTGCCTGCCTGGTCTATCGCTCTTCAGAGTATCTCACACAAGGCTGCGGTCGCCTCTATCTCTCTGACCGTTGGTCACTAATCCGGCCGCATCCCGTCCGCTAGGGGAAAGGGATTGCAGTGGCCTCTCTCTCTCTCACCATTGGTCACTGATCCGGCCGCATCCCGTCCGCTGGGGGAAGGGAGGAAGTGCATCATTTCTCCGTTCGACGGCGCCGAGGCAGCACGTATCGATCTGCGGTACACGCCCTTCTCTCTGACCAAGCTCCGGCGCGGCAGGGCCTACGCCACCTGCTCATAGATTCCGCCCGCCGCCGCTCACCTAGTTACATCCCGAAGACCTCCAGGTATCCCCTCCGGCATTGCTCCACTGCCCGTCTTCCCACGTAGCTACATGTGGATCTTCCATAGTTCTTTTCCCAAAACGTAGCTCGTCCGGCGTACTTTCCATATTGCATTCTCGTCCTCACACTGTTTTAGACAAACACAACCGTGTTGTTATCTTCCCTTAGGACAAGGAATATGCTTATTTTTTGTCGTCGCATGTGTCATCAATTGTTATTGGCCAGTAATTGTTTCCTTTCTACCTCTTTTTGGCAAACAGGTCTATCCATTTCACCTTGTTGCTATTGCGACCTTTTGGTGAACTGCACAAATCAATTTTTTCTTAAGAGTGTTTTGTGCGGTTGTGCTAAAATGTCACACGGGCAACGTCTCTACATTTCAGTGCGACTGCACAAAGGGAGATTGGTTTTGCTCTATCCTCCTCATCCAACTCCGAGCCCAATCTTCTCCAACTAGTTAGTCTTAAGAGAGAATGCAAAGGTGACCGGCTTCTATTTGTGTGTTTATTGTTTCATCAGCAGTCCTCTATTATCGTAATCACACTTAATATCTTTCGAATAGGGACGCTCAACTCTTTTTTAGTGGAACTGCACAAAATGATCGGAATGTTGCATGCTCCAGACAGCTACTTTTTTTTCCCAACATGCCTTGTTGATTTAGACAGAGCTGGGGGGACGTTGCTGCCAATGAAAGCATGGATAAATTTTAATTTAACACCTTCTCACAACTCTGTCTTCAGTTGTGATGTAATTATTAGCTCTGATCTACTAATAATTGACATGCATTAGCAAGGAAGTTAGTTTTTTATTGTTTCCGAAAGAGCATCGATGGCAAGACACGCGAAACAAAAGCTGAAAGCTCACACCATTGTACAATTTCATGTCGCTGGAAAATTATTTGTATAGTACGTCAATTATGTAAACAAATGATGGAAGCTTGATAGCATTGCCAGAAGCCTCTTCATCATCCGGGTCCATGTGCCATGCACAAAATTATACTCCTTCATTCCTAAATATTTGTCTTTTTACAAATTTCAAACGGGCATATTTTAGAGAGTAGATTCACTCATTTTGGTTCGTATGTGTACTCCCTCCGTTCCTAAATATTCTATTCGTCTTTCTAGAGATTTCAACAAGTGACTACATACGGAGCAAAATGAGTGAATCTACACTCTAAAATATGTCTATATACATCCGTATGTGCCAGTCCATTTGAAATCTCTAAAAAGAAAAATATTTGAGTAGTCACTCGTTGAAGTCTCTAGAAAGACAAATACTCCGGAGTATATTTAAGAACCGAGGGGGTAGTGCACAACCGCATGGGAGACTCAGCCCGGTCGTTGCGCCGCATTAATAGTGAGTAATGAGCAGTCAAATCATAAGCCCCACCTTTCCCACTGTAAGTTGCTCTGCAGAAGCAACCATCAATACACTCTTCTTTGAATCCGCTCATACTACTCCATCTGTCACTGTTTATACAACGTGCTTCAGAAAAAAGATATGTGGGACCAAGGCGACTAGTGATCGGCCTAAAAATAGCATTGGTAGTTATAGCACGGCATCTATTACTAGAGGGAATAATGCGTACACACATGCATGAAGTGCTTCCACCCCGGGTACACACATGCATGCACTTAATCCACTCCGTAGTAGTATGGTACATGGAGAGAAAATTGTGGACTTGATTGCGGTTACCACGCCCTAATTAATTGAGAATTAAACCAAACACGTCTAAAGTCTCTCTGTTGGTGGAAATGCATGGAGAGAAATGCATCATAATGAAGCGCGCCCTGTAAACTGTGACGGAGGGAGGAGTAGTATGAAGGTGCAAAACCAAGTACGCATATGGCCAGTCGGTCAATGCACGTCCTCTTGGCATATCACTGACATGTGGGACAGGAGTATGAGCAAACCGATCTCAATTGACCGCAAAGAGCCAACCCGCCGTTCCTTGAGAGAGACGAGGAGCGAGAACACACAGACGGGCTCGCACGGATGCCAAGGTATATTCAAGCATGGTTGGTTGATCGATATCATTCATTACATGTTGGGCTGCCGTTTTCCGCCCTTATCCGGAATAAACGTGTACTTTATCATAGATAAAAAATAAGAGTACAGACGCTCCACCATGCGGTTCAATTAGTAGTAGTACTCGTACTACTGCGCTTGGCTCTTCGCCTCTTCGTGAAGTCAAACAATGATGGTACTCCGCATGTTTGGTACTACATTCTATGCCTCTGATAATCTGACACTAAATGGACTAATGCATGTCCACCAAGGGTAGGTTGCATTAGTAAAAAGGCATACGCGAGCTCCACCTTGTCCTGCAAGCTTCTCCTCGTTCTGCAAGTTGACGGGACACACCAAAAAGTAGTGCTAGTCCATACTCCCTCCTTTCCAGTTAATATGGCTTAATCTTTTTTGCGGGTAAATGAGAGAGCTTTATTCATATATAAGCATTCTTAGGACGATCAGCCTAGACACTGGTCACTAGGAAGCGAGGTACCCCACAAAAAAGAAGTAGGAAGCGAGGTGTTTCGTCAAGCCAGCTCTCGGCCACATTCAAAGTGCAGCAAGCACGGTTCGCACGAAGATGCACCGCAAGGTTTGCTGACCTGTTTACATGCTGAATAACAAAAAAGAGGAAATATTACCGAGCGCTACTATTTGTAATAGGATATGAGCCAGAATTAAGCGAGGATTGTGGCGAGTGTTCCATGCAATCAACATCCATTATCACAGGCGAGAACCCTCAAAGAGAACCAAATGTGTTGAAGATTGCTTTATCGCATTTTAAAATCATAATAAGAGTGCAGACGCTCCTCCATCCAGTTCCTAGTACTAGTATAGTACGTACCTTTATAGACTATAGTAGTAGTACTAGTAAACTTTGCGCTTGGTTGTTCGCCTATTCGGGAAGTCGAACAATAATAGCACTAGTAGTAGTATAGTGTTGCACGTCCATAAATTATAATAGCACTAGTAAACTTTGCACTGGCAATGTGACACCGAATTAATTGTTGCACGTCCACCGCCTGAGCGAGGGAGAGCTTGCATTAGTCAAAAGTTTCTCCTTGTCCTGCGAGCCACCGCGTGCAAGCTTCTCCAGTCCTGCAACCTTCTCCTCGTTCGGCAAGTTGACGGGACACAGCAAAGTAATGCTAGTCCATACTACCTCCTCTCCGGTTAATATGGCTTAATTTCAAACGAGATAAATAAATTGTCTGTCACTGTATATTTGTAAAAATACGGTCAGTGGACTTCATAATACGCTCAGTGCGCTCAATATATATATTTTCCGGTGTTTATACAGTCACTAGCTCACCCTGACAGAGTATGTGTGTGCATGCACGTGTAGGTTGAGCACTTGAGCATGACCGTGTGTGTTCCGCCGTGTGCTCGGACATGCATGCATTAGGGCGTCGCACGCGTTTTTGCGTCTATGTGTACGTGTGACTGTTGCATACACGTAGGGGGAGTACGTGTAGGGGCCACTAAGGAGCAGTCAAATCACATAGTAAGTTAGTCGGAAGAAGCAACCATCATTTCACTCTTGAATGACACGTACGCAATATAGAATGGTTGATATGGAGAGAATAAGAAAACCACTATATATACACTAGCAGGAGCCTAAGCTACAAGCCTGCTTGCTTAGGTTGCTCTCTTCACAAACATAGAACGACGGGCCTGATCCTGCAGCTGGGGGAAGGGAACAATGTTATGCGTAGACACGGTTGACATCGGCGAGGGAGAAAACCCACAGTCGGTGCATCCCAATCGGGGGTCACCGCGGTATGGGCCGATGTTGCGTCCCAACCGCCCTTCTAGCTACAGCCCGACGTCCTAGGTAGTCCATCTTCCTTTTGGAGCCGGCTTGCTCCACTGCCGTAGATCCATCTCCATGTCGATCTTTCTCTACTTCTACCGGCTTCTACTTGTGATGAGTTTATGTCTCATGAACTAGTGCTAGTACTATTATTCTAATCACACTTCTTCAGTATCTTTGCCATAAGGGATGCTCAGGTCGATTTTAGTGGAACTGCACAAAAGCATCGTATGATCCAAGGGTGCCAGCCGTCTTTCCTTCGACAGGTTCTACCTGGCCAGGAAATTAAATCATGTTTAGGGTTTAGGGTTTAAGTCGTAGTGACCCCATCAGTAGTTTTTCATTCGTACACGCTCTCACAACTTTTTTCTTTAGTTGTGAAGTAAATATTGGCTATGATCTGTGAATCATTGAGGTGCATCAGCATGCGTGTTAGTTTTCCTTTGTATTTGATGGAATGTTGTAACGGGGCAACCTTGGAATAGGAATGAAAATGGATTGGAAAGTTTCCGTTTTTCCGGAGAAAAAATGGAAACGGAGAGAAACCAACGTTTCATTTCGTTGGATCGCGCCATCGAGCAAAACCAACATTTAAATCAAGTCTGTCGTGTTCGTGTCTCACCCTCCTCCACGGCTCGACCCCACAAGGTCGCTCGGCATGCCACTCACCGCAAACCGAGTATACGATAACTTTCCCGCCTGCTTGTCGATGGATCGCGCCATGGAGTACTAGCACTACTGGAAGAGATTGACAAGTTGGGGAAGGACAGCTAGCTGTAGCACGGACTCCCAAGAACTTTTCACATGCATGTTGTAGCCGGCTATTGCGACCTTTGAACGCGGAGCAGCCGAGTGCACCCGGAAGCGGCGCGGGCGACGCTCTCTCGGCCGGCGCGCTGCTTCAATGCCGGCTCCAGTGAGAGGTCACGTCCGCTCTGGCCGGGCATGAATGCGGCACTGACTGTTTCGGGTGGGAAGCACGCTGGGTAATGAAGAGGGTTCGGGTTGGTCAGGACCGACCGTGGCAGTGGTCCAGAGGTGCGCAAACAAGAGATGTTGTACGTTAATATTGCTGCATATATAATTAACAATGTAAATAATGTGCCAGTTGGACAAATATGATTGGAGATGGAGATGGAAATGGAATTTTACGTAAACACGGATATGCATGTCTATGTCTATGTGTGTGTGCGCGATGACTCTCGCGACCTGGAAGCGGGGGCGTGTTTTTGCTTGAGTTTTCTTTCTTGGTACGTTAGAAAATCAGTTTGTCTAATTCACATCTAGATGTTATTTAAGGATATCACATCTAAGCTCCCACAAGTATATAATGTAGCAACAAGAAACAAAAAAACAAGGAAAAAAAAGACCACAAACAGAGTGGACATCAACTTAGGGTTTGCACTCTGCACACGCTCGCCGCACTACATATATGTTACACGTTGGAGGCTCAACGTTCATTTGCTAGGGTTTGCTATATTCACAGTCTCTCACCCTCTCTTCACCAGATCTAAACAAGATTGCATTGGCCTCTTGTCTCTCTCTCCCTCCTCACAGCTGGTGAAGGAGGCGTACTTATCCCGTCGCACCGGGAAGGGGAGGAGGTGCAGCGTTCACTCTATCGCCTTCGGCGAGGGAGGCAATCCACTGCCGGCTACGCTGTTCTCTTTCACCCAACACCTGTGCGGGAGGGCCACCGACCCCTTCTTCCTTGCTGCCGTACGTAGTGTGGGCAGATCTGGCCTCCTGCCGCACACCTTGCCACATCCCGACGACCCTAAGGTATAAGTTTCTTTGAAACCGTCGTTGCTCTAGCTGCATGTGGATCTTTTTCGATCTGTAGTTGAATCTAGGTCTTGGTTCAAAGAAGAAAGAATGGTGCGGTGGGCTGGAGAAAGAATCTAGGACATGGTTCAATGAGGAAAAGAGGGGCTGAAAGTAGTATAGACTGGCTATCCAGCCGCTTTGTAGGTCGAAAAAGGAAAAAGGGGGTAACCCAGTACACACATCTGTAAGGAACCGATCTCTTTGTTGAAAAGGGAAAGAAGCTGGGGGGTCGGGTAGTTTGTGCAGGACTAGATTTGCTACCCTCACATAGGTAGAAGGTTCAAAGAGAACAAATATGGGACCAGCGCATATATGCTGCTTGGCTACATACTCTGCATCACCCATTTATACGTGTGGACGCACATGGTGCTGGCATGTCCCATACATCTATTTTGCTTTTGTTAATCTAAGAATGCCGCCAGAAAATTGAAGCAATGCCACTGTTAAAAGTAAATTACATTTGTTAACGAATGTTGTTTCAAGAAAATGTCTCTGTTAATATGAATCAATGCAACCGTTTTAGAAATGCTACTGTCCTACTTTGTTTTCCATCCAATATAAGTTAGATGCTTCTTTCTGTCACCGTTTGTTCATCCTCCTTTATCGGCAAGTAATTGTTTCCTTTTTTGCTATGTTAAAACAGGGGTATCGATTCAACTTGTTGCTATTGCGACATTTTGCTTCGCTACTCGAAACACTTATGTTTTAAGAGTGTTTTGTGCAGTTTAACTTGAATGTCACACCGGTGACTTTGCTTAATTTTAGTGGAACTGCACAAAAGGAGATCGAGATTTGTTTCCAGTCTTCGTGGTGAGTTGTTTCAAATCTTGGTCTCAACCACATGATGTGCAGTGTGCTTTGAGATGTTGTGCTACTTGTTTTGGTACTATTTTAAATAAATGTTGAATTGAAGCTATTGTATTGCTGTCTTTTCCCATTAAGTAGTGAACAAAAATGGGACCAACCCAGACATGATGCTTGCTGCTTTGTTACAACAAATTCAGCATCACCCCCTTTATAAGCCAGTAATTGATGCCACTCTCAGAATTAACTACTGAATCTTATTTCAAAACTGCAACACTTGTTAGGGATTGGCGGGATTACCATTTTTATGGCCGCATGTTTCATCCTCCTTTATTAGCCAGTAATTGATTCATTTTTTTCTCTGTTTAAACAAGGATATCTATTCAACTTGTTGCTATTGCGACATTTTGCTTCGCTACGCGAAACACTTTTCTTGATTTCAGTGTAACTGCACAAAACGAGATTGGATTTCCTATTCGTGTTGGCAGATTCGTATTTTATCTTGTCCGTCTCATGAAAGGTCAGTATAGGCCTTCATCCACATGATTGTGTAGTGTGCTTTGATATGTTGTGCTACTTGTATTGGTACTGTTTTAAATAAATGTTGAATTGAAGCTATTGTATTGCTATCTTTTCCCATTAATTAGTGAACAAAAATGGGACCAACCCAGACATGATGCTTGTTGCTTTCTTACAACAAACTCTGCATCACCCCCTTTATAAGTAGATGGAAGCACATACTGTTGTTGCGCCCACTCTCCCCTGGAACTGTTTAGGCTTTTCATTAATCTAATATCGCTGGTAAAATTAAGCAATGCCACTCTCAGAATTAATTAACTACTGAATCTTAGTGCAAAACTGCAACACTTGTTAGGAATGCTACTATCCTGCTTTGTAGTTCTTTCTACATGTTTAACCAAGGTATTGTTAAGATAATGTCTCTATTAAAATGGATCAGTTGCATTGTTTTAGGAATGGTACTTTTCTGCTTTGTCGTTCTTTATACATGTTGAAACAAGGCATTGTTAAGATAATGTCTCGGTCAATATGAATGAATCACACTGATGGAGAATTACTACTCTCCTGCTTTGTTTCCCATTAAGATAAAGTAGATCAGTAGGTGCTTTTCTTCTGGGAGTACAAGTCATCAACCGTTATTCCTCAGTAATTGTTTCCCTTATACCTATTGTTGCTTACAGGGATATCAAAATTAAAGCTCGGTTTTATTCCGACTTCGATTTTAGTTGAACTGCACAAAAGGAGCCAATGTGTCCAAGGCAAACTGCTGCATTACTGGGTCTAGTTGGTCGTTCCACTTTGCAGAAAGAAGCAGTAACTGTTTGCGCTACATTACAGAAGGAATGACCGAGAAGCTTTACAGAGTATTATTAGACCCCGGTGACATGACTAGTCTGCAGAGACCATTGGCAATTTAACAACACGTGGAGTGCCCTGGTCTAAAAGTGCCCAAAGAAGTACAAGAAGCTACGACAGGATGATCATAGGCAGTACATATTTTGAATGGTAAAAGCTTGTCAAAGTTTAATCATTGATGTTAGCAAGAAGACGTTAGTTTAATATATTGGAATTGGAAAACCTTGTCAAAATTTTCTCATTGATGTTTGCCAGAAGACATGCATTTTATATTTTTGAGTGGGATGCCCTTGCTGTGAGCAGCGTTGAGTGTTTTTTCCTATTCCTGTGTTCAGTTTAGAAGTAAATAGTTACTCTACTGAGATATTCCTGTGTTAAGAGTTTGTTCTGAATATTGTCTATGTAATGACAGGCCTTGTGTTTGATTGAAAAGTTGAGCTTGGAATGTTGTGGCATGTGGCATCACGAGCTGTTCACCGTGCCTCCTGAGAATAATGCTTCATATTGTTTTGCATGTCGATCTAATGCCAGTGATTTGCTTGTTAAGAAGATCATCCTCTTTTGTTGTTTCCGTGCTTAAGAAGTTCATCGTGTGATGTTTCATTCATCGCCTATACGACAAGTCGGGTAGGTTAGACGTGAAACCATATGATCTTCCGACCAACTCATGATATTAGGTCGTGATTGGATCGTCGTTTTCCAACCAAAACCGCTTGTAAAACTGACACTTGTAAATTAAAGCAGATGTTCTCGGGCGAAGGCGCTTGGTTGGTCGATTTCGATTAGTAAAATATCGGAAGTACTTCACACACGATAAAAATGCTGAACGACACTCGAACGATTGCTAATCCAACCGTTAGCTGTTGTTTCAGCCTTGCCCACGGATGGCATGATACGCACGTCATGCATGTATCGTCTGGTAATGTCGTCCATATAGCAGTGCTCATAAAATATACACTGGTCTCTCAAATTACACGCGTAACCCACCGGTTTTACTTACAGACCTCGGGCCCTCAGTCTCATTATGCTTGTATTTTACGCGTATTTCCGATGACGAGTAAATTACACTTGTATGTTAATACAGGTTTGAAATGAACTAGAGCTCCCAAGCACGGCCTTACCGTTTCATGCCCTCTTAGTTTCTCGAAGGTCCTCATAGTTGTCCGATGATCTTGGCTTCCTGAATGAGCAGCGGGAGCTGTATCAGACCATCCGTAGGGCCCGAGAGGCCCTCTCCGTTGTCCTTCAAGTTGTTGCGCTTGTCGTGGCGCCGAGCATTGTTAACATCGTCAACGAACATGAGGATTCAGGAGATGACTTTATTTTGACTGGATGACACTAGGGACCCACTAGGGTCATAGCCGTACGTACGCAAGTGCCTCCTTATTATGTACAACTAATTTTTTTTTGCTTTCTCCTGGTTTCCTGACATCACGGTCCCACACCATTGTCAACCTATGTAGTAAATATAAATGAGAGAATTGCACAAGGTGCTGCCGACAGCTGGGACCAAGCAGCTCGAGCAGTATTTGTGATTTCGAGGCGTGAGCACTCCAGAGTTTTTCTTGGCGATGATTTCGTTGTTGTTCAGAGGAGAGCAGGGTATTAACTGGGCGGGCTATGGCCCGTCTAGCCCAGGCCAGATATCCAGCCCAGATACTAATTGTTTCAAGATGAAAATGGCTAGCCTAGTTATACGTCTTTTTGAGGAATACCCCGGCAAGGTCAACTTGTTATTCTCCGCCCCGCTGGGCTATAAATCTTTCCTAGGAGGGATGCATTAGGCTTAACAGGAAAATGTGCTTTAAAATATAATAAATGGGATGTAATTATAAAATTTGGGCAGTAACTATAAAAAAATGCACCAAACACGAAATTAGTTTATAAAATATTATTTATGGATTTGGAAAACCTTAAATTTTCATTGTTGCGCGGGCATTGTTTCGTTGGATTTTTACGTAATACAAATTTATATTTAATCTGACTAGAAATTTTGGGATAAAAATATTTCGGATCCCATCAAAATGTGGGAAATTTTATTGAATTCTGTCTTCAACGGTTGGTTGAAATTATTAATCATTGTCGTAGCTAGAAAATGGGTTGTACTTTTAACAAACTATAAATGGGTTGTTGTAAATTCCATCAGAATTCATAAATGGGTTGTACATTCTTACAAAACGCAAATGGGCTATAAGTTCTCTGCCACACACTTGTGGGCCTACTAAGTGACGCGTCCCCTAAAAAAATAAGTTGACGCATATGCAAGGCTTTGTCAAGTTATTATAGTCAACACACGATTCTAGCAGCAGTGGCCGTTAGATGTCTATCCAACAGATGTCGTGCTTCTTCTTCAATCTCGGATATTCTTAGCTTCGGCCGCCCAAAAAATGATTCCTCCCCCTGACATCTGGGGCGCACCGTTTCGGAGGCTGACCTATGGGCCTACTAAGTTGGAGCGTACCAAGGGCTTTGTCAACTTAGTCAATATAAATGATTCTAGCTTCAGTGACTATACGATGTCCATCCAACGGCCGTACTGCTTGTTCAACCTCTGGTCTTCTTGGTCCAACCGCCCAAAGCAGCGCCGGTCGTGCTGCCTGCTCCTGCCTCCCGTGGCCGGCTGTGCTGCCGCGGAGGCCTCACCGCCCCCATACTACTCCCACCGCTGGCCAGGCCATCCCTCCACTCACCCACACCCCCTATTATTCTGTGGTGACGGCAGCCTCACACCGCAGCTGAACCAGTGAATGCTCGTACTCCTCTCCGCGTGGGCATCCACTGCTGCGTCTTGCCCGGCTCCGTGTCGTCCCCTTCCTAGGCCTCGCCGTCGTCCACCGCCGTGGTGCTCTCAGCGCGGCGTGGTCAATGTGGTCGATGAACGACTTCCATCGGAAGAGTACGATACGTGGAGAGGCTGACAGCTGGGTCCATGGCAGCCGCAAGGAAGTGCCTCCTTATTACGCGGAAAATAATTATTCCTCCACCTGACAGCAGGGACCCATGGGACGGGCTACCAGTATTTTGCGAAAAAATCGTTTCCCCCTGACTGTTGGGACCCATCGCACGGGCCACCGTATTTCGCGAAAAAAATGTTCCCCCCACTGTCAGCTCGGACCCACCGGAAGTGCCCCCTTATTACGCACAAAAAAAAGAATACTCCCCCGGCTAGCTGGGACACACCTTGGTGGGAGACTGACTTGTGGGCCTACTAAGTTGACGGGGACGAAGGGCTTTGTCAACTTAGTCAATATGAACGATTCTAGCTCAAGTGACCGTACGATGTCCATCCAACGGCCATAGTGCTTATTCAACATCTGGTCTTCTTGCTCCAGCCGCCCAAAGCAGCACCGGTCCTGCCACATGCTCCTGCCTCCCATGGCCGGCTGTGCAGCCACAGAGGCCTCACCGCCCCCTACTATTCCCATCGCTGGCCAGGCCCTGCGGCGACAGCAGCCTCACACCGCAGCCGAACCAGTGAACTAATGACCCACAAGTATAGGGGATCCATCGTAGTCCTTTCGATAAGTAAGAGTGTCGAACCCAACGAGGAGCAGAAGGAAATGATAAGCGGTTTTCAGCAAGGTATTCTCTGCAAGTACTGAAATAAGTGGTAACAGATAGTTTTGTGATAACATAAATTGTAACAAGCAACAAGTAACAAAAGTAAATAAAGTGCAGCAAGTTGTCCCAATCCTTTTTGTAGCAAAGGACAAGCTTGGACAAACTCTTATATAAGGAAAAGCGCTCCCGAGGACACCTGGGAATATCGTCAAGCTAGTTTTCATCACGTTCATATGATTCGCGTTCGATACTTTGATAATTTGATATGTGGGTGGACCAGTGCTTGGGTGCTATTCTTACTTGAACAAGCATCCCACTTATGATTAACCTCTATTGAAAGCGTCCGCAACTACAACAAAAGTATTAAGGTAAACCTAACCATAGCATGAAACATGTGGATCCAAATTAGCCCCTTACGAAGCAACGCATAAACTAGGGTTTAAGCTTCTGTCACTCTAGCAACCCATCATCTACTTATTACTTCCCAATGCCTTCCTCTAGGCCCAAATAATGGTGAAGTGTTATGTAGTCGACGTTCACATAACACCACTAGAGGCTAGACAACATACATCTTATCAAAATATCAAACAAATACCAAATTCACATGACTACTCATAGCAAGACTTCTCCCTTGTCCTCAGGAACAAACGTAATTACTCACAAAGCATATTCATGTTCATAATCAGAGGGGTAAGAATATGCATATAGGATCTGAACATATGATCATCCACCAAATAAACCAACTAGCATCAACTACAAGGAGTAATCAACACTACTAGCACCAATCCCGGACTTAGAGACAAGAATTGGATACAAGAGATGAACTAGGGTTTGGAGATGAGATGGTGCTGGTGAAGATGTTGATGGATATTGCCCTCTCCCGATGAGAGGAGTGTTGGTGATGACGCTGGTGATGATTTCCCCCTCCCGGAGGGAAGTATCCCCGGCAGAACAGCTCTGCCGGAGCTCTAGATTGGTTCCGCCAAGTTTCCGCTTCGTGGCAGCGGAGTCTCGTCCCGAAAAGTTCCTTCTAATTTTTTTCTCATCGAAAGACTTCATATAGGAGAAGATGGACGTCGGAGAGCCACCAGGGGGCCCACGAGGTAGGGGGCGCGCCCTAGGGGGGGGTGCCCCCCACCCTCGTGAGTAGGGTGTGGGCCCCCTGGCCTTCATCTTTGGCGAGGATTTTTCTTTATTTATTTTAAGATGTTCCGTGGAGTTTCAGGACTTTTGGAGTTGCGTAGAATAGGTCTCTAATATTTGCTCCTTTCCCAGCCCAGAATTCCAGCTGCCGCCATTCTCTCTCCTTATGTAAACCTTGTAAAATAAGAGAGAATAGCCATAAGTATTGTGACATAAAGTGAAATAACAGTCCATAATGCAATAAATATCGATATAAAAGCAAGATGCAAAATGGACGTATCATGAACCCTCGTACTCCTCTCCATGCGGGCTTCCACGGCCGCGTCTTCCCCGGCTCCGCGTCGTCCCCTTCCTAGGCCTCGCCGTCATCCTCCGCCGTGGTGCTCAGCGCGGCGTGGTCAACGTGGTCAAGGAACGACTTCCATCAGAAGAGTACTGTAGGTGGAGAGGCTGACAGCTGGGTCCACGGCCACATCCTAGTTTTTTTGTGATTTGCCAAGTAAGTCGCTTTGTCAGGCCTATTAGGCTGCAAATCTTTCAAGACGAGGAGAGCTTTCATTCGGCTGGCCGAGAAAATGGCCCATCAGTAATGAGAAATGGGATGTACATTTTTAAAACACATCAAACCGGCAATTAGTTTCAAATATCTTTTTTTTCATTTCAAGATTTTAAATTACATTAATTTTTATGCGTGGAGAATTTGTTGGATTCTATATTGATATACATTTATTTTTAAAATCAGTTTGAATGTGAGTCGAAATTTCAGGATTAAAAATAGTTCGGACCGCACCGAAATATGCAACATTTCATATAATTTTTTAACCGTGGCCACAATATGGGCTGTAATGCTAACAAAAAGAATATGGGCTCCAAAAAAACCTTAAGAATTAGCAAATGGGCTGTAAATTCTTAGAAATAATGGCAGATGGGTTGTATGTTGTTTTCCACAGATTTGAGGCTTTCCTAAAAAAAGGTTGACGCACAAGCACTGACTGTTGGATGTCCATCCAACGACCGTCGTGCTTCTTCAATCTCTGCTCTTCCTGCTCCAGGCGCTCAAACAAGCGCTGGTGGGACTGCCTGCTCCCTCCTCCCTGCGGCCGGCTGTGCTTCCGCGCAGGCCTCACCGCCCCACCGTACTCCCATCGCTGGCCTAGCCATCCCTCTACTCACCCACACCTGCTGTTATTCTCTGGCGATGACAGACGAACCAGTAAACCCTCGTACAGTCGTACTCCCCTCCGCGTGGGAAACAACTACCGAGTCTTCCCTGCCTCCGTGTCGTCCCCTTCCTAGGCCTCGCCGTCGTCCACCGTCGTGGTTCTCTCGGTGCGGCGTGGTCAATGTGGTCAATGACCGACTTCCATCGGAAGAGTACTGTGCTTGGAGACGCTGACAGCTGGGTCACGGCCGCAGCAAGGAAGTGCCTCCTTATTACACGCAAAATAAGTATTCCTCCACCTGACAGCGGGGACCCATTGGACGGGCCATCGTATTTCGCGAAAAAAACGTTTCCCCCCTGACTGCTAGGACCCACCAGCTACACCTTTGCATGCAAGGAAGTGCGTCCGGGCAAAAAAACAAAACGATTCGCCCCCCTGACTGCTGGGACCCACCAGCTACATCTTTGCACGCAAGGAAGTGCCTGACAGTCGGGACCCACCTGGTCTAAGCGTACATAGCGTTGTCATTCTAGTCGCGAACGTGTACGTACATATATACTGGTGGATGTAGAGGCGCGCACGTGTCGTAGTAGAGGCGCGCACATAGCATGTACACGTACGTACAACGGCCAGGGTGCAAGAAAGAAAATACAGCCACGTATGTGTACATACGGCACGGGTTCTCGAACTCCTACTCGCGCATACGTACGGCAATGGCTCATTGACATGGATGGGTCGGAAAGGAGAAACAACATCGTCGTCATGTTCATGGGGAGGCAACGGAATGCATTGTGTTCGTGGGGAGGCAACGGAATGCGTCGTGTTCATCGGGAGGCAACGGAACGCGTGGGAGCCAACCGGCTGGGTCAGAACGGAATGCATGGTCGTGTTCATCGGGAGGGCTTGGACGGAACAGGTGATGGAAGAGAGGCCTGGCATACCGCAGAACGGAGGAAACAGCCTTGTGTTCGACCGAACACGTTCGAAACAGAATCCTGTTCATTGGGAGGGGTGTGGTGTACCACAAAACGGACTAAACGGACCTCCTACGATCGAAACGGGTGTCCTGTTGATCGGGAGGGGTGTGGTGTACCTCAAAACGGATGAAACGAACCTCCTACGATCGAAACAGGGGTCCTGTTCATCAGGAGGGGTGTGGCATACCGCAAAACGGGACTCCATGTGATACTGTTCATCTCCACCGTCGACCTCCTCCAGCCTCCATCGGCTCCTGTTCATCCAGCCTCCACCGCGCACTACTCCATCGGCTACTGTTCAACCACCCCTCCACCGTCTACTGTTCATCCAGCCCTCCACACCATGGGGTCCTGTTCAACCACCCCTCCACGGGCACCCCTCCACCGTCTACCGATCATCCAGCCCTCCACCACACCACGGGGTCCTGTTCATCCAGAGGCAACGCCATCGGTCACTGTTCATCC
>NC_041386.1:379277297-379409738 GCF_002162155.2 Triticum dicoccoides
CACTGTTCATCCCAGAGGCAGCATCGATCGGCTTTAGTTAGCAGCAGCAGCGATGGAATCGCTCGATCGGGTTTAGTTAACAGCCATCGATCAATAGCTCGGGTTCAGTAACACGTAGCCTGCAGTGCAATCGCTCGGGTTCAGTTAGAGCCCAACGCCTCGCTCGGATTCAGTTAGAGCCAATGCCTCGCACACACGCGCATATGTGTACGAGAGAAATGCGCATCGCTTGTCCCCCGACCTCCCACCTTAACCGGGAACTCCCCGAAATTTTCCTCCCTCTCACTTCTACTATGGTTTTTTCCGTCATGGACGGCCCAAATAATGTCATGCAGCTGCGTCTCCAGCCCGCCCAGGACGAAAAGCCCATTTTCTGTCATGATTTTTTGTCATAGAAGTAGGAGCCCACCACATCTATGATGATATCGGCTTTTTTCACAATTATCGTCATAGAAGTGTCATATGTATATGACATAAATTTGTTTTGTTCGGCCCAAAATGTCACGGACGTGTCTTTTTTTGTAGTGCTCGTAGCTATGCATCTCCATGGATAGATCTTTCCTGTGCATAGAAAAAACATTGTTTTCCATGCAACGTTCCCCAATAGTAAGAGGAATGGTCACTCAAAGTGGAACTACCCCAAGTACTTGGCAGATAAGAAAGCTGGCAACATCAACAAAGGTATACTTGATATACATGTTATTTATATGTACCTTACTAGTGCTCGTAGTAGCACCTGGGTATTTGATACGGGTTCAGTTGCTAATATTTGTAACTCAAAACAGGAGTTCTTGAATAGATGGACACTAGCTAAGGATGAGGTGGCGATGCGCGTTGGAAATGGCTCCAAGGTTGATGTGATCACCGTCGGCATGCTCCCTCTACATCTATCTTCAGGATTAGTTTTAAACGTAAATAATTGTTATTTGGTGCCTGCCTGGATCATGTTTATTGTGAGGCGGTTATTAATTAAAGTCAGTGAATAATGGTTGTTTTGTTTATATGAATAATATCTTTTATGGTTATGCACCCCTTGTGAATTGTTTATTCGTGTTGAATATTCATCATAGTGATACACATGTTCATAATATTGATGCCAAAATATGAAAAGTTAATGATCATAGTACGATCATTTGAAACATGTGAACCATGCCTCATGGGCAAGATGACCAAAACCTCGTTTTCCGGTATAATGGAGCAGTCAAGTGACCTATTAGAAATTATACATGTCGATGTATGTTGTCTGATGAGCGTTGAAGCACGCACTGTATATCATTATTTCCTTTCCTTCATGAATGATTTGAGTAGATATGGGTATATTTACTTAATGAAACACAAGTCTGAAACATTTGAAAAGTTCAAGGAAATTCGGAGTGAAGTGGAGAATAATCATAATAAGAAAATAAAGTTTCTATGATCTGATCGAGGAGGTGAATATTTGAGTTACGAGTTTGGCACGCATTTAAGATAATGTGGAATTGTTTCATGATACATCTCTAAAATATCTATAATTTATAAAGTATTCATGCCATGTTTACAACAATTTTATATGGTTTTGGTATGATTTGACTATAACTAACCCGGACTGATGTTGTTTTCAGCAAAACTACCGTGGTGTCATTTTTGTGCAGAAATAAAAGTTCTCATAATGGGCTGAAAATGTAAGGTGATTTTTTGTGGACCAAAAGAGACCATCGAAGCTTCGTGGCAGGACTAGAAGACCCACGAGGACAAGACAATCTCGCTAGGCGCGCCCTACCCCCAGGGAGGGGCGACCAAGCTTGTCGCTTCCCCGTGGACCCCCTTGACATCAGACTGACGCCAAAAATTCATATAAATACCCAAACCCCTAAATGAACCCTAGATGAGAAGTTCCGCCACCGCAAGCCTCTGTGGCCACGAAAAACACATCGGGAGCCCATTCAGTCACTCTGCTGGAGGGGGAAACCATCACCGGAGGCCATCTTCATCATCCCGGCGGCCACCATGATGAGAAGGGAGTAGTCCACCTTCGGAGCTAAGGGTATGTACTAGTACCTATGTGTTTAATCGCTCTCTCTCTCTCTCTCGCTCTCTCTCTCGTGTTCTTGAGTTGGCACAATCTTGATGTACCAAGAGCTTTGTTACTATAGTTGGATTTTATGGTGTTCTTCCCGCTCTACCTTCTTGTGATGAATTGAGTATTGCTCTTTGAGGTTTCGTTATGTTGGATTGAGTATTGACTTTCAGAACACTTGATGTATGTCTTGCGATGGGACATCTGTGCTGACAATGGGATGTTCTATTGATTCACTTGATGTATGTTTTAGCACTCAACTTGCAGGTTCCCGAGGTGACATTCGGGTAATCTATGAATAGGAGTTGATGCACCTTTTCGTCCTACGTTCTTCGATAGAAACTTTCGTGTGATTCTTTGTTGCACGTTGAGGGATTGTTATATGATCCAATTATGTTATCATTGTTGAGATACTATGCACTAGTGAAAGTATGAACCCTACGCCTTGTTTTCAAGCATTGCAATACCATTTTTTCTCACTTTTGTTACTAGCTACCTTGCTGTTTTTATATTTTCAGATTACAAAAACATATATCTACCATCCATATTACACTTGTATCACCATCTCTTCACTGAACTAGTGCACCTATACAATTTACCATTGTATTTAGTGTGTTGGGGCACAAGATACTCTTTGTTATTTGGTTGCAGGGTTGTTTGCGAGAGACCATCTTCATCCTACGCCTCCCACGGATTGATAAACCTTAGGTCATCCACTTGAGGAAAAATTGCTACTATCCTAAAAAAACTCTGCGCTTGGAGGCCCAACACGAGTCTACAAGAAGAAAGGTTGCGTAGTAGACGTCAAGCTCTTTTCTGGCGCTATTGCCGCAGAGGCGAGTGCTTGAAGGTATATCGTTAGATCTTGCAATTGACTCTTTTAGTTTCTTGTTTTATCACTAGTTTGGTTTATAATAGAAAACTACAAAAAATGGAATTGAGGTTGCCACATATAATTCATATTTATAATGTCTTTCGTGAAAATGATGGATCAGAAAATTGTGCCAAAGTGTTAGCAGAAGAAGTCAATGAAATGTTTGGCATAAAATCTTTGAATTATGAGCATGATTGCAATGTTGTTAGTATGAATTATTTGAATATCCATGATGCTAATGATATGCAAAGCCATAAGCTTGGGGATGCTATGATTGATGAAGATGATATTTTTAGTACCCCAAGTTTTGATGAGAATGTTTATTATGATGATAGCATGCCTATATTTTTGATGATTATATTGATGAAAGTGGGTTTGGAAGAGTGCCAACTCTAGGAAATAATGATCCCACTATTTTGGAGGGTGTTGAATCTTATTGTTATAATTATGAAAGTGGATTTGGAGAGTTCATGACTTTATTTAATGATTATTCCACTATTTCGGAAGAGGTTTCGATTGATTATGACAACAAAGTTGTTATCTATGATGATTATTGTGATGTCATGTATGCTATAAACAATAATTATAACCATGAAACTTTTCATCATGATTTTAGTGTATAATTGGATTATCCCAATCAAGTGTCTCATGATAGTTATTTTGTTGAGTTTGCTCCCACTATTATTGATGAGAAAAAATGTTCTTATGTGGAGAGTAGTAAAATTTCTGTGCTTATGCACAATGAAAGAGTGGTTTATGAGATATATATATTGTTGAATTCATTCATGATGCTACTATAAATTATTATGAGAGAGGAACATATGCTTGTAGGTATTGCAATAATATCAAGTTTCCTCTCTATGTGTTGAAAGTTTTTAAGTCATGCTTGTTTTGCCTTCCAATGCTAGTTGAGTCTTGTTCACATAAATTGTTTGCTCACAAAATCCTTATGCATAGGAAGTGGGTTAGACTTAAATGTGCTAGTAATGTTCTTCATGATGCTCCAATTATGTTTCAATTCTTTACTTACATGTGAGCATCATTGAAATCATCATGCCTAGCTAAAAAGGCATTAAAGAAAATCGCTTGTTGGGAGAAAACCCAGTACTTATACCTACTGTTTTTGTGTGTACACATGATTAAGCTACTGTTGTAATCATGTTGTATAGCTTTTGTTTCAATAAAGTGCCAAGTAAAGCCTTTGGGTAGTGTGGATGATGGTTAACTTGATTCTGTGCAAAAACAAAATCCTTTGCTTTTAGTAACATAATTCTTTAAATTCACAAGAGCATGATAAAATTTTGAATTTTTTACAAATGATATAGATAAAAAATTCTACGTTTTCTTATTTTTTTCATAATTTTTGGATTTACATAAGTGTGGTCATTATCTAGGTCTTCACATAATGTTTTGTTTTTAATAGATTCTGTTTTCAATGCATAGTTTTCTTGTTTTAGTGTTTCCATAGATTATACTAAGTGATATAAATTGTGGAAATGATGGAATACGGTAGGTATTTTGTGGAAATAATTATGAGTCTTGTCTTTGACAGTACCCAAGTGAATGATTTGTTTTATCATACAAACCTATCTCACGGAGTTCCGTTAAGTTTGTGTAATTGAAGTTTTCAAGTTTTGGGTGAGATATCGACATTGGGAGAATAAGGAGTGGAAAGACCCTAAGCTTGTGGATTGCCAAGACACCTCAAGGTAATATTCAAGGAATACCCAAGAAACAAAGCTTGGGTATGCCCCGAAGGCATCCCCTCTTTCGTCCCTAGCATTATCGGTAACCTCACTTGGAGCTATATTTTTATTTGTCTCATGATATGAGTTTTTCTTGGATCTTCATTTTATTTTATTAGGATTTTATTAATTTTCTTTAGAATAATGTTTTCCATCTTTTAGTTCAATAAAAGTGTCGAGTATAGCCTTACCATGCTTATTTTGCAAGTCTATATGTTCTTGTTTGAAAACTGAAAGTTTGTTGTTATGTTTTGAGTATTTGTGAATAGTCACAACATGATAAAATGTTGAATTTTTTACATAATAATATACACCAAATTTTCTACAGTGTTGTATTTTTCAGATTTTTTGGAGTTAGAGAAGTATGAATCTTCTTGCACTCTTTATGGAATGTCCTGTTTATATAGATTGATGTTATGTTTGCATATGTTTGCTCGTTTAATGATTCTATTTGAGGATAGGAGTACTAAATATGCACAGGCATTTAGTATGCAATGCTAAATGATAATTTGAGTGATTTGCCACAGTAGAGAGTGATAAGGTTATTTCATGTAGTTATACTAACTTATGTCATGAGTTCTTGTTGAGTTTAGTGTGGATGAAGTTTTTGAGAATTAGGGAAACCGTGATATGAGAGGAATTAAGGAGACACAAGAGCTCAAGCTCGGGTATGCCCAATGCATCCCTAGATAATATTCCAAGAAGTCTCAAGCATCTAAGCTTGGGGATGCCTAGTAGGCATCCCTCCTTTCTTCATCAAAAATTATCGGTTAGCCTGGGTTGAGCCTAAGTTTTTGCTTCTTCACATGATATATGGTATCCTTGGAATGTCATTTTATTTTGTTTTCCTTTCTGTTTGAATAAAATACTTAAGATCTCAAATTTTTACATAAGAGAGAGTCCTCATATAGCTACCTACTTAGTTGAGTAATCATTGATCTTCACTTATATCTTTTTGGAGTAGTTTGTCATTTACTTGTGTGCTTCACTTATATCCTAAGAGTAAGTTGTTGAATGAATTGAATATCATAAATCTGAAAATATATATGTTTCATATGCTTATCCCATGGGGAGTAATGACTTCACATATATGAATTATAGGAGGTAAAATTTATTGAAAATTAGCAAGCACATCATTGGTCACTTGAACAATTCATGAAAGAATATTGAAGGAAGAGAGATTTCACATATAAATATACTATCTTGGACGTCTTCTATGATTATGAGCCCCATTAATTATTTTCAAACTTGGGGAAATTTTTTGAAGTAGGACAAGGAAGATAACATAATGAGTTGTATTTGGGTATATTTGTACATAAGTTATTTTGTTATGGATCCTCCAACATGTGGTGCTTGCTTAGGATCTTTTGCTAGCCTTCACCTATACTAAGCGGGAATACATCTTGTGCATTCACTTCCTTAAACCCAAAGTTATTCCATATGAGTCCACCATACCTACCTATATGTGGTATTTACCTACCGTTCCAAGTAAATCTGCATGTGCCAAACTCTAAATCTTCAAATAATAATATGTTTTGTATGCCCAAATCGCTCATGAAGCGACAGGGGGCGGTCAGTATCTTCCATGCTAGGTGGGTTATTCTCATGATGAGTGTTTATTCGTTTTTCATTCACGTGAAAGTGGCTGGTAATTGGGATGACAAGTCCTATGATCAAAATCAAAATATAATAATGAAACGGAACTCCCCCAGATCGTTATTGGTATGGAGGGCACTTGAGGATTCGGCTGGCCATGGCTTGTGTTTGTTGGTGTAGGGGGAGTAAGAACATTACCTTTCTGTCTCGGAACTGCCTATAATTTGTCTTGCATGGAAGATATTGGGAACTCTCGATCGTTACATTAACAATGAAAGCATACCTATCAAAATTATATTCATCTCTGTTTTAGAAGCTTCGAGCTCTAGCACCTCTGCTAATCCCTCCTCCCCTCTACAAAGGGTCTATCTTTTACTTTTATGCAAGAGTCAGTAGTATTCCTTCTCATTTCAACCTCAATTATTTTCTAGTTGGTGTTAGTACAACAAACCCTGGCTCTGTTGCCCAAACTGCGCACAGGCATGGGAACAGGATTAAGGCACCAACCCAAGTCAGAGTATAAGGAACCAAGAGCATCGAAGGACCAACATGCAGATCAAGAAGACCAGAGTCAAGCCAGAGAAGCACGATGTCACTAGAAGAAAAACCTCCCTTGCCAGGCAGGCAAGCTCGACAAGGACGGGGCCACCCCCGGAAGAAGACGTCCAAGATGTCCCTGCAGGGCCTGCCGGGACTCACGAAGGCAAAACCACCACACCCAACCACTCCGCCATGACCCACGTCATCAATCAGTGTGGTGTCAAGCCGCAAAGTGACTAAGTGGCAGCCATTTGCCACATGGTGGCCTCTTTCAATAGGAAATGCCTACAGGTGACACTCGTCCTGCGACGTGTCAAGCGAGCAGGCATGGAGCTTGCGAAATAGCCTGACAAGGCTTGCCGGGAACCCAATGATGTGACATTAAGCGGTGCATTTAATGCACCCTGTCAGCCTGCAGAGTTAGGTATGATAGCATTGTTTGCTATCTTATCAATGCATAATGACTACTTTGCGCTACCTCTTGAGCTTGCGTTGGGTTTTCCCTTGAAGATGAAAGGGTGATGCAGCAAAGTAGAGTAAGTATTTCCCTGAGCTTTTGTGAACCAAGGAATCAATCCAGTAGCAGACAATGCAACAAGCCACGGAATAGTTGCACAAACAAACACCAACTTGCACCCAACGTGATAAAGGGATTGTCAATCCCTTCACGGTTATTTGCAAAGGGGGATGTGATATACATGGATAAACGGTAAAGTAATATTTTTGGTTTATAGAACGGAAAGTAAAAGATTGCAAAGGAAGTAAATAGGAAACTAAGATTGTAGATCAGAAACATATATGATGGAAAATAGACCTGGGGGCCATAGGTTTCATTAGAGGCTTCTCTCAAGATAGAAATTATTAGGGTGGGTCAACAAATTACTGCAGAGCTATTGATAGAAAAGCGCAGAGTTATGACGATATCTAAGGAAATGATCATGAATATAGGCATCACGTCCGTATCAAGTAGACCGAAACGATTCTGCAGCTACTACTATTACTCCACACATCGACTGCTATCCAGCATGCACCTACAGTATTAAGTTCATAAAAACGAAGTAAAGCTTTAAGAAACATAACATGATGTAGAGGAATTAACTCAAGAAATATGATGAAAACCCCATATTTTTATCCTCGATGGCAACAATACAATATGTGTCGGTTCCCCTTCTGTCACTAGGATCGAGCACCGCAAGATTGAACCCAAAGCTAAGCACTTCTTCCATTGCAAGAAAAACCAATCTAGTTGGCCAAATGAAATCGATAGTTCGGAGAGACTTGCAAATATATCAAATCATGCATATAAGAATTCAGAGGAGATAAAAATAATATTCATAAATAAGCTGATCATAAATCCACAATTCATCGGATCTCGGCAAATACACCGCAAAAGAGTATTACATTGAATAGATCTCCATGAACATCAAGGAGAACTTTGTATTGAGAATCAAGGAGAGAGAAGAAGCCATCTAGCTACAAGATATGGACCCGTAGGTGTGTGGTAAACTACTCATGCTTCATTGGAGAGACAATGGAGTTGATGTAGAAGCCCTCCGTGATCGAATCCCCCTCCGACATGATGCCGGAAAAGGCCCCTGGGTGCGATCTCATGGGTACAGAAGGTTGCGGCGGTGGACAAGTGGTTTCGTGGCTCCCCTGGGAGTTTTTGTGGTATTTGAGAATATATATAGGAGGAAGATCTAGGTCACGGGGTCACCGAGGGGCCCATAAGGTCGGGGGGCGTGCCCTCCACCCTTGTGGCCGCCTCGTGGCTCTTCTGACTTGCACTCCAATTCTCCTGGGTGTCTTTTGGTCCAAGAAAAATCATCATGAAATTTTATTCGGTTTGGACTCCGTTTGGTATTCCTTTTCTGCGAAACTCTAAAACAAGGAAAAAACAGAAACTGGCACTAGGCTCTAGGTTGATAGGTTAGTCCCAAAAATCATATAAAATAACATATTAATGCATATAAAACATCCAAAACAGATAATATAATTGCATGGAACAATGAAAAATTGTAGATACATTGGAGATGTATCACTTTGCCATTGTGGTAACCCCTTAATCTAGGAAAGGAGGCTCATGGCAACCGTAGAAAGGGTTAGAAGGTTGGATAACACACACACCCATCCGCGCGTAGCCACTGCCGCCCCTGCCGAGCATGTGTACTATGGTCTACCATCACTCTTCCACCATCAATCCACCAAAGCAGGATTAGGGTTTTACGCCTCACGGCGGCCTGAACCTAGGTAAAATTGCCTGTGAGATCTCTGTCGTGCTGCCCCTTGCTTGTCTTCTCTTTATGCAACGCAACGTCCCCCTGTCGAACCAGCAAGGGCCCATGGTCCCATAGGTCACCGTGGTTCCCCACGACATTGTTCGCTTGCGCGAACCTGAAGGCGTGTGCAGCGCGTCATCTTCATCACCGTATTCGCCTTCGACGGCGCCATTGACCATTGTGCCCAAGAAGAAATTCTGTGCTTCGGCTCACCCATCCACCTCGATGGCTCCGCTGCCCGCGGACTGTAATGCTGTAGGGGACACAGAGGCACACAAGCACATGGACGCTGCTTGGGACGTGGTCGGGGCAGGCGGCACTGTTACCACTTCCACCGCGGCCGACACAGGAGCGGGAGACATCAGAGGAGAACAACATTAGCGACGCCCCGACAGCCATGCTCCAGAAGGTACGGGTGAGGGGTTACTCCGTCTGTGCCTGCTCTTCTAACCGACGGGCACATCTGCGGCAATGGCGCTCGGTCCAGGACGAATTGCCACCCTTCGGCCGCCCCCACCACAGGAGCTACCGCAGCATGCGCACCACCCTCGGGACTGGTCGACCAAGTTGCTACGCCCGACGGAGCCGCTGGCCCTCGAGCGCTTTTGTCAAACCACCCTCCATCCAGATGACTACTCTGCAACTGCGGGGGCGCAGTGATGCCGCCACTGGCACCGTCAGGAGCTGAGTGACGGTGCGGTCTACTTCATCATCACCCATGCCAAATACAGCCATAGAGGCCATGTCGTGAGTCAGTCATTGCTGAGATTTCCGCCAGCGGCCGAGCAGATGGACGAATGGGGGCTCGCAGCGAGCTGGCCCGCCACGGCCTCCCCAAGTGGCAACAATGGCTCGTGCTGCTAGGCATATGGAAGAGGCTACCCCCATGGTGCAGTCCCCACCATGGCAGCCAGCGCGAGCTCAACAGAATCAAGACCCTGACGACGTCTCGATGGCCTCTTCTGACCCTTGAGTGCATCTAGGCCGACGGCGAGCCCCGGATGATAGGCGTGGGGGAGACATGCGCGTCGCCGTCGAGCGATGTCATGAAGAACACCGCCGAACCAATGGGTGCAATGGCCCCGACTTCGACAAGCCCGCACTCGCAATTGTCGGGTGCCTAACTTTTGAGGTTGGGTGGCTTGCCTTTACTCAAGAGTTGCGGTAAGTCTATTGGCCGTCCGTTTGCCCATTCAAACGAGTGATACCTGAAAAGTACAATGGAAGGCTGAACCTCGCAGAGTTTCTAAACATCTACACCATCATTGTTCAGGCTGCCGGGGGAAGAGATGAGAAGGTGTTTGCCTCGTATGGAGACGGGAGCGGATCCATAGTGGTGTATTGGTATGGTGAATTTGTGGACTCGTGTGTGCCACCTCAAAAGAGTTACTTGCAATCGTAGTTCAGGTTAGCCACTGAGTCAAAGCTGGCTTGCTGCAGTTAAACTCCACCACCCCCTTTGTTGATATCGATGCATATGTAGCTAGTTCTAATGTAAGTCTTGCTGGTGTCAGGACCCCGACTCAATGCCACATCGATCTAGCATGTAACACCTCATATCACTTTGCGGCCTCACGCACGGTATTCCCACGGGTGTCGCCTTACCTTTGCCCGAGACCGTTTGCGCCTTTTGGCATACGTATATGATAGTGTCGCTAGCATCCATATGATAAGGAGCCCTGGCTGACATGGCTAGTCGTCAACCCAAAGTGGCACAAACCTACGGGGACAGGCATCCATGACCCAGCATCGAACGTGTCGGTCATCAGCGAGTGAATCCAGGCTGTAGCACTGGGCTAGCAGGACTCCGGTGAACCGGGCTGTAGCGGGCTAACAGGACTCTGGTATTCATCGCGTGACATTTCCCCAAAGGGACAGACACGGGAACGAAGAAGGACACATGCCGGCCAGCCTAAGTGTTCCGGAGCAGTAGAAAGCTACCATGGCTCAGTGGAAACACTAGGAGACATTTCCCGGTAAGAGAGGCTACTAAGAATAAACAACTAGATAGTCAGATCCCACACATATCAAGCATTTCAATAACATACACACAATATGCTCGATATGTGCACATACAACATGGCATCACAACATGTCTCTACGACCCAAGTATGTATTCATCAGGCTCCGAGGAGCGAGATATTACAAACAGGGGTCTCATGACCCAACATTCAGAGCATACAAATCAAATCACAAGCGGAAGCTTAACATGTCTGAGTACAGACATCTACAAATGAAAAAGGCTGAGAAGCCTGACTATCTACCAGATCCTGCCGAGGGCACAAGATCGTAGCTGAGGTAACAAGCTAAACATCGAAGTCCACGCGGAACTACTAGCGAGACCGAAGTCTCTCTGCAAAAACATAAAATAGGCAGACATGAGTACAAATGTACCCAGCAAGACTTACATCAGAACTAAATACATATGCATCATTATCAACAAAGGGATGGTGGGGGTTTAACTGCAGCAAGCCAGCTTTGACTCGGTGGCTATCCTGAACTACGACTGCAAGTAACTCTTTTGAGGTGGCGCACACGAGTCCACATATTCACCATATCAATACACCACTATGGATCCGCTCCCGTCTCCCTACGAGAACGCCATCCATAGCACTCACGCTTATCTTGCGTATTTTAGGGTATCCACTTTCACTTGTCTATGAACTGATATAAGCAACCCAGAAGTCCTTTACCGCGGACACGGCTATTCGAATAGATGATGTTAACCCTGCAGGGGTGTACTTCTTCATACATGTTTCCTCCACTTAGCGTCTCCACACGACATGTGCTCGGCAGACTTCAAGCGAAAGCCGACGTGGGTGTCGACCACGACCTACCTAAACACCTAAGTCTCTAGTCCAGGTTTAACGCCTATCCAGGTTCCATCCGCAGGGAGTCCGGCCGAGGTTTCCCATACGGCCCCGAACGATGTGTACAGGGTTCCCGAGATACCTAACGGGTATTCGGTACACCGTGCCACGTACCTACCGGATCACAGCCCACCCCTACGGTCAGCGCTGTCCACGGCCTCCAGTAAGCTACAAACACCAGAAACTACTTGCAACTCCTGGACAGAGGACTAGGGTGAATAAGAAGTCGAGCGGGGTCATATTTCAGGGCCCAATGCATGGTAGTAGCTGAAATCATGGATCACAAACACAGAACTCAGTTCCTGAGGACGGCTTCAATGAGACAACCCACCATGTACTCCTACATGGCCTCTCACCGTTACCTTTTACCAAATCGTGTTCACACACTTAGCTCACACACAGTAGGACATGTTCACACACCTCTGATTCATCCCCGATGAATCAGACCTGACTCAACTCTAAGAAGTAGCAGGCATGACAAACAAACATGAATGAGTAGGCACAACAGGGCTCAAACAACTCCTACTCATACTAGTGGGTTTCATCTATTTACTGTGGCAATGACAGGTCATGCAGAGGATAAAGGGGTTCAGCTACCGCAGCAAGTAACAAATGACTCGTTGTTGTTCTAATGCAGTAAAAGAGAGCAGGGCGAGAGAGTAGGATTGTATCGGAATGAACAAGGGGGTTTTGCTTGCCTGGCACTTCTGAAGATAACATTCAGTCTTCATCAGTGTCAACGATCACATCATCGGTACAGCGTGTACCGAGGGGGAACAACACCAGCAAACACAGAAGAAACACGATCAATGCAATGCACAGTATGATGCATGCTATGACATGGCAATATGAATGTGTTTTGGGCTAATGCACCTAGCTATGATTTAAATGAAGTTGGTTTGAATACATGATTCAAATTCCAACTCCATATATGGTTATTTAAATGCCCTTTATTTGTTTTGTCCAAAACAGAGGACAAACATTGTTCAAACATGCATGAAAATGGTACATATGGGTTCCTTGAATTTTTCTGATAATTTTTCATATATAAATTATTTCATTCTGACTTACGGTTGATTTTATATGAATTTTAGAAGTTTAGATTATTTTTTGGAATTTCCTGAATATAATAAATCCAGAAAATGACTTACTGCGTCAGCCTGACATCATCATGACGTCAACAGGTCAACGAGGCACGGTCCAGGTCAAACCTGACACATGGGTCCCGCGTGTCAGTGTAATTAGTTTAACTAATTCGATTAGTGCTAATCCTAATTAACTAACAGGGCTGGGCCCCACCTGTCATTGAGTCAGGGGGAGTCCAACTGGGGTCAAACCCGGGTCAAACTCGCCGGAGTTGACCCGAGGCTCGTCGCTGGCGAGGCCAGGGACGGCGGAGAGCGTCGGGATTCGCCCTCCGAAGACCAAAAGAGCGGCGGAGGGGCTCTACGGGATGCCCAGGCTCGCGCGCATCTAACAGGGCAAACGGGAGAAGCTAGGGTGGCGGGAGGCGACGGCAATCATGACGACGGCGGCGGCCAGAGTTCGGGTGAGGCACGAGCGGTTGCTACGGTACACAACAGGAGCAATGGACTAGGGTTTTGGGATCTTGGCGTGGTGCTGAGCACGGTGGTGTGCTTGGACGTGACGCGCGTGAGCTCTAGCCACGGCGACCTCGTGGCCGGCGGCAATGGGCTCTCGGGCTCGGCGGAGCCCGCGGTTAGTGGAAGAAATCGGCATCGGGGAGAGGAAGGTTCGGTGCGGGGGCTCACAGTGATGACGACGGAACGCTCAGCGAGGTCGGGGACGGTCCGGAGCCGACGAATCGGGCGACGGCGACCGGCGGGTCCGAGGAGGGGAAAAGCGTCGGGGCGGTGCTTCGGGGCTTCTCCGGTCGCGTGAGCCGACGGAGAGGACGAGGGAGGCACTGCGGAGCTTAGGAGCGCGTCGGAGAGGAGAGGGGGTGGCAGTGGCCGCGAGGGAGCTCGTCGGCGGTGACGGCTGCGTTCGGGCGAGTAAGAGAGAGGAAGCAGAGGAGAGGAGGGCCACGAGGAGAGTGATAGAGAGGTCGAGGGGGTTTGGCATCTCCGTGGCGTCGTCTAGGCGCATCGGAGAGGGGCCAGGCAGGCAGGGAGGGAGGAGGTGGCCGGCGCGGGGCGGGCACGCGCCTCCGTCCTTCTGGCGAGGGAGGAAGACAACAGGGAGGAGGCGGTGATGGGCTGGGCCGTTGGAGCTGGGCCGGTTGGTGGGCGCCAGGTAAGTCCAGGTGGGTTCTCTCTCTCTTTCTTTCTCTTTTCTATTTTCTGCAATTGGTTTTGATTTGATTTAAAATATCAAATCATTTTTCTAAAACTTTCTGTAAATTGTATGTGAGCTCAGGAACTAGTCCAAGGTCACAGGCAACTTACAAAAATATTTGAACTTTATTTCTTATATAATAGAAATAAATTCAACTCAAATATGTCATTGGTTTAAGTCAAAGGCCCAAAAATAAATAATTTTGTGATTCCAAAAATATTGGTTTGAATTTTACCTCTTACCAATATTTTCACAGAGTAACATGAACATTTCTTTGGACTCATTTGATGAGATTTAAATGTTGGTTATTTTTAGAGGTCTTCTGAGGCTTTTGAAAATTCCTCAATTCAAATTTCATTTGAATTGAAACATGATGCTCACATGAGGGTCTAGCCTAGTGCATAACAGGACCAGGGATGTGACAACTCACCCGCACTAAACAAAAATCCCGTCCCGAGATTCAAGCATAGGGGAGGGTGAAGGGGGAACGCAAACTAGCACAATCTTCATGATCCAGGTTGTACTCCAAATGAACATTGATTCAAACACCATCTTTGACTCGAAGTCTTCCTCTGAGAACTCCAACTAACATGACAACGAGAGGAAAGGAAAGACCCTAAAAGAATTGTTCTTCTCGAAGGTCGAACAACTCAGGATTAACCCACGGAATGAGACATAGCAACATCTCTCGAGCTGAGAGACGAAGCACACATCCATAGGAATGGGGTGAAGCAGATGACGAAGGTTCACTAGGTAGACAACAATTTCACGCTTAAGAAGGTGGTAATCGGTTGTCAACGCAGCGAGGAGTTGGGTTGCCATGATACCATATCGAGACACCTGAGGGATGGTGACTCGTAGATATATATCCCCCGTAAGTGGAAAAAAGAATTACCTTTGATATAGAGATCATTGAGACTCTCCATATCAGCCTAGGGCAAATCACAATTGATCATTTGGAGGAGTTCGGTGGAATGACATTCCGGGCCAGAATGAATGATGTGGATTACCTTGTTGAAGACGACACAAGGGATGATTTTAGTAACTGGGGGGGGGAGCTCAACAATAGAGAGTGAGTCCACTGTTTTGAAAAGTTATAGCATAACCGAGGAAACTGAGAGCATCCCAGTTAGTGTCGATGATAACACCTAGCGCTTGTACATGCTCTCAAGAACTTGAGCATTTCCATATTCATCAGGGTTTACCAATCTCCGTGTCAAGGATCCTGGCAACACAACATACTACCATGATGAATAATGATGGATGATGCAGATGCAAAGGAAGATAAACCTTCTCAGATTTTACCTTAGCGAGGCTAAGGAAACAAAATCTGGATGATCGACCGAGAGACATTTGACACTTCGCTTCTAATGTTCTCCTTGATGTACTAGCGTATCCCATTCCTTGAAATGGTCTGGTATCTAGAACATCAAGTAAAGGTCGGACTTCGGAAACACAAAAATCATAAGGCATAACTAGGGAGTAAATCCTACGAAGTCCTTATGGGGAGGTGGCCAACTTCTTCAATCAAGATACTACAATAATAGGTCTTCCGGCGGGGTGTGTTGGCCACGACATCCACTTTACCGGTTACAGAGTGACCAATATATAATCCTTGGAAAACATTCCAACCATCATATCTGCCTGAGATTCAGATCCGGTTGGTGTCAGAATATTCTAGACTCATCGAGTCTAGAAAGTAAAATGAAAGTTTGCAACACAAATCGACGAGATAACGTTGCGAGATTCTCAGGGAGTGAACTATGGTAGTAAGCTCCAAAACATGAGCTGGTACTGCTACACACATGTGAACACGCTGTCCCAGACAAGCATGACCACGTGGTAGTCTTATAATAAAACACTACCGAGTTCAGGTGGGGAAACCATCAACAAGGATATCGAAGTCCTTGCATAAGGCATGCTCTTAAGAAGGAACTTCTTCTCCTTGAACAAATCAATCGGTGGCTTGGTGTGCTCGGGACACATATGGAATGAAGGTTGCAAGTCTCCAGACCACAGAATACTTCGCACGTATGCATGAATGACTTGGGATGATTCCAGAGGAAGCAACATTGACTTTCTTGAATCCACGGCGGCAACTTGCTCCAAGTGCACATGAATTAGAGGAAGTCACTCCTTTCATCCGAACATATACCTCATGAGCGGAACACGAAGATAATGCTTACACAAGTTTCCAACACTAGCCTGATGTTCATCATGAATTATGGAGGAGATAAAATGTTGCTGATGGGCTCAACAACAACTCATCAGAATTTCCATATCACTGGATTTCCGCCATTATGTGAACAAGGTGATAGTATTGGTCAGACCAAAAGATAGAATGGTGTATGCTCGAGGGATCAACCATGAGTAAGACAACATTACGAACATCATTGGTTTCTGATTTGACTTGACGATAGCCCATACTCAAATCCACGTTTTGTCAAGACAATAAATCCAACAACTGATCACGAGGACCAATCGATGGAGATATCATCCTTCTTCAACACACACACACACAAGAAGATATCCCTTAACATGAACTAAGTCAGACAAGCTTTTATCTCCCAACTCTCCAAGTTGTTGTCTAGCTCAACCAACTAGCTCAGGAATATCCAACACAGATTCTTGGAGAAGGAGTGATTTATAAGAAAACCAACTTGGTCACGAACTCAACATAGCGGCCAGGTGACAACCTGGTAATACTTCCGAGAAGATATTCGGAAAATCACGAACCACCGATATGTTAGTAAGCTCGAGAACAATCTCGCTTTCCAGAGCAAGACGATATGATCAAATAAGCAAGGATTGGCACTATCCTAACTTATTGATCAGAGAGTGCACCAGAAATAAGGACTAGGTAGCACAATCAACCTTAGGGTGACGATTCAATAATCAACACGCTAAGAATGAGGTTATCGTCCATTTAACTACCAAGCAACAGAGTTGCTAGGAGTATTGATTTCACACACCATGATTCACTTGTCAGCATTCTGGTTACCATAGCACATGAACCGAGGAATGAACAATGATGGAAAGAAGTATCACCGTACCAAGAGTTCATAGGATGGTGTGCAGTTCCTATAATAATCCCGATATAAAAGATGGTAATACTCCAAGGTAGAACAGAACAAAAGCTGGATTAGCAATTTGATCTGCGGAGCACAACTTCTTTGACCCAACCCTGGATATGGGTCAGGTTCTGGAGTTTGTTTCTCCTAGTCATTCCAGAATAGAATGGCTTGACGGACCACAAGAATAATAGGCATCGATGAACGAATGCATACATACTCTTGACTATCAATTGATAGACGACGGTCAGAAGACAACTAAAGGGGGACAACTCAAAGGAACATATGTTTTTCTGAGTTGTGGATGCATGGACTAGCATGTCGAACCAAGTTCAACATGTTTCTTTCGGATAACCCATGCAGAAAGGTAGAACTGGCAGAGTCACGATTTATGAATGGAGAACTCCTCAAGAGTACTCTGATTGTGATCTTTTGGTTCAAATAACTTTTGCCTGAATGGTTCATGGTATTTGGAAGAAGGAAATACCACGGACCTCGAGGACTATCGCAAGGTTACCATTAACCTAAAGGAACTAGCAAACACTATCAACATGAAGTAAGCAGAGTGAATCTCGGGTTCAAGAACCCAGGAATAGAATACCTACTACTAAGTAGCATCACGGGATGCTTCCGAGAATAAAGGCCAGAGGCATCACAGTGGGACGCAAATCATGGCTAGATTACTAGATGATCCCCTAGGGCACCTAGGGTCATAATAATAATTCCAACATATATGTCGAGGCAATAAATTACCTCAATGCACCGGTTAGTGTGCTTATTCTGACCATAAAGGACATCGGAAACGGAAAGAAAGGATTTGCAAATGCATCAGACTATTTATAAACCTCGGATGACTCGGACGGCATAACGGCTGTAAATGCTCAGAAAAGATTTGAGACATTCACAAAAATGGTGGCATAACCACTCGGAAGCACAATATCAAGGTTTCGAGATCAACAGTTAACGTACGGAAGTAGTAGAAACTGAACAGAGGCTTAAGTCCAACAATTCTATAAGTCTACGGATTAGTAACACGTGATCCTGACAGAAAGAAGAGATAGCCTAGTTCTTAATCCCCATAGAAGAGAAGATGATGAATCAGATCAGAAGGCCATGAGGTATAAGGAGTAAAAGAGCCTTACATTTCAACCCACAATCAATTCCCCTACGTATAACTAAAGAATTTCTAGACTCGACATCGACCAGTTTGGCTTGGTAATCCTACAGGCAGTCAAGCTCTCATACCAAAGCTGTCAGGACCCCGACTCAATGCCACATCGATCTAGCATGTAACACCTCATATCACTTTGCGGCCTCACGCACGGTATTCCCACGGGTGTCGCCTTACCTTTGCCCGGGACCGTTTGTGCCTTTTGGCACACGTATATGATAGTGTCGCTAGCATCCATATGATAAGGAGCCCAGGCTGACATGGCTAGTCGTAAACCCAAAGTGGCACAAACCTACAGGGACAGGCATCCATGACCCAGCATCGAACGTGTCAGTCATCAGCGAGTGAATCCAGGCTGTAGCACTGGGCTAGCAGGACTCCGGTGAACCGGGCTGTAGCGGGCTAACAGGACTCTGGTATTCATCGCGTGACATTTCCCCGAAGGGATAGACACAGGAACGAAGAAGGACACATGCCGGCCAGCCTAAGTGTTCCGGAGCAGTAGCAAGCTACCATGGCTCAGTGGAAACACTAGGAGACATTTTCCGGTAAGAGAGGCTACTAAGAATAAACAACTAGATAGTCAGATCCCACACATACCAAGCATTTCAATAACATACACACAATATGCTCGATATGTGCACATACAACATGGCATCACAACATGACTCTACGACCCAAGTATGTATTCATTAGGCTCCGAGGAGCGAGATATTACAAACAGGGGTCTCATGACCCAACATTCAGAGCATACAAATCAAATCACAAGCGGAAGCTTAACATGTCTGAGTACAGACATCTACAAATGAAAAAGGCTGAGAAGCCTGACTATCTACCAAATCCTACCGAGGGCACAAGATCGTAGCTGAGGTAACAAGCTAAACATCGAAGTCCACGCGGAACTACTAGCGAGACCGAAGTCTCTCTGCAAAAACATAAAATAGGCAAACGTGAGTACAAATGTACCCAGCAAGACTTACATCAGAACTAACTACATATGCATCATTATCAACAAAGGGATGGTGGGGGTTTAACTGCAGCAAGCCAGCTTTGACTCGGTGGCTATCCTGAACTACGACTGCAAGTAACTCTTTTGAGGTGGCGCACACGAGTCCACATATTCACCATATCAATACACCACTATGGATCCGCTCCCGTCTCCCTACGAGAACGCCATCCATAGCACTCACGCTTATCTTGCGTATTTTAGGGTATCCACTTTCACTTGTCTATGAACTGATATAAGCAACCCAGAAGTCCTTTACCGCGGACACGGCTATTCGAATAGATGATGTTAACCCTGCAGGGGTGTACTTCTTCATACATGTTTCCACCACTTAGCGTCTGCACACGACATGTGCTCGGCAGACTTCAAGCGAAAGCCGACGTGGGTGTAGACCACGACCTACCTAAACACCTAAGTCTCTAGTCCAGGTTTATCGCCTATCCAAGTTCCATCCGCAGGGAGTCCGGCCGAGGTTTCCCATACGGCCCCGAACGATGTGTACAGGGTTCCCGAGATACCTAACGGGTATTCGGTACACCGTGCCACGTACCTACCGCATCACAGCCCACCCCTACGGTCAGCGCTGTCCACGGCCTCCAGTAAGCTACAAACACCAGAAACTACTTGCAACTCCTGGACAGAGGACTAGGGTGAATAAGAAGTCGAGCGGGGTCATATTTCAGGGCCCAATGCATGGTAGTAGCTGAAATCATGGATCACAAACACATAACTCAGTTCCTGAGGACGGCTTCAATGAGACAACCCACCATGTACTCCTACATGGCCTCTCACCGTTACCTTTTACCAAATCGTGTTCACACACTTAGCTCACACACAGTAGGACATGTTCACACACCTCTGATTCATCCCCGATGAATCAGACCTGACACAACTCTAAGCAATAGCAGGCATGACAAACAAACATGAATGAGTAGGCACAACAGGGCTCAAACAAGTCCTACTCATACTAGTGGGTTTCATCTATTTACTGTGGCAATGACAGGTCTTGCAGAGGATAAAGGGGTTCAGTTACCGCAGCAAGTGACAAATGACTCGTTGTTGTTCTAATGCAGTAAAAGAGAGCAGGGCGAGAGAGTAGGATTGTATCGGAATGAACAAGGGGGTTTTGCTTGCCTGGCACTTCTGAAGATAACATTCAGTCTTCATCAGTGTCAACGATCACATCATCGGTACAACGTCTACCGAGGGGGAACAACACTGGCAAACACAGAAGAAACACGATCAATGCAATGCACAGTATGATGCATGCTATGACATGGCAATATGAATGTGTTTTGGGCCAATGCACCTAGCTATGATTTAAATGAAGTTGGTTTGAATACATGATTCAAATTCCAACTCCATATATGGTTATTTAAATGCCCTTTATTTGTTTTGTCCAAAACAGAGGACAAACATTGTTCAAACATGCATGAAAATGGTACATATGGGTTCCTTGAATTTTTCTGATAATTTTTCATATATAAATTATTTCATTCTGACTTACGGTTGATTTTATATGAATTTTAGAAGTTTAGATTATTTTCTGGAATTACCTGAATATAATAAATCCAGAAAATGACTTACTGCGTCAGCCTGACATCATCATGACGTCAGCAGGTCAACGAGGCACGGTCTGGGTCAAACCTGACACATGGGTCCCGCGTGTCAGTATAATTAGTTTAACTAATTCGATTAGTGCTAATCCTAATTAACTAACAGGGTTGGGCCCCACCTGTCATTGAGTCAGGGGGAGTCCAACTGGGGTCAAACCTGGGTCAAACTCGCCGGAGTTGACCTGAGGCTCGTCGCCGGCGAGGCCAGGGACGGCGGAGAGCGTCGGGATTCTCCCTCCGATGACCAAAAGAGCGGCGGAGGGGCTCTACGGGATGCCCAGGCTCGCTCGCATCTAACAGGGCAAACGGGAGAAGCTAGGGTGGCCGGAGGCGACGGCAATCATGACGACGGCAGCGGCCGGAGTTCGGGTGAGGCGCGAGCGGTGGCTACGGTACACAACAGGAGCAATGGACTAGGGTTTTGGGATCCTGGCGTGGTGCTGAGCACGGTGGTGTGCTTGGACGTGACACGCGTGAGCTCTAGCCACGGCGACCTCGTGGCCGGCGGCAATGGGCTCTCGGGCTCGGCGGAGCCCGCGGTTAGTGGAAGAAAGCGGCATCGGGGAGAGGAAGGTTCGGTGCGGGGGCTCACAGTGATGACGACAGAACACTCGGCGAGGTCGGGGACGGTCCGGAGCCGACGAATCGGGCGACGGCGACCGGCGGGTCCGAGGAGGGGAAAAGCGTCGGGGCGGTGCTTCGGGGCTTCTCCGGTCGCGTGAGCCGACGGAGAGGACGAGGGAGGCACTGCGGAGCTCGGGAGCGCGTCGGAGAGGAGAGGGGGTGGCGGTGGCCGCGAGGGAGCTCGTCGGCGGCGACGGCTGCGTTCGGGCGAGTGAGAGAGAGGAAGCAGAGGAGAGGAGAGCCACGAGGAGAGTGATAGAGAGGTCGAGGGGGTTCGGCATCTCCGTGGCGTCGTCTAGGCGCATCGGAGAGGGGCCAGGCAGGCAGGGAGGGAGGAGGTGGCCGGCGCGGGGCGGGCACGCGCCTCCGTCCTTCTGGCGAGGGAGGAAGACGGCAGGGAGGAGGCGGTGATGGGCTGGGCCGTTGGAGCTGGGCCGGTTGGTGGGCGCCAGGTAAGTCCAGGTGGGTTCTCTCTCTCTTTCTTTCTCTTTTCTATTTTCTGCAATTGGTTTTGATTTGATTTAAAATATCAAATCATTTTTCTAAAACTTTCTGTAAATTGTATGTGAGCTCAGGAACTAGTCCAAGGTCACAAGCAACTTACAAAAATATTTGAACTTTATTTCTTATATAATGGAAATAAATTCAACTCAAATATGTCATTGGTTTAAGTCAAAGGCCCAAAAATAAATAATTCTATGATTCCAAAAATATTGGTTTGAATTTTACCTCTTACCAATATTTTCACAGAGTAACAGGAACATTTCTTTGGACTCATTTGATGATATTTAAATGTTGGTTATTTTTAGAGGTCTTCTGAGGCTTTTGAAAATTCCTCAATTCAAATTTCATTTGAATTAAAACATGATGCTCACATGAGGGTCTAGTCTAGTGCATAACAGGACCAGGGATGTGACAGCTGGGTACATTTGTACTCACGTTTGCCTATTTTATGTTTTGCAGAGAGACGTCAGTCTCGCTAGTAGTTCCGTGTGGACTTCGACGTATAGCTTGATACCGTAGCTACGATCTTGTGCCTCGGCAGGGTCTTGTAGATAGTCAGGCTTCTCAGCCTTTTTCATTTGTAGAAGTCTGTACTCAGACATGTTAAGCTTCCGCATGTGCTTTGACTTGTATGCTCTTATTGTTGGGTCATGAGACCCATGTTTATTTTATCTGGCTCTTCGAAGCCTAATGAATAAATACTTGAGTCGTAGAGTTATGTTGTGAGGCCATGTTGTATTTACACATATCGAGCATATTGTGTGTATGATTGAAATGCTTGGTATGTGTGGGATCCGACAATCTAGTTGTTTATCCTTGGCAGCGTCTCTTATGGGGAAATGTAGTCTAGTGCTTCCATGAGCCATAGTAGTCCGCTACAGCACGGTTCACCGGAGTCCTGCTAGCCCAGCACTACTGCTCAGGACACTTGACTGGCCGGCATGTGTTTCACTTCATTATTGTGTCTGTCCCTTCGGGGAAATGTAACGCGGTGACATCCGGAGTCCTGCCTAGCCTACCACAGCCCGGGTTCCCGGAGTCCTGTTAGCCCAGTGCTACAGCCCGGATTCACACGCTGCTGACCGACATGCTTGATGTGATTCATGTATGCCTGTCCCCATAGGTTGGTGCCGCTTTGGGTTCACGACTAGCCATGTCGGCCCGGGTTCTCTGTCATATGGATGCTAGCGACACTATCATGTACGTGAGCCAAAAGGCGCAAACGGTCCCAGGCCATGGTAAGGTGACACTCGTGCGAATACCGTGCGTGAGGCCGCAAAGTGATATGAGGTGTTACCGGCTAGATCGATGTGACTTGGAATCGGGGTCCTGACAGCTTTGGTATCAGAGCCTGACTGCCTGTAGGATTACCAAGCCAAGCTGGTCGAAGTTGAGTCTAGAAATGCTTTAGTTATATAAGGGAATTGATTGTGGATGGGAACGTAATGCAATTTTTACTCCTTATCCTCATGACCTTCTGATCTGAGTCATCTTATCTTTTCTACGGGGTTAAGAACTAGGCTTCTCTTTTATCTCTCAGGATGACGTGTTACTAAACCGTAGTTGCCTAGGATTGTTGAGTTCAACCCTCAGTTCAGTTCCTACTACTTCCATATGTTCATAGCTGGCATTAGAACCTTGATATTGTGATGTTGAGTGACTATGCCACCATTTTGCAGGATGTCTCAAATATTTTTGAGCATTTATAGCCGTTATGCTATCCGAGTCATCCCAGGTTTCTAAATAGTCTGATGCACTTGCAAATCCCTTCTTCTCGTTCCCGATGATCCTTTTGGGCCGGATTAATCACACTAATTGCTGAGTTGAGGTACTCCATTGCCTCGACATATATGTTAGAGTTATTATTATGACCCTAGGTGTCTTAGGGGATCACCTAGTAATCTAGCCATGTTTTGTGTTCCCAACGTGATGATTCTGGCCACCATTCTTGAAAGCATCCCATGATGCCATTTAGTAGTAGGTATTCTATTCCTGGGTTCTTGAACCCGAGATTCACCCTACTTACCTCATGTTGATAGTGTTGCTAGTTCCTTTAGGATATTAGTAACCTTTGCGATAGTCCTCGAGGTCCATGGTATTTCCTTCTTCCAAATACCAAGAACCATTAAGGTAGAAGTTCTTTGAACCAAAAGATCACCATTAGAGTACTCCTAAGGAGTTCTCCATTCATAATTGTGATTCTGCCAGTTCTACCTTTCTGCATGGGTTATCCGGAAGAAATATGTTGAACTCGCTCGACATGTTAATCTATGCATCCACAACTCAGAAAGATATATGTTCCTTTGAGTTGTCCCCCTTCCATTATATTCCCACCTTCATCTATCAATTGATAGTCAAGAGTATGTGAGCATTCGTTCATCGGTGCCTATTATTCTTGTGGTCCGTCAAGCCATTCTATTTCAAAATGACTAGGAGAAACAAACTCCCATACCTCATCCATATCTAGGATTGGGTCAAAGCAATTGTATTCCGCAGATCAAATTGCCAATCCAGCCTTTGATCTATTCTACCCTCAAGTATTACCATATTTTGTCAAGAATATCATAGGAATTGCACCATCTCTTATGAATTCTTGATGCAGTGATACTTCTGACCATCATCATTCCTTCCTCGGTCCTCGTGTTGTTGTAACCAGAATGCCGACAAGTGAATTGTGATGTGTGAAATCAATACTCCGAGCAACTCGTTGCTTGGTAGTAAATGGACAAACTCTCAATCTTAGCGTGCTGGTTATTGAATCATCATCCTAAGATTGGTTGTGCTACCTAGTCCTTATTTCTGGTGCACTCTTTGATCAATGAGTTAGGTTTTTGTCAAAGCGTTGCTATGTTGATCATATCGTCTTGCCCTGAAAAGCAAGATTGTTCTCGAGCTTAATAACATATCGGTGGGTTGTGATTTTCCAAATATCTTCTTGGAAGTATCACCAGGTTGTCCCCTGACCGCTATGTTGAGCTCGTGATCAAGTTGGTTTCTTGTAACCAACCCTTCTCCAAGAAACTGTGTTGCATACCCCTGAGCTAGTTGGTTAAGCTAAACAAGAACTTGGAGAGTTGAAAGATAAAAGCATGTCCGACCTAGCTCATCACTAAGGGATATCTTGTATGTGGGTTGAAGGAAGCTGGTATTTTCATCGATTGACCTTCGTGATTAGTTAATGGACCTATCATCTTATCCAATCTTTGATTTGAGTATGGGTTATCATTAAATCAAATCAGAACCAACGATATTCTTAATGTTGTCTTACTCGTGGTTGATCCCTCGAGCATACACCATTATATCTTTTGGGTCTGACCAATGCTATCACTTGTTCACATAATTATGGAATTCCACCTACATGGAAACCTAGATGAATTGTTGTTGAACCCATCAGCAACATTTTTAACTTCTCCATGATTCATGTTGAACATCCAGTTAGTGTTGGAAACTTTATAAGCATTACCCTCGTGTTCCGTTCTTGAAGCATATGTCCGGATGAAAGATGTGACTTCCTCTAATTCATGTGCATCTGATGCAAGTTGCCACCATGGATTCGAGAAAGTCAATGTTGCTTATTTTGGAATCATCCCAAATTGGTCATGCATATGTGCGAAGTATTCTGTGGTTTGGAGACTTGCAACCTTCATTCTATATGTATCCCTAACACACCAAGCCACTGCTTGATTTGTTCAAGGAAAAGAAGCTCCTTCTTAAGACCCGGGGCTTATATAAGGACTTCGATATCCTCGATGATGGTTCCCCACCTGGACTCGGTAGTGTTTTATTATAAGACTACTATGTGGTCATGCTTGTCTTGGACAGCGTGTTCACAGGTATGTAGCAGAACCGGCTCATGTTTTGGAGATTACTACCGTAGTTCATTTCCTTGAGAATCTCACAACGTCATCTCATCGGTTTGTGTTGCAAACTTTCTTTTCCAAGAATGACGTCTAGAATATTCCGTTACCAACCAGATCTGAATCTCAGGCAGATATGATGGTTGGATCATTCCTAGCATTTGCATTTTGTTCCCAGCTTGCATCGCCATTGTACCAATTTCCCATGGGCTGCCCTCTCAGTAATTGTTGTTCCGGATCATCTTAAAAAGTGGTCCTACCATGGATCCCATCCATTTCCGGTGATAAGCAAAAATCATCCATTGCGTTGTCTTCAACAAGGTAGTTCACATCATCCATTCTAGTATGAGTATGCCATTTCCTCAAGCTCCTTCACATGATCGTTTGTGATTGCCTTAGGCTGGAATAAAGAGTCTCAACGATCTTTGTATCAAAGGTAATTCTTTTTGCCACTTAAGAGAATAATTCTACGAGTCACCTCCACTAAGGTGCCCCGTTATGGAATAATGGCAGTTAACTCCTCACTATGTTGTGACCGAGCATGGAATTGTTACTTACCAAAATTGAACCTCTGTCATCTGTCCTTCCATCCCTCCTGATGTGTGTTTGGACGTCTCAGGTCAAGAGGTGTTCTATGTCTCATTCCATGAGTTGATCGTGTATTGGTCGATCCTTGTGAAGATCAAATTCTATAGAGTTTCCTCTCTTCCGTCATCATAGTTGGATGAAGATATCGAAAGCAAGGACGTCAAGATCAATTTGAAGCAATGATTCAACATCTTCGATAAGGGAAGTTGGATCATGAAGATCGTGTTAGCCTTGTGTCCCCTATGTCTTCTTACCTCACGTCTTGAATCTCGGGACGATATTCTTGTTTAGTGGGGGTGAGTTGTCACAGCCCTAGCTCAGCCCCTGTTGTCTTTGCTTGATCTTCATGTCATCATGTTTAAATTCAAGTGAATTTTGAGTTGAGGAATTTTCAAAGCCTCAGAAACCTTTTAAAAATGATCAACATTAAAATCATTTCAATGAGTCCAAGAAAATGTTCCTGTTTCTCCCTGAAATTATTGGCAAGAGGTAAAATTCAAGCCAATATTTTTGGAAACTCAGAAATATTTGTTTTGGGCATTTGAGTTAATCTAATAATTATTTGCATTGGATTTATATTTGTTATATATTAAATATAAGTCCAATAATTCTGGAACTTTTTATGTGGTTCTGGATATTTCATATCTAACCCCATAATTATTTTCAGAAGCTACAAAATGGTTTGGTCTTTGAACTAAATCAAAATAGAATGACAAAAATAGAAAAACAGAAATAAAACAGAGGCATAAACTTACCTGACCGTACCTGAGGCCCAGTCCTGTAACTTACCTGGCCCAGGAGTGCAGCCGACCCCAGCCCAGCGCTGGCCACCGTCTTCAACCTCCTGCCAGTAGGTAGGAGGGCGTGTGCTCGCCACGCGCCGGCACGCGCCGCCCACCTCCTGCCTCCCTACCTGTCTCCCCATCGCCCTAAGGATGCCACGCGACCCCTTGGCGCCCTCTCACTCCCTCCCGTGTCTCTCCCTCGTCTGCCCGGAGCTCGTCGCCACCGACACCGTTCACCGCGGCCACCGACCCTCCCTCGCCCATCCAGTGTGTCCAAGAGCTCCGGTTCGTCTTCCTCATCCTCTCCACCGAGCCTTGGAATGAAGGACGCACCACAACGTCACCAGCATCATCATTTCCATCACCGGCCACTGTGGATCCTCGCTGTCGATTCAGGAGCTACCGGGCGTCCCTGACCTCGCCCTCGCGCTCGTTGGACTCGTTATGAGCCTCCGCACCGAACCTCCCTCTCCCCAATGCCGATTTCTTCCTCTAACCGTGGGCTCCGTCGAGCCCGAGAGCTCATCGCCGCTGGCCATGAGGTCGCCGTGGCTAGAGCCCACACACGTCGCATCCGAGCACGCTGTCGTCCTCAGTGGATTCCCAGGAACCCAGAGCACCTAACCACTCTTCCTCCCGTGCACCTTAGCGCTCTGTCCATATTCACCGAACTCCAACCACCACCGCGAGCTCTGTTCCGGCGAGCTTCGATGCCCTCACAGCCACCCACCTGCTCCTCTGGATGCGGGCAAGCGAGGGCAACCCACTGGTGCCCTTGGCTTGACCCATCTCCGCCGTTGCCCGAGCTCCGGCCGCCGCAAAGCTCGACGCCGTCAGCGCTGTAGACCACCCCAGCCACTGTTGCTTGCTCCGTTGGATGCGGATGAGCACCAGCTCCATGCAGAGCCCTTCCGCCACTCGTTTGGTCGCCGGAGGAGCAAACCCGACACGTCCGCCGTGGCCTGTGGTTGCCGGCAATTAGCCGTTGGCTAACCACGCTATTAGGGCTAAATCACCTTGTTTAGTTAACCCCCAGACACTGACAGTCGGACCCCATAGGTTCAATTAACCGGCTAAACAAATTAGTTAGAGTTAATCTAATCCAGTGGACCCATGCGTCAGCATTGACTTTGCTGACGTGGCGTTTGACCGGACCCACCTGTCATTGACCCTGGACAGCATTGTGCCATTGACCAGTGGACCCCACTGGTCAGGTTTGACTAGGACCCGTCTAGTTGACCTGCTGACATCACCTTGACGTAGTGCTGACGCAGTAAAGCTTTTTCTGGAATTAAAATAAATCAGAAAATAATTAGAAATTCCAGAAAATGCTATAAACTTCTAAAAATCATAGAAAATCAACCGTAACTCCAAATGAAATAAATTATATATGAAAAATTATCAAAAAAATCCAATCTATCCATTTATGCTACTTTCATGCATGAAAAACCAACTTATACCTGCTGTATAAGTGAAAAAGTTCAAATGGCATTTTAAATGCTCAAACTAGAGTTTGCATTTGAACCTTTGGTTCAAATGGACTCCCTAGCACTTGTTACTAGCTGCATTATCTCAATTCACAACATATTGACATGTCACATTCATGCATCATATTGTGGCATTGCATTGATTGTGTTTCCCTCTGTTTCCGGTGTTTGTCCCCTCTCAATAGACGACGTTCCGACGATTTGATCGTTGACACTGATGAAGACCCAATGCTATCTTCATAAGTGCCAGGCAAGCAAAACCCCCTTGTTCATTCCAATACAAGCCCACTCTCTCGCTCCTGCTCTCTTTTACTGCATTAGGACAACAACGTTTCAACTGTTACATGCTGCGGTAGTTGAACCCCTTTCCTCTGCATGAGCTGCCATTGCCACAGTAAATAGATGAAACCCACTAGCATGAGTAGGAGTTGTTTGAGCCCTGATGTGCCTACTCATTCATGTTTGTTTGTCATGCCTGCTACTGCTTAGAGTTGAGTCAGGTCTGATTCATCGGGGATGAATTGGAATGTGGTGAACATGTCCTACCATTGAGAGCTAAGTGTGTGAACACGATTTGGTAAAGGTAGCGGTGAGAGGCCATGAAGGAGTACATGGTGGGTTGTCTCATTGCAGCCGTCCTCAGGAACTGATTTCTGTGTTTGTGATCCATGAACAGTTACTACCACACATTGGGCTCCCGGCGCTCCAAGCTCTCTCGACTTATTAATCAACTTGATCTCTGTCCAGGAGTTGCAACTACTTTCTGGTGTTTGTAGGTTGTGTTAGTAGTCTACCAAGTAGCACCCAGTACAGGTGGGCTTGGGACAGACTGGGCATAGTGGCCCGGTGTACCAAGTGGCACCCGGATGGTGGGCTTGGGAACCCTGTACACATCATTTGGGGCCGTGAGCGACACCCCGGCCGGATCTACTTGCAGATGGAACCCAAATAGGCGATAAACCTGGACTAGAGACTTGTGTGGTTAGTCAGGTCGTGGCCGACTCCCTCACCAGGCTTCCGCTTGAAGGTTGCCGAGATACACGACGTGTACATGGTGGTAAGTGGCCAGAGCGTGTGTGAAGAAGTACACCCCTGCAGGGTTATCATTATCTATTCAAATAGCCGGATTCCTCCGATATGGAAACTTGGACCCCCTGCATAGTTCATAGACAAGTGAAATTGGATACTCTAAAATGCGCAAGATAAGCGTGAGTGCTATGGATGGTGTTCTCGTATGGAGACGGGAGCGGATCCATAGTGGTGTATTGGTATGGTGAATTTGTGGACTCGTGTGCGGCACCTCCAAAGAGTTACTTGCAGTCGTAGTTCAGGTTAGCCACTGAGTCAAAGCTGGCTTGCTGCAGTTAAACTCCACCACCCCCTTTGTTGATACCGATGCATATGTAGCTAGTTCTGATGTAAGTCTTCCTGGGTACATTTGTACTCACGTTTGCCTATTTTATGTTTTGCAGAGAGACGTCAGTCTCGCTAGTAGTTCCGTGTGGACTTCGACGTATAGCTTGATACCACAGCTACGATCTTGTGCCTCGGCAGGGTCTTGTAGATAGTCAGGCTTCTCAGCCTTTTTCATTTGTAGAAGTCTGTACTCAGACATGTTAAGCTTCCGCATGTGCTTTGACTTGTATGCTCTGAATGTTGGGTCATGAGACCCATGTTTGTTTTATCTGGCTCTTCGGAGCCTGATGAATAAATACTTGAGTCGTAAAGTTATGTTGTGATACCATGTTGTATTTACACATATCGAGCATATTGTGTGTATGATTGAAATGCTTGGTATGTGTAGGATCCGACAATCTAGTTGTTTATCCTTGGCAGCCTCTCTTATGGGGAAATGTAGTCTAGTGCTTCCATGAGCCATAGTAGTCCGCTACAGCCCGGTTCACCGGACTCCTGCTAGCCCAGCACTACTGCTCAGGACACTTGACTGGCCGGCATGTGTTTCACTTCGTTCCTGTGTCTGTCCCTTCAGGGAAATGTCACGCGGTGACATCCAGAGTCCTGCCTAGCCTGCTACAGCCCGGGTTCCGGAGTCCTGTTAGCCCAGTGCTATAGCCCGGATTCACACGCTGCTGACCGACATGGTCGATGTGATTCATGTATGCCTGTCCCCATAGGTTGGTGCCGCTTTGGGTTCATGACTAGCCATGTCAGCCCCGGGTTCTCTGTCATATGGATGCTAGCGACACTATCATATACGTGAGCCAAAAGGCGCAAACGGTCCCGGGCCATGGTAAGGCGGCACCCGTGGGAATACCGTGCGTGAGGCCGCAAAGTGATATGAGGTGTTACCGGCTAGATCGATGTGACTTGGAATCGGGGTCCTGACAGGTCCACTTTTGCAAGGGCAGTCCAGATTGGTTTCGAGCCACAGCTGCACAGAAACATAGAAGCTTATATGGATGATATTATGGTTAAGACCAAAGATAGAGCCACCCTTATTTAGGATTTGGAGTTGACATTTGCTAATCGGCGCAAGATCAACTTGAAGCTCAACCAGAGAAGTGTGTGTTCAGCGTTCCCTCTAGCAAGCTGCTTAGGTTCTTTCTGCCCCATCGAGGGATCAAAGCCTACCCCGACAAGATTAAAGCTATTGAGCAGATCCAGGCACCAAGGACAATCAAGTATGTGAGGCGTCTAACAGGGTGCGTTGCCGCGCTAAGCAGATTCATCTCCAAGTTTGTCGAGCATGCCCTGTCGTTCTTCAAAATTTTGAAGAAGGCAGGGCCCATGAAGTGGACTCCGGAAGCAGATGCAGCTTTGGAAGATTTGAAGGCCTACTTGTCCTTTATGCCCACCTTGGTTGCTCCTAAACCACAAGAGTTTTTGCTGCTATACATAGCAGCAACAAACCAAGTGGTTAGTGCAGCCTTTGTGGCGCAGCGAGAAGTGGATGAAGCAGAGAGTGAGCAAGGACTAGTAGAGCCAGAGGAGGATCAAGGCAGTAGTGAGCATGGCAGCGGGAGCAACCCCAAGGATACGGCAAGGAAGAAAGTGGTGTAGAGCCCAGTGTACTTCGTCAGCTCCTTGCTACAGGGGGCTAGATCGAGGTACTCTGGCATGCAAAAGTTGATCTTTGTTCTCCTCATGGCCTCAAGGAAACCGCGCCACTACTTCCAAGCCCGTGAGATCACGGTTCTTACTCATTTCCCATTGCAAAGGATACTCCGAAACCCTGAGGCTACTGGCAGAATAGTGGAGTGGGCTTTTGAGTTATCAAGTTTTGGTTTGAAGTTTGAGAGCACAAAGACAATCTAGAGTAGGGCATTGGTAGAGTTTGTTGCAGAATGGACGCCAACCCCTAATGAAGAAGTGCCAGAGACAGTTATCCCCGACAAGGGATCACCCCAATAATGGATTATGTATTTCGATGGTGCCTTTTCCCTGCAAGGTGCAGGAGCTGGCGTGCTTCTTGTCGACCCCTTCGGGGAGCACTTGAAGTACGTCGTCCAGATGCATTTTGCCCGGGAAGAGGCAACCAACAATACAACAGAATATGAAGGGCTCCTTGCCGGGCTCAGGATTTCCACATAATTGGGAATTAAGATGCTGATCATTCGAGGAGATTCACAGCTTGTAGTGAGACAAGTCAAAAAGGATTACCAAAGCCCATTGATGGAGGCATACGTCGAGGAATTGGGAAGATTGGAGGAACACTTTGACGGATTGCAAACAGATCGTGTACCCCGTGCGGAAAATAGCATAGTTGATCATCTACCAAATTGTACTGTGCAAAAGCTTCCTGTGGAACTAGTGAATTTTGTTCTCCATCTTACTCAGCCCTCCGTATCCCCAGCAACAATGGCCCGGAAAAGGAGAAAGTTGGACTCCGATAAGCCTCTCCCGGTAGAGTCGTCCGCTCCTGGCAGAGACCCTACTGTAAACAACTCCTCTCCACCAGCCGGACCGCACCTTCTAGCCAGGCCCATGGTCCCCACGGACGAGGAATGTGCCCCTGTAGTAGAGGAGCTGCCGCTAGTCCTTGTTGCCAAGCCTCAGGCTCCAACTTGGGCAAGGCACATAGTCCACTTTCTCAAAACCAGAGAGCTTCCCGGCGACCAAGATGAAGCTAAAAGAGTAGCCCAGAGGGCTAGTGTGTATCAGTTTGTCGATGACACTCTATACATAATGAGGCCCAACGGTGTGAAATTGAAGTGCATCTGCTGGGACGAAGGAAAGGAACTGTTGGCTCAGATACACAAAGGCATGTGCGGCTCCCACATTGGATCAAGGGAATTAGTCTGGAAAGCATTCCAGCAAGGATTCTATTGGCCCACATCCCTCCAAGATGTGGTCGAGCTAGTCACCAAGTGTGAAGCCTACCAGTTCCATTCCAAAAACACACACCTACCTGCCCAAGATCTTCAGGCAATCCCTTTATCATGGCCATTTTTGGTCTGGGGGCTTGATATCCTCGGCCCTTTCCCCCGAGCAATCGAGGGCTTTGAATTTTTGTTCGTTGCTATCGACAAGTTTACAAAGTGGCCGAAAGTGACTGCCTTGAGGAAGGTGAATACTCAATCAGCTATCAAGTTCTTGAAAGAATTGGTGTGCCGTTTTGGAGTCCCGACAATGATCATTACCGACAACGTCACCAAGTTCACGAGCCATGCCTTCATTTAATATGTTCATGCCCTCGGATGCAAGATCTCATTTACCTTTGTGGCACATCCTAGAAGCAGTAGACAAGCTAAGAGGGAAAACGCTGAAGTGCTATGAGGCCTCAAGACAAGAACCTTTGATACACTGCACAAGAACGACATGCGGTGGATTGATGAGCTGCTGGTAGTTCTCTGGTCCCACAGAATGACATCAAATCGAGCTACTGGGTAGACTCCCTTCTCCCTAGTCTATGGGGCAGAAGGAGTTATCCCACGGAACTCATTTATGGGTCGCCTCAAGTGCTTGGCTAAGATGAAGTAGCGAAACATCAGCACCGGCGTGATGACGCTGTGCTACTCGAGTAGAACTATCTCCGGGCTGCTATGCGTGCGGCATGCTATCAGAAAGCCATGGGTCGCTATCATAGCCCCATGGTTCATGCCCGGTGTTTTGAGGAAGGAGACCTTGTCCTTAGGCGCGTTCAGTCCGCCAAGGGTACAAACGAGTTGACGCCAAAGTGGGAAGGCCCTTACTGGGTAGTATGAGTCACCAGACCTGGCGCAGTCCGTCTGGAGACCGGAGATGGCATTTAATTGCAAAAATCATGGAATATTGAGCATCTCCGCAAGTTCTACCCGTAAGGCATGACTATCGGGCCTTGCCCGGTAGTCACCCTTTTGTATAGGCCTTGTCTCAGCTGCATGTGACCCCTTGTACAAAGCCAGGGCGATGACCGTGAGCAAGAGAGAAATAACCGAAGCGTTAGGGGGCCCCCGACCAAGTTGCATGCATGCATGAGCATTTCAAGAGCACTGCATACGCACTTCATGAGAATATGCATATGCATATTGATACGATCACATCTTGCATCATTCCCATCTGCATGAAGCTGATGGTTCCTTCCATGAACTTGGCCTCTACAGGGAGTTGGGAGGATGAACCAACATTGCAATCTCCGGCAAGCCAAACAGATAAGTTATACTTCTTGTCCATTAGTGTTCTGTAAGCTATAACTTGTGCATGAGAAAACCACGCCACTCTTTTGAGACTTAGGTGCTCCCATCCTTGACTCGAACGTTGCTTTGGTCAGGATGGCCGCAGTGACCTTTGGTAAAAGGAAGTTGGCGGGAGCTGGTCCCTTTATTTTTTGCCCGGTAGACACGTTCTCCGTCAAACAAAAGGGTGTCGGCAGGATAGCCTGCCGGGGAAAACTCGTTTATTTACATGAAGGAGGCATCCCACCTCTACATGGACATATACATGCACCGGTTCCCGACAATGTTCATCTTTTTCATTAATATGCTGATATTGCAAGTACAAGCATTACAGAACACAAACATGGACTCGAGAGATTACATTATTTGAATTAAAATTTGGCAAGTGCCTACAGATTTAACATTGACAAAAGATAAGTGCCCCGGATGCCTTTGTCCTTGTCCATCTCCTTTAGGAAGAGGTCGAGGAGGTCGGTGGCGGACCCAGCTTTGATTTGGCGCCTCCCCAGGATTAGGATGACGCCATTCCCCAGTGAGGGAGTCCTGGACTAAGGGGTCCTCAGACATCCGGCCTATTAGCCACGGGTCGGACTGCTAGGCTATGAAGATGTGAAGATCAAAGACTGCACCCGTGTCCGGATGGGACTCTCCTTGGCATGGAAGGCAAGCTGGGAGACCGAATATGTAGATTCCTTTCTTTGTAACCGACCTTGTGTAACCCTAGATGCTCCCGGTGTCTATATAAACTGGAGGACTTAGTCCGGAAAGACAGATACTCATTACCATAGTCATACAGGCTAGACTTCTAGGGTTTATCCATTACGATCTCGTGGTAGATCAACTCTTGTAATACTCGTACTCATCAATATCAATCAAGCAAGACATAGGGTATTACCTCCATTGAGAGGGCCAGAACCTAGGTAAACAACGTGTCCCATGTCTCCTGTTACCATCGACCTTAGACGCACAGTTCGGGACCCCCTACCCGAGATCCACCAGTTTTGACACCGACATTGGTGCTTTCATTGAGAGTTCCACTATGCCGTAGAAGAAAGGTCCGATGGCCCCTTCAATCATTGATAGTGATGCTATCCAAGGAGAAACCTTCCTCCCAGGATAGATCTTCGTGTTCGGCGGCTTCGCACTGTGGGCCAACTCGTTGGCCACCTGGAGCAGATCGATATCTATGCCCATGGCCATCAGGTCAGATTTCAGAGTTTGAACTACGTCGCGGACATCCGTCGAGATTTGATCTTCGCCGGATTCGAGACCGCGGCGACCGCTCCCGGTCACCTTGACGAACATGACCTAAATCTGTCGTTAGGCTGCATCCAGGAGATAGCTCCTGTGACCACTCCGGACTTAAATCCAGAGCACACTGCGGCATCCAGGGATTGGAGGTTCAACACCAACATGGAGGCCACAGATTCTTCGGCATTGGAGCCGCATATGGACTTAATCTCACGCAATACTCATGTCACCAGAACTCTAGACTCTTCTCTGGGTATAAGTTTCGAACCATGCGCATCAGCGGATACCGAACTTGATCGTTTATCGATCTTCGAGTTCAGCGCCGCAGACATCTTCTAGCACTCGCCTTTGGGTGATGTGCTAAACTCATTAAATAGCCTGTCCTTGGCAGGGGACTCACAGCCGAACTCTGTCCAGTTCAGACTAGGGGCTGATGATCGAGAATTTTGCTTCCCACCCGTCACCCCCTCCATACCCACTGTTGAGGATTTAACCAACATGCTTGACTATGGCTCCGAAGACATCGCTAGTACGGACGACGATGCCGACAAGGAGCAAGGCCAAAACCCGCCATTCACTGGACGACGGACGGCCACTTCTTCCTACGACGTATACATGGTGGACACGCCCGGAAAAACTAACAATGATGACAAAGAGGATCCAGTCGAGGATAAACCTCCTGAGGGACAGCCCAAGCGCCAACTTCCTCGACGCCGCTCTAAATTACATCGTTCCAAAGACTGCAGTACGGCCACCGAAAAAAATAATACTCCGGACGATGCCAAAAATTATGAAGACCCCGTCAAGGTAACCTCCGAAGAGGGGGAACGGGAAAATGGGCAAGTTAGCCCAGATGAACAGGCCATACACGGAGACTCGGAGGACAGTAATTATATTCTGCTCTCCGAGGAAGAGGAGAGCCTCGACAACGAGGATTTCATCATGCCTGAGGAACCTCTCGAGCAGGAGCGCTTCAATTGCCGGCTAATAGCCACTTCAAGGAGCCTGAAAAAGAAGCAGATGCAGCTTCAAGCAAACCAAGATCTGCTCAATGATAGATGGACCAAAGTCCTAGCCGCCAAAGAATACGGCCTTAGTGGCCCAGCCAAAAGCTACCCGAACCTCAACCTCAGTCCGACGACAAGGCGCTGGAGCCCGTACCATCATCGCACAATGCGGCAGGTCAACCACAACTTGGTCCGGATAAAGCGGCAACTCAAGCCGAACATCAGACCGCGCCACCTCGCCGTAAAGGCAAGAATAAAAAGCTCGAGGTTGTGCATACGACCTTCAACGGGACTTGGATAGTAGAGCAGGACATGCAAGATCGATCTACGGATCACGAGGAAATGCCTCGACGCCGACAACGGCCACCTATTCGGACATGTCAAACCTAGCCACGCCCGGGCCGAAAACTGCAACTGGACTCCATCGGAGGTACGGCGCAGTGTGGCCCAACATAGAGGCGCCGCACACCCTCTTTGCTTCACAGACGAAGTAATGGAGCATGAATTCCCAGACGGGTTCAAACCCATGAATATCGAATCATACGACAGAACAACAGATCCCAAGGTATGGATCGAGGACTTCCTCCTCCATATCCACATGGCCCGCGGAGATGACCTTCATGCCATCAAATACCTACCACTAAAACTCAAAGGACCAGCTCGGTACTGGTTAAATAGTCTGCCGGAAAATTCTATTGGCAGGTGGGAAGATTTGGAAGACGCCTTTCACAACAACTTCTAGGGAACATATGTCCGGCCACCGGACTCTGGTGACTTAAGTCACATTGTCCAGCAGCCCGGAGAGTTAGCAAGGGAGCTCTGGACTAGGTGCTTAGTTAAAAGGAATGAAATCATCGACTGTCCGGATGCGGAAGCCCTTGCGGCCTTCAAACAAAGCGTCCAAGATGAATGGCTTGCATGCCACCTCGATCAAGAAGGACCTAAGTCCATGACAGCCCTTACCGCTCTAATGACTCGCTTTTGCATGGGAGAAGATAGCTGGCTCGCTCGTTAAAGAAACAGTGCCAGCGACTCGGGCACTTCTGAAATCCGAGATGGCAATGGGAAGCGACGACGAAGCAAACACAATAGTCGCAATGATAATGAAAGATCACGCGACACAGCAGTCAACACCGGATTCAACTATCCCAAACCCGATCAACGGAAAAAGCCATTCAAGGCGAACAGAGACGGACCATCCCACCTAGACAGGATACTGGACCGACCCTGCTAGATTCACGGCCACCCCGATAAACCAGCTAATCATACCAACAAAAGTTGTTGGGTCTTCAAGCAGGCCGGCAAGCTCAACGCCGAACACAAGGGAAGGGGGCCGCCCGACAATAGGGAGGACGGAGTGGTTCACCAGCCATAATACCGGGGGTCAGAAGCAATTTCCCCCCGAGGATCAATCAATCCCGGAGCAGAAATAGAAGTTCGGCTTCCGCTGCCCATCTCATATACCCGCAAAATTTGTATCGCGCATACATCACTACGCACTTAAGATACCATGGGCATTGGCGGAAGCAAAATAAGGACAAGCCTGCAAGCACTCCCATAACATTTTTTATCTACTTTCCTTTTTTATTTCTTCATTATCTCTTAACAGGTGGCGCAAAGGACAAACATCTAAAACCAACTCTATCAGAGTTCAGATCCGTACACTCACCTATGGGGCTACTTCCGTCAAGGATTCCCCTCGCCAAGGACAGGAGGTCCAAAGTAACTTTTTGTAGACCGCACTCTTTTTCGAGCCTGTAACATGCCTTTTTCCTCCGCCTTCGACCCCGGGCATATCAAATAGCCGGGGTTATGGCCTTTATATATATCGAGTAATCATTGGCATATCGCTTAGGTCCCAGTAAACATTATCCGAATTAATCATCTGCGTCTTTCCGCAAATGAATACGCCTCTTATGGTTATTTCACAGATATACCCCGGCTTAACCTGCCAGAAGCTCGGTACGGGAACAAATGAGCTGCCAACAAAGTCTGAACAGCTTTTACAACGCACTTCGGCGTCGCGAGTTTGGCCTTATATGCATCAGCTCCAAATCATGTCTTGGGTCAATGGTTGGGTTGCCCGGCTCCTGTGTTTGCCACCCTACATTCCGCTCTATTGGCTAGGGTAGTAAAGGGAGAACTACTGCGATTGTGCTACCAGTTCATCTGGTCAAGCACCTCAGTAGAGAAAGCCGAAAACTGACTGTCATGATGCTGTGCGAGTTGGTCAACCACTCGATGACTTATCGGAATTTGTCGTGATTCCCTCCGTATCACACGAAGGACCTTTTTTCAGGTCATATATGCAATGCACCATATTGGAATAAGCCATATACATACCAGGGGCTATATCGTAGCCCCCCCTATAAAACTCCTATGGCTAAGTGAAAGTGTTAACGCCCTATAGTCTCATTGCCTAGTTCGCCGCATTATCACCTCCTTCATGGACCAAGACGTTGGATCAAGAGTGATTAAATGCTTTTCCGAACACCCCCGTACTTCCTACGAGGGGGCTGAAGCAGACGACTGCAAAACTTTCAGATTATATTAAAACGGCCGCACAGGAGGAACATAAGCTTTCGAACAAAATATAAAATAGAATAACTAAAAAATTGTCTTTTACAATTCTCATACACCTCACTCAAACATTATGTCTTTCGAGCATTGACCCACTATGAAGCGGGCGGCCACTAGGACGTCTTCAAAATAATGCTCCGGTTCGTAACGGTCCTTGCCCTTGGGTGGACTCCTCGCCGCAACATCGATTGCCTTCATCTTCCCCCAGAATGTATTGACTCAGGCAAAGGCCATCCGTGCACCCTCAATGCACACCGACTGGTCGATACGTGGCACCACATCAACAAGCCACTGCACCAAGCCGAAGTAGCTATTCGAAACAGGCTCAGTTGGCCACAACCGGATTATGACGTTCTTCATGGCAGCGCCGGTTATCCTATGAAGTTCGGACCATTGGGACATCTGTTCATTCAGCAATAGAGGGCGCTTTGACGCACCAAATTGTGACCAGAAAAGCATCTCCGTTGCATACCCCTCTTGCGCCTGGTAAAACTGCGCCGCATCGGAAGAACTCTTCGGCAAGTCTAAAAACTCGTCGGGAGAACTCCACACTTTGTTAAGCTAAGCATAGTTCGGATCGCGGAACTTAGACTGTAGAATAAAGGGCTTATCAGCCGCAATCTCCCTAGCTTGTCGGATCTCCTCACGGGCTGCTCTAGATTCAAACCGCACTTCTCTCGCCTCTCGTAAGGCCTTGTCAAGTTCAGCCATTTTGGCTTCATCCTCCTTCTCAAGAAGTTCACAGCGGCTAGCAGCATTTTTTAGTTCGAGCGCCATTGTGGATATCTTCTCCTCTTCCTGGCGCCGAGCAGCTTGTTCGGCTTTTAACAAAGTTAGTGCCTTTTCGGCATCAAAATTACTAAATCAGGCCTCCTCCTTGGCCTAGGCCAGCTACGCCCGAAGGATTTCACCGGCGGCAGCACCATTTGCGGCCATGCATATTCCAGTATATAGCTTTCAGCGTCATGCTTATATCACAAAAATGTATGTGAAGGGACTACCCCGAATACATACCTTGCGCCTCGTCAAGTCGTGTGTTGATAAGCGTGATATCATTATCCGACTCATCAATCTTATGTTGCAAATCTACAACTTCTATAGTTCAGGCAGTCACCGGAGAAGTCATCGCCTATGTTCCAATTAATCAGGTCAGTCCCTGGGCATTTCTTTTGATCCTATGATCGCCTCCCTTGGGAAGCCAATCAGAGTCTCAGGGGCTCGCAAAGGCCTCATTCAATCCGCTATTCCTGGACAGGACCTTTTTGACCACCATGCACATCAAGGTATGATGTTCCTCTAAGACGGACGCCTGCCGCAGCTTGTTCGTCAAGATATCCGGCGCCTCCGGGTCTCCGGAGGCTGCCATAGGAGTACGGCCACCCTTTGAAGGGACCCGTTTATTCGTATCCGGCTGTATACCAAATTGTTTGGGGCCTTCATTATTGGTCCCCGGGCCCTGGGCCACCGAAGTATCACCTTTGGGTAATGTCTGCATCATCCCTTGCACCACCTGTTGGTCGGGGGAGACCCTCCGCGACGACACCTCGAAGTCGCCCGCCCTATTGGGCGGAGAAGCCGGTGGAGGTTTCTCGCTTTCCATCATCTCGGGGAGAACGTCAATCGAAGAAGAGGATTGTTGTAGAAGACTGTGTGCCGAGCTACAAAAAACATATATTCCATGCATTACAAGAAATGAACGGGATATGTTTAAAACATCCTTGTTCACTTATGATTTGGCCTGAGGCTCGTCCTCGTCATGAGACTGTGCTTCGACGTCCTCCAAGCCCGAGCCACCCAACAGAGGCATCTTGCCTCGCTTAGGAGCCTGTTTCTCCAAATCTTCGGAGGCGGCCCTTTTCTTCCCATGAGGGGAGGAGACAGTGCCCCCCCCTTCACTTTTGTCTTTGGATGAGGGAATTTTGATTCCTCCGGACACAATGTCTGATGTACCCTTGGAATAGGGGCCATCTCTGGTTCTCTCGCTCTCCGTATGGCCCTCCTTCATAGGCATCTGGTATGGTACCAGGGCCAGCATCATTGTTAGAACAGGATTCGCGGGGCCTTTAGGAAGAGGGGCCAAACAAATAATTAGTTCTGCCTTCTTTATCCAGCCCTGGAAGAAGATAGCTTGCTCAGTACCATATTACGGTATGCGTAATTACAAAGTGTTCGGGAGACAAGTGCTTACTGGGGTATCCTTACGGTTGCAGTTAAGGGCAACGTCCTCAGTAGTGTCCGGCCAATGTTTTCCCTTCCCAAAAAACAACTTCCACATCCCTTCGTGCATAGTGCTGAAGAAGTGTTGGAGGGTTCGTGATCATTCTGGATTAAGCTCCCACATACGGCGACACCTGCGCTGGCATGGCAGGATTCAGCGAACTAGCATCACTTGAATCACGTTGACAAGATCGATGTCTCTCTCAAGCAGGGTGCGGATGCGACTCTGTAGACTCTGCACTTCATCAACTTATCCCCAGTCCAGCCCCTTGTTAATCCATGATGCAAGCTGTGGCGGAGGTGTAACACCCACAATGCAGCTATATCTCCCATGTGTCGGGGCATGACTTAGGGGCGTAGCCGCATGGTAGATTTGTCGCAAGAGTGGTAATCTTCACACAATCCCATGCATTGAATAAGAAAGGGATAAAGAGTTGTCTTACAATCGCCACTTCACACAAATACAAGTTAAACATACATCATCCAGAGTACAATCAAGGTCCGACTACGGAACCAAAATAAAAGAATACAACCCCAAATGCCAGATCCCCGATCATCCCAACTGGGCCCCACTACTGATCAACCAGAAAAGACACGAAACAACGATCAAGATCTTCATCGAGCTCCCACTTGGGCTCGGTTGCATCACCTGCACTCGTATCATTGGTACCTGCAACTGTTTGGAAGTATATGTGAGTCACGAGGACTCCGCAATCTCACACCCGAGAGATCAAGACTATTTAAGCTTATGGTTAGGAAAGGGCAGTGAGGTGGAGCTGCAGCAAGCACTAAGCAAAATATGGTGGCTAACATACGCAAATAAGAGCGAGAAGAGAAGCAACGCAATGGTCGAGAAGCTAGAAGTGATCAAGAAGTGATCCTAAAACTACTTCCGTTCAAACATATCTCCAAAACCGTGTTCACTTCCCGGACTCCGCCGAAAAGAGACCATCACGGCTACACACGTGGTTGATGCATTTTAATTAAGTTAAGTGTCAAGATCTCTACAACCGGATATTAACAAATTCCAATCTGCCACATAACCGCGGGCATGGCTCTCGAAAGTTTATACCCTGCAGGCGTGTCCCAACTTAGCCCATCACAAGCTCTCACGGTCAACGAAGGATATCCCTTCTCCCGGAAAGACCCGATCAGAATCGGAATCCCGGTTACAAGACATTTCGACAATTGTAAAACAAGACCAGCAAAGCCGCTCGAATGTGCTGACAAATCCCGATAGGAGCTACACATATCTCGTTCTCGGGGCACACCGGACGAACACTACGTACAGCTAAAACCAGCCCTCAAGTTTCCCCGAGGTGGCACTCCAATTGGCTCTGTTTTGGACCAACACTGAGAGGAGCACTGGCCCTGGGGGTTAAAATAAAGATGACCCTCGGGCTCGCGAAAACCCAAGGGAAAGTTATAGGATTGTTAGGCAAATGTAAAACCAAGGTTGGGCCTTGCTGGAGGAGTTTTATTCAAAGTGAACTGTCAAGGGGTTCCCATAACACCCAACCGCGTAAGAGACGCAAAATCAAGGAACATAACACTGGTATGACGGAAACTAAGGCAGCAAGAGTGGAACAAAACACTAGGCATAAGGCCAAGCCTTCCACCCTTTACCAAGTATATTGATGAATTAATTAAAATAAGAGATATTGTGATATCCCAAGATAACCATGTTCCAATAAGGAACAAACTTAAGCTTCACCTGCAACTAGCAACGCTATAAGAGGGGCTGAGCAAAAGCAGTAATATAGCCAAACAACGGTTTGCTAGGAAAGATAGAAGTGATTTCGAGGGTATGGACATCTTGCCTGAGATCCTGCAAGGAAGAAGAACGAGTTCATGAAGAAGACAAACGGACGAAGTCGAACAGATCCTCACAACTCCAGAATGAAACTGAAGCTAACGAGAGAAGCAACCCGGAAAGAAGCAAGCAACATAATAAACAACCATCACATAAACATGTCATGATGCACAACCAAGTATGATGCATGTCTGGTTTAATGAGGCATGGCATGGCAAAGTGCACGAACAATACTACAAATTAAGTTGAGCTCAATACGCAACGAGTTGCATATTGACGAAACACCACACTCGATTATTTAGTTCTCTCCCGTTTACGTACGCAACAAAATTAAATGTGGTTAAACATGGCAAGAGGTGAAACATGATAAAACTACCTATCTAGGCAAGTTTAAATGAGGCCGGAACAACAAGCAACAAGTCCAGAAAATCCTCATGTGCATATTTTAGATTTGGTACTGTTCTGCCCTATACACAATTTTAGAGTTATTAAGCATGAAAATTAAAGCCACCATGTTAAACTAGGCATTTTTCTACCCCATTTACATATGAAGATTATTTAAAAAGTAGCTGCATTTATTAAGTTATGAATTAAATCATTTTAGCATCGCATTGGAGCAAATTAAAGCAAACAACAGTTTAAACATTTTTAAACATAGATGAAAGTGGCATATTATGGAACTACACAGAATTCTAAGCATTTTTCATATGACAAGTTTCATTTGGATGCATGGTTCAAAAGTTATAGTAATTCAAAATAGGGGCAGTTCTGTAAATATGCAATGCTCTCGGAATTTAACAAGTCGCTGACAACAAGAAAAAAACGAACGGGCCGAAACTGAGACAGACTGGGCCTGACCAGAGGGGCTCAACCTAGGTAGGCGAGGCAGGTCGGCGGGCCGGTGGTTGCGTTATTGGGCCTTCGGGGGAGCGTAAGCCCATGTGGGGTCGTCGGCGTCCTCCCGAATGGGGACGAGGCTGGCGACGTCTTTGGAAGAGAAAGGCGCCGGCGTGTGGCTTCCCGGTGGTCGACCGACGAGTGAGCGAGGGAAATGGTAGAGGAGGACGGGAGCGGGTGGATCCAGGCATGGGACCTCCGGATCCGGCGTCGAAGGTGGTCGACGGCGCTCGGGGTGACCGCTCCAGCGAGAAGATCCTGGCGACGATGGCGTGCTCCTGTGGGCAGAGAGAGAGAGGCCTCGGGTGAGGGGGAGGAGAGGAAAGAGAAGAAGGATGCGAGGTGGGGCTCTGGCCAGACCTGGGTGCGGTAGCGAGGCCCTTCAAGGGCCGGCGTCGAGGTCACCGGAGAGGCACGGAGGAAGGGCGGCGTGCTCGGGCGCCTGGGGCGCGCGGGTGCATGCGGGCTTCGGTGGCCCAACATGGGCTTCCTCTGGGCCCAGATCTGGCCCGAGGCGGGCCTGTTATGGGCCGGGAGGGCCGCAGGGAGGTGGGAGGAGGCCAGGGCGACGTGGCTGACTCTGGATGGCCAGAGCGGCGGCTGGCGGCAGTGCTCGCTCGCTTAATTGGAACTGCCAAGTGGCGGCGGCTGCATGGCCGGCGATGAAAATGAGGAGGGGCGGCTGACTGCGGAATTTTAGGAGGGGGTAGGAAGAAGGCCAAAATGGACTAGGGGGTGTCCATATATAGCAGGAGGAGCTAGGGTTGGGGGTTTTGCTCCGTTTCGAAGCCGTTCAATCGCCATAGGACGGTTCGGAGCGGATGGGTAGGTAGGTGGGCTAGATGGACTGTGTAGAGGGTCTTGGGCTGAGAGGAGAGGAAAAGAAGGCAGCTCGGCAACCATTTCCGGAGACCGAAAATGTCCGACGTTTGACCGGTTATAATGCCGCATAAGTTTAACGGTTAGGCTATCAAACGAGCTCCGAATGCGATGAAATTTGGTAGGCGGCCTACATACAACATAACAAGACCACACGCCAACTCTCATCCCATTCCGAGAACATTTTCAGCCACTTCTAAAATAATATTTCGGATGAGCCGCGGGCGCGTGCAAGTGTGTCTAGGCTCCGAACTGTCAACGGAAGGAACGGGGAGACCGGGACGGATGCCATTGGTTGGAGGTTTCGGTGAAAGAGCCTTTTGGCCAGGGAGTGTTGGTAAGTTTGCTCACTACCGCACCACCGCACTCTGCCTGTTCCCCGTCAATTACCTTCGGCTTCACACTAAAGGTCTTGAGCCATAAGCCGAAGTGTGGGGGGATTCTAAGGAAGGCCTCGCATGTGATGATAAACGCCGAGACGTGGAGGAAGGAGTCCGGAGCTAGATCATGAAAATCTAGTCCGTAATAAAACATTAGCCCCCGGATGAAGGGGTGAAGAGCAAACCCTAGCCCTTGGAGTAAGTGGGAGATGAATACGACCCTCTCGCCAAATCTGGGGGGTTGGAATAACCTGTCCTTGAGCAAGAAGCCTGTGGTGTATCTCCGCGGTGAAGTATCTAGCCTCCCGAAGCTTTGCAATATCCTCCTCTGTAATGGAGGAAGCTACCCATCGGCCTTGAGGGTTGGGTCCGGACATAATGGGGTGCCTTGAAGCAATGAAGTCGAACCTTGGGTGCTGGAGCTCGAGGTTGGGAAGGTTGAGGAGAGGTTTGGCATAAAAAAGACGACCCTCGATTCCTTTATAAAGGCAGCGGGTATTGAACTCCTCCTCCTAAGCCTAAGAACCTGCCTATTCCTAAGGAATCTTTCCTGTAGGACGGTTGGGTTACCCACGCTCGTATTGATGAAAATCCTGCAATAAGGGCACACGATCTCTGCTTCGACAAGATGTGCCTATAAAAATCACACCCCGAAACATGGGACGGCGGGACGGAAACAATTCGAAATAATGACCGGGAAAGCGTGACATCACATTACTAAAGTTGCCAGTAGATTGGATTCGTGAAATACTATTCCCTCTACGGTTGTGTGGGGTGTATGTTACAGTTCTGGATACAATCATCACGCCCGAAGACTATCTTGGATTTCGGAAAGAAGGGAACCCGCCTTGCAATGCCGAAGACAAATCTGCGCGCCGGACTCCTCGTCATTGAATCCAGGTTCAGGGGCTACTGAGGGAGTCCTGGACTAAGGGGTCCTCGGATGTCCGGCCTATTAGCCATGGGCCGGACTCTCCTTGGCGTGGAAGGAAAGATGGGCAACCGAATATGTAGATTCCTTTCTTTGTAACCGAGCTTGTGTAACCCTAGATCCTCCTGGTGTCTATATAAGCAGGAGGACTTGGTCCGGAAAGATGGATACTCATTACCATAGTCATACAGGCTAGACTTCTAGGGTTTAGCCATTACGATTTCGTGGTAGATCAACTCTTGTAATACTCGTACTCATCAATATCAATCAAGTAGGACGTAGGGTATTACCTCCATAGAGAGGGCCCGAACCTGGGTAAACATTGTGTCCCCTGTCTCCTGTTACCATCAACCTTAGAAACACAGTTCGGTATCCCCTACCTGAGATCCGCCGGTTTTGACACCGACACCCGGTAGTTAGGAAGAAACTGGATGCCAGGCATGAATGGTGACGCTGTCGGAGGACCAGATGGGGGACACGGAGTCACCGGCAAACACGACTCATCGGAATGGTCGTCCCTGCTTGACGCATCGTGGGTTGCCGCCGCCGTCTGCACCACTACCACCCGAGGACCTCAGCACCGCAGCCATGCCGGGTGCCATGCTCCATGGGTTATCCCATAGAGAGCATGGTCGTCCCCAGTAGCCCTGATGTCAAAAGCCATCGAATGTTCCAAAGACGTGTATGGGAGCAGAGAGCCCTCCTACAAGGAAAGAGGGTGACTCCCAGGAGGAGTCACATTCACCTTTGCTAACGGTGGCTCTTTTTCGTGACTCCTCCACAGTGCCACAAAGGGAAGAAGAATGGGGAGTGACCAACTACCACGCGCCATACCCACTACACGCTTCGACATGGTGTCATCCACATCCCCTCCCACTGAAATCAAGGCTACGGGCGGCCCGGCAGCGAACACGCCGGAGTCGCCACTTCCGGCGTTGTCGTCGCACCACCCGAGTACCCCTTTTGGATCTAGGAAAGGCCTCGGAAGGGAGCCCAAGGGCTGGCCCTAGGTTCTTTACTTCAACATAACCAGCAAGAATCAGAAAGCAGTGGATGAAGGAGCACAAGGACGAATGACTCCGCCCTCCCTTCACCCCTCCTTTATAGGCAGGTCAGGTAGGGGAGCCGCTCCCACAATGGACGACCGCCATCCTCCTCTGCCAATTCAAGAAGACCGGGCCATGACCTTGATGCTCTCCCGCGCCTCCGTTACCTACCCCATGCGATGCATGTTGCATACATGGCTAAGGATAAGGGCATGGTGGGAAGAGTAAATTGGCAGTTTCTACCCCGTGCATTAAAGTTATTCACGGGCCATTACCAGGGTGGCGCCACCACTATTGGCTTTACACGGCGCGCGTGGAAACCAGAAACTGTCCTAGACCCAAGATTAATGATGAAGCAAAGAAGACCTTAACAGGCCAGCCTCTTCAGCACCCCCACCTGTGCACTTATTAGGCCCTACACCCACGACGCCTGGCAGCGTGTTCGGGGAAGGCCCCGGGGCTTCTCTTGGGGCACCAAACCCTGGGTCAGTTGCCCAGATTGTGCATAGGCACGGGAGCAGGATTAAGGCACCAACCCAAGACAGAGTACAAGGAGCCAAGAGCATCGAAGGACCAACATGAAGATCAAGAAGACCAGAGTCAAGCCAGAGAAGCAAGATGTCACCTTAATAAAAACCTCCCTTCGGGCAGGCGAGCTCGACAAGGATGGGGTGTAACACCCCATATGTAACCTGCCATATTTGTATTCCAACTCTTACCGTTTCTGGCACTAAGTTATGTTATTTCCTCGTTGTCGGGTTTTTGTCTCCATGTGCTTTTGTCTTTGTCATGCATTGCATATCATGTCATCATGTGCATCGCATTTGCATACATGTTTGTCTCATGCATCCGAGCATTTTCCCCGTTGTCCGTTTTGCATTCCGGCGCTCCTATGTCCTCCGGTGTCCCTTTCTACCTCTTGTCGTGTGTGGGGGTTAAACATTTTCGGATTGGACCGAGACTTGCCATGCGGCCTTGGTTTACTACCGGTAGACCGCCTGTCAAGTTTCATGCCATTTGGACTTCGTTTGATACTCCAACGGTTAAACGAGGAACCGAAAAGGCCTCGTGTGTGTTGTAGCCCAACATCTCTCCAAAGTGGCCCAAAACCCATCTAAATTCTTCCATCACATAGGTTGTTCGATCACGATCGCGTGGCTGCAAACCATGCTCAATTTGGAGCCTCCTAGCTCCCTCTACATCTATATAAAGGCCACTCCCCAAAATTTTCGGGCAAAACCTAATCCATCTCCCTCCTCCCGCAGCCGGACACGTCCGCCGGACGTCCGGATGCGTCTGCCGCCGCCCTCGTCCAATCAGGACGCGCCACATCGCCTGGGGCCGAGCCCCACATCGCCGCGCCGCCAGGGCCCACGGGGCTCATCGCCGGCCCTCCCCGGCCCGTAGCAGCGCCTGCGTCCTGCCGCCACCTGCTTCCTCCCGCGCTGCCCGAGCTCTCTAGCGCCGCGGCCCGCCATCTGCTCCAGCCGCCGTGCGCCATCGCCGGTGCCGCGCCACTCCGTCAGCCGCGTCCTCACTCCGGCGCCGCTCACCGACCACCGCCACCTCACCGCCCCCTGGTAGACTGCGCCAAGTCCGACTCCGGCGACCACGCCCCGGATCCAGCCTCTCCTCACTCCGGCAGCCCTGTTCCAGTGAAACTCCGGCCGGGCGAACCTCGGGAGTCGTGCAGCTACCGTGATCTAGCCCGATCCAGATCTGGAATCCCTTGGTTGACTTTTGATCTAACCCTAGTTATTTTTTTTGCATACTATGACATGCCATAACTCTGCATCTGTGGCTCTGATTCGTGCATGTAGCATATCGAAATGTTCGTCTCGACGAATACTTCATTTCATGACATTGCATCATGTTCATTTGAGCTCATCTTGATGCCCGAAATGCTGTTGGAAGAGGGCTATGTGATGTTAGTTTCAGATTATTATCAGCATATGCACTTTTGTCATTTTTGCCATGATTAATGTGTGCATGCTATGATCTTGAGCTCTACATGTGATTTGAAGTATGCCATGCCATCTTTACAGGGGTGTATGCCATGTATTTTTGTGATTTCTGTGGTGACTAGAACAAGCATGCAAAGTAGCTTTCTTAATGTTGCTGATTTCAGGGACTTAGAAATATTCTAAGTCATTGCCCTGTCTATATTTTTATGCCATGTGTTCATGTTGCTACTGAGTGATCCATGCCTCTTTTGAGCATGATCGGTAAGGATGTTTTGTAGATATTGTGATGCTCTATCCATCCATGTCTTTGTCTGCAATTATGGAGCACCCTAGCTTGAGTCAATTGAGCTCTACTTTTGCTAAAAAAATGTTCCTGGCAGATTGATAACATGTTTAGCAATTTTGCCAAGCATGTTATAGTTGATCCGTGCATGCTATGTTATTGTTCTTTCCATGTACAAGTTGTCTTTGTTTTCCCACCCTCCCACCCTTGTTTGTTGTTCTTGCCATGCACAACCGTAAGATCAATTATCAGTTCTTCTGAACGGTGTTTGCTTCATCCGTTCCAAGTTGTCTTTGTTTTCCCACCCTCCCACCCTTGTTTTCTTCAAGGACTCAGACTGTTGATTCATTTTAATTAAGTTAAGTTTAAGGTTTTCTACAACCGGACATTAACAAATTCCCATCTGCCCATAACCGTGGGCACGGCTTTTGAAAGATCAAATCCCTGCAGGGGTGTCCCAACTTAGCCCATCACAAGCTCTCACGGCCAACGAAGGATATTCCTTCTCCCAAGACAATCCGATCAGACTCGGAATCCCGGTTACAAGACATCTCCACAATGGTAAAACAAGTCCAGCAAAACCACCCGTTGTGCCGACAAATCCCGATAGGAGCTGCACATATCTCGTTCTCAGGGCACACCGGATAAGCTAAGCGTACGGAAGCCAACGTAACCCAAGTTGCCAAGGGACGGCCCTGCATGGTGCTCTGGGTTGGACCAACACTTAGAGAAGCACTGGCCCGGGGGTTTAAAATAAAGATGACCCTTGAGTCCGTGAAACCCAAGGGAAAAAGGCTAGGTGGCGAATGGTAAAACCAAGGTTGGGCCTTGCTGGAGCAGTTTTATTCAAGGCGAACTGTCAAGGGGTTCCCATTATAACCCAACCGTGTAAGGAACGCAAAATCAAGGAACATAACACCGGTATGACGGAAACTAGGGCGGCAAGAGTGGAACAAAACACCAGGCATAAGGCCGAGCCTTCCACCCTTTACCAAGTATATAGGTGCATTAAGATAAACGAGATATGATAATGATATCCCAACAATAAACATGTTCCAACAAGGAACAAACTCCAATCTTCTCCCGCAACTAGCAATGCTATAAGAGGGGCTGAGCAAAGTGGTAACATAGCCAAACAACGGTTTGCTAGGACAAGGTGGGTTAGAGGTTTGACACGGCAATATGGGAGGCATGATAAGCAAGTGGTAGGTATCATAGCATAGGCATAGCAAAAGAGCGAGCATCTAGCAAGCAAAGATAGAAGTGATTTCGAGGGTATGGTCATCTTGCCTGCAAAGTTCTCCGAGTTGACTTGATCCTCGTAAGCGTACTCAACGGGCTCCTCGATCACGTACTCGTCTCCCGGCTCTACCCAAGCAAGAACAACAAGCAAAGGGAGACACAATCAACCACGTGCAATGCACAAACAACATGATGCAAAACATGTCATGATATGTGGGATGCGATATGCGATGCATATGCATGATTCGGAAAGGAATGATTGAACCTGGCCTCAAATTGGAAAACCAAGAGTGCCACTGGAAAGAGTAGTTGATTTCGGTCGAAATTGATATAAAGACCACCGGAATCGGATGCATGGTTTGGAAATGACAACCAAAACAAATATGGCACCGATCTGCGATTAACAGCACGAAGCCATCTAAATGCATCAAGAACAACATGCTACAGCACTGTAACATAGCAACAAAATACATGGCAGGGATCCACTCAAGAATCTTGAAAAAAGATGAACACTGAGCTACGGCTAATTCAATCAATAGCAGGTTCAAACAAGCATGGCAAAAGTGCAAAAGATTACAGGTTACAGACTTAGTGAAAATCACAACATGTCAGGAATTTAACATCAGGAAGCAATGTTCAGAGCACGATAACAACATGCTACAGGAACATATCATGGCAAAGCAAGGCATGGCATGAAGCTACTCAAAGCATACAACAAAAGGTCCTGACTGACCATAGGCCCAAAAGGGATCAGAAAATACAATTGCAACCACGTGAACATAGCAATTATCGTTAACAGATTCAAACTTGGTGAAAAACTGGAACATGGCAAAACAGATATCAAGTAGGCATGTTTACGAGCTCGATGAACTCACCACAAGGCATTGCATGACAAACTAAGCATACACCCAGCAAGTAGACATCACATAGAAGCTAAACATGGCAAGAACAACAACATAGCATGCATGGATCAACTACAACAAGCTCGGCAAAATTGCTTAACATATAAACATTCTGCCAAGAACATTTTATAGCAAAAGTAGAGCTCGATTGACTCAACCTAGGGTGCTCCATAATTGCAAACAAAGACATGAATGAATAGAGCACCACAATATCTACAAAACATCCTTACTGATCATGCTCAAAAGAGGCATGGATCTCTCGGTAGCAACATGAACACATGGCATAAAAATATTGACAGGACAAAGACTTAGAATATTTCTAAGTCTCTGAAATCAGCAACATTGAGAGGGCTACTTTGCTTGCTTGTGCTAGTCACCACAGAGATCACAAAAATACATGGCATACACCCCTATAAAGATGACATGGCATACTTGAAAACTCATGTAGGGCTCAAGTTCATAGGAGGCACACATTAATCATGGCAAAAATGACAAAAGACCAATTACTGATATGAAACTGAAACTAACAGAAACTAGCACTCATCCAACAGCATTTCGGGCATCAACATGAGCTCAAATGAACATGATGCAATGAGATGAAGTGAAGTACTCGTCGAGATGAACATTTCGATATTCTACACACACAAATCGAAGCAACGGTGATGAAGTTATGACATGTCAAAATATGCAAAAGCTACTGAGAATTAGGGTTAGAGTCAACCCCAAATGTAGATCCAGATCGGGATCTCGCCGGAGCACTGTTCAGCGGAGGCGTCGAGGTCGCCGGACTTGGACGAGGTCGCCGGAGGAGGGCCGCGGGGATGCGGGGAGGCTCGCCGGACTTGGACGAGGTCGCCGGAGGAGGACGGGCGCGGCGTGGCCAGTGAGGAGGCGCGGGGCGGCATGGTAGGTGATCTCGCCGGAGCCTCGGGCGAAGTGCCGCGGCGGTCGCCGGCGCGGTTGGCGACGGAGACGAGGAGAGGCGAGGCAGCGGAGTCGGCGAGCGGGTCGGGCGGCGGAGACGAGGAGAGGCGGGGGGCGCGACAGGCTCGCGGGGGGCCGATCCGGGCTCCCCGGGCCGCGGTGGCGGTGGGCGTTTGTGCTGCCACGTGGCAGCTGGTGAGTGGAGGAGGCGGGGTGTCCGGCTAGGGCGAACGTTGTCCGGCGGCGGCGCTAGCGGAATTTTAGGGTTAGGGGGAGAGGAGACTCGGAATTTCGGGGAGGAGGCCTATATATAGATGTAGAGGGAGCTAGGAGGCTCCAAATTGAGCACGGTTTGCAGCCACGCGATCGTGATCGAACGGCCTAAGTGATGGAAGGAATTTAGGTGGGTTTTGGGCCACTTTGGAGTGGTGTTGGGCTGCAACACACACGAGGCCTTTTCGGTCCCTCGGTTAACCGTTGGAGTATCAAACGAAGTCCAAATGGCACGAAACTTGACAGGCGGTCTATCGGTAGTAAACCAAGGCCGCATGACAAGTCTCGGTCCAATCCGAAAATGTTTAACACCCGCACACGAAAAGAGGTAGAAAGGGGCACCGAAGGACATAGGAGCGCCGGAATGCAAAACGGACAACGGGTAAAATGCTCGGATGCATGAGACAAACATGTATCCGAAAGGAATGCACATGATGACATGATATGAGATGCATGACAAAGACAAAACAACACGAAGGCAAAAACCCGACAACGAGGAAAATACATAACTTAGTGCCGGAAACGGCAAGAGTTGGAATACAAATATGGCATGTTACATACGGGGTGTTACAACACCCCACCACAACGAAAGGATCTCGTCCCGAGATCTAGGACTGGAAAAACTCCGGGTACTCAAAACGGAGGTGATCCTCGCGTTCCCAGGTGGCTTCATGGTCGGAATGATGTCACCACTTGACTTTCAAGAATTTGGTAGACTTGTTGCGAGTCTTGCGCTCAGTTTCTTCAATAATAGCAACTGGGTGCTCATGATAAGACATGTCTTCTTGGAGATCAATGTCTTCAAAGTTGACGGTGCGGTCAGGAGTCTGGAAACACTTGCAGAGTTGAGAGACATGAAACACGTCGTGCATGTTTGCAAAGTTGGATGGAAGCTCAATTTGATAGGCGAGATCGCCTCTTTTGCTCATGATCTTGAAAGGACCCACGTATCTAGGGGCAAGCTTCCCTTTTATACCGAAGCGACGAGTACCTTTCATTGGAGAGACGCGGACTACACTTGGTCTCCGATCTCGAAAGCCAAGTCACGATTCTTGCTATCATAGTAACTCTTCTGGCGCGATTGCGCGACTTTGAGATTTTCACGAATGACTTTGCACATTTCTTTAGCCTCTGTGATCAAGTCATTTCCAAGAAGTTGGCGTTCACCAGTCTCTGACTAGTTAAGAGGAGTATGTCACTTCCTGCCACAGAGAATCTCGAATGGGGCCTTGCCCGAATTCGCATGGAAGCTGTTGTTGTAGGAGAACTCGACATATGGAAGACAATCTACCCACTTCATACCGAAAGAGATGACACAAGCCCTGAGCATATCTTCAAGAATCTGATTTACTCGCTCTACTTGACCACTGGTTTGAGGATGAAAGGCTGTGCTAAAGTGAATGTTGGTGCCCATGGCCTTCTGAAAAGAATCCCAAAACTTGGAAGTGAAGATTCTGCCACGATCTGAAGATATCAACTGCGGAATGCCATGCGGAGAGACAATCCTGGAGGTATAGAGCTCTGCCAACTGAGCTGCTGTAATAGATTCTTTGATAGGAAGAAAATGAGCCACTTTAGTGAGTTTGTCGATGATAACAAAGATAGCATCATTGCCACGCTTGGACTTTGGAAATCCAGTCACGAAGTCCATCTCAATATGGTCAAACTTCCATTCTGGAATGTCAATAAGTTGGAGGAGACCAGCTGGTCGTTGATGTTCTGCTTTCACTCTTCTGCAGACATCGCATTCATTCACGAACTGAGCAATCTCGCGCTTCATTCGAGTCCACCAATACGACTATTTGAGGTCCTGGTACATCTTTGTACTTCCAGGGTGGATAGAGAGGAGTGAATTGTGAACCTCGTCCATAATGACTTTACGAAGGTCACCTTTAGGCACAACAATACGATCCTCGAAGAATAGAGTATCCTTGTCATCAAGGTGATAGCACTTGTACTTGGGTTGACTCTTGGCAACCCCAATCTTCACCTTCTTCACCATAGCATCAAGAAGTTGAGCCTCGTGAATCTGATCTTCCAAAGTAGGAGAGACTTGGAGGTTGACAAGAAATCCTTGAGGAACAACTTGTAGATTGAGTTTGCGGAAACCTTCACAAAGCTCTGGTTGGTAAGGCTTGAGAATCAGACTGTTGCAATTAGCCTTCCTGCTCAATGCGTCAGCAATTACATTGGCCTTGCTTGGAGTATATTCAATACTCAGATTATACACTTGAATCATTTCTACCCAACGAGTCTGCCTGAGGTTGAGGTTTGGCTGAGTGAAGATGTACTTGAGACTCTTGTGATCAGTGAAGATGTCCACTTTCCTTCCCAACAAGATATGTCTCCAAGTTAAAAGAGCATGGACAACTGCCACCAACTCGAGGTCATGAGTGGGGTAGTTCTTTTCATTGGGCTTCAACTGGCGAGAGGTATAAGCCACAACTTTCTTCTCTTGCATCAACACTGCACCAAGACCTTCAAGAGAAGCATCACAGAAGACCTCGAACGGTTTGGATTCATCGGGAGGAGTCAGAACTGGAGCAGTGACTAACTTCTCTTTCAGGGTGTTGAAAGCGATGTCACATTCTGGAGACCAGACGTACTTTACATGCTTATGGAGAAGGTTGGAAAGAGGCTTCGCGATCTTTGAGAAGTTCTCAACGAACCTTCAACAATAGCTTGCAAGCCCAAGGAAGCTGCGGAGTTGCTTCACATTCTGAGGTGGTTCCCAATTCACAATTGCAAACACCTTCTCAGGATTAACAGCTATGCCCTTGGCGGAGATGATATGCCCAAGGTAGAGAACCTCATCCAGCCAAAACTCGCACTTTGAAAACTTCGCATAGAACTGATGTTCTCTGAGTTTATCCAACACCAATCTCAAATGCTTGGCATCATCCTCCTTGTTCTTGGAAAAGACCAAAATGTCATCGAGGTAGACCAAGACGAAGTCATTTGCGTAGGAGTTGAAGATAAAGTTCATCATGCGAGAGAATGTTGGAGGAGCATTGACGAGGCCGAAAGATATGACAGTGTATTTATAGCTTGTTCTGAATGCTGTCTTGGGGATATTTTCTTCACGAATGTGAATCTAATGATAGCCCATACGGAGATCAAGCTTGGGGAATACTTGAGCACCTTTGAGTTGTTCAAATAGCTCGTTGATGTTTGGAAGTGGGTACTTGTTCTTTATGGTCTTCTTGTTCAATGGACGGTAGTCGACAAAAAGTTGGTCCGTCCATCCTTCTTCTTGACGAAAAGAACACCACAACTCCATGGAGAAGAACTTGGTCGGATGAGACCCATATGCTCTTGAATATCGAGTTGCTTCTTCAGGTCCTTCAACTCTTCAGGTCCAAGCTTGTAAGGACGTTTGCAAACAGGTTCCGTGCCAGGCTCAAGATCGATGACGAATTCAACTGGCCGGTGCGGAGGCATTCCTGGGAGCTCTTCTGGAAAGACGTCTTGATACTCACAAACGACTGGAATCTGAGAGATGGCATCCAGCTCACCCTTCTCATTGAGAGAAAACAGTCGGATGGTATCATCCCGAGCGGCAAAGATGATTACATCCTCAGACGAATGTGTCAATTGAATCTGCTTGGCAGCACAATCAAGATGAGCCTTGTGCTTAGAAAGGCAGTCCATTCCGAGAATAAGATCAATATTCGAGTTACCAAGGACCATTGGAGAAGAAAGAAACTTATAGTTGCCCAATGTGATAAAAACATCCGGTACCACGTATCTTGCGTGCAAGCATTTACTCGGTGAGACAACTGCTAACGGTCTATGCATATCTTGGAAAGCCAACTCAAGCTTAGATGCAAATGGTCTCGAGATGAAACAATGTGATGCACCAGTGTCAAAAAGAAGTTTTGCAAGAACATCGTTAACAGGAATGACGTGTTTCACATGTATCAACTCCGCAAGTGTTTTAAGAATCCTGACCGCACCATCAACCTCAAAGACTTTGATCTCCAAGAAGACCTCTCTTATCGTGAGCACCTCATTGCTATTCTTGAAGAAACTGAGCGCAAGACTCGCAACAAGTCTACCAAATTCCTGAAAGTCAAGTGGTCACATCATTCCGACCGTGAAGCCACCTGGGAACACGAGGATCACCTCCATTCTGAGTACCTGGAGTTTTTCCAGTCCTAGATCTCAGGACGAGATCCTTTCGTAGTGGTGGAGTGTTGTAACACCCCGTATGTAACCTGCCATATTTGTATTCCAACTCTTGCCGTTTCCAGCACTAAGTTATGTTATGTCCTCGTTGTCGGGTTTTTGTCCCCGTGTGTTTTTGTCTTTGTCATGCATCTCATATCATGTCATCATGTGCATTGCATTTGCATACATGTTCGTCTCATGCAACCGAGCATTTTCTCCGTTGTCCGTTTTGCATTCCGGTGCTCCTATGTCCTCCGGTGTCTCTTTCTACCTCTTTTTGTGTGTGGGGGTTAAACGTTTTCGGATTGGACTAAGACTTGCCATGTGGCCTTGGTTTACCACCGGTAGACCGCTTGTCAAGTTTCGTGCCATTTGGACTTCGTTTGATACTCCAACGGTTAACCGAGGGACCGAGAAGGCCTCGTGTGTGTTGCAGCCCAATATCTCTCCAAAGTGGCCCAAATACCACCTAAACCTACTCCATCATCTAGATCGTTCGATCACGATCGCATGGCCAAAAACCGCACCTCATTTTGAGTCTCCTAGCTGCCTCTACCTCTATATCAAGGCCACTCCCCGAAATTTTCGGGCAAAACCTAGTCCATCTCCCTCCTCCCGCAGCCAGACACGTCCGCCGGACGTCCGGACGTGTCCGCCGCCGCCCTCGTCCAATCGGGACGCGCCACGTCGCCTGGGGCCGAGCCCCACATCGCCGCGCCGTCAGGGCCCGCGGGGCCCATCGCCGGCCCTCCCCCGCCCGTAGCAGCGCCCGCATCCCGCCGCCACCTGCTTCCTCCAGCGCCGCCGCCCGCCATCTGCTCCGGCCGCCGCGCGCCATCGCCGGCACCGCCCCGCTTCGGCAGTTGCGTCCTCACTCTGGCGCCGCTCACCGGCCACCGCCGCCTCGCTACCCCCTCGTCGACCGCGCCATGTCCGACTCCGGCGACCACGCCTCGGATCCGGCCTCTCCTTACTCCAGCAGCCCTGCTCCGGCAAAACTCCGGCCGGGCGAACCTCGGGCCACGTGCAGCTACAGTGATCCGGCCCGATCCAGATCTGGAATCCCTCGGTTGACTTTTGAACTAACCCTAGTTATTTTTTGCAGACTTTAACATGCCATAACTCTGCATCCGTCGCTCCGATTCGTGCGTGTAGCATATCAAAATGTTCGTCTCGACGAGTACTTCATTTCATCTCATTGCATCATGTTCATTTGAGCTCATGTTGATGCCCAAAATGCTGTTGGAAGAGGGCTATGTGATGTTAGTTTTAGATTATTATCAGCATATGCACTTTTGTCATTTTTGCCATGATTAATGTGTGCATGCTATGATCTTGTGCTCTACATGTGATTTGAAGTATGCCATGCCATCTTTACAGGGGTGTATGCCATGTATTTTTGTGATCTCTGTGGTGACTAGCACAAGCATGCAAAGTAGCTTACTTAATGTTGCTGATTTCAGGGACTTCGAAATATTCTAAGTCATTGCCCTGTCTATATTTTTATGCCATGTCTTCATGTAGCTACCGAGTGATCCATGCCTCTTTTGAGCATGATCAGTAAGGATGTTTTGTAGATATTGTGATGCTATAACCATCCATGTCTTTGTTTGCAATTATGGAGCACCCTAGCTTGTGTCCATCGAGCTCTACTTTTGCTATAAAATGTTCTTGGTAGATTGTTAACTTGTTTAGCAATTTTGCCGAGCTTGTTGTAGTTGATCCATGCATGCTATGTTATTGTTCTTGCCATGTATAGCTTCTATGCCATGTCTACTTGCTGGGTGTATGCTTAGTTTCTCATGAAATGCCTTGTGGTGAGTGCATCGAGCTCGTAAACATGCCTACTTGATATCCGTTTTGCCATGTTCCAGTTTTTCACAAAGTCTGTATCTGTTAACGATAATTGCTATGTTCATGTGGTTGCAATTGTATTTTCTGATCCGTTCTGGCTTATGGTCAGTAAGGGACTTTTGTTGTATGCTTTGAGTAGCTTCATGCCATGCCATGCCTTGCTTTGCCATGATATGTTCCTATAGCATGTGGTTACCTTGCTCTAAACATTGCTTCCTGATGTTAAATTCCTGACATGCTGTTAATTTCGCAAAGTCTGAAACCTGATATCTTTTGCACTTTTGCCATGCTTGTTTGACCCTGCTATTGAGTGAATTAGCCGTAGCTTAGTGTTCATCTTTTGTCAAGCTTCTTGAGTGGATCCCTGCCATGTATTTTGTTGCTATGTTAGAGTGTCGTAGCACGTTGTTCTTGATGCATTTAGATGGCCTCGTGCTGTTAATCGCAGCTCGGTGCCATATTTGTTTTGCTTGTCATTTCCAAACCGTGCATCCGATTCCGGTGATCTTTATATCGATTTCGACCGAAATCAACTCACCTTTCCAGTGGCACTCTTGGTTTTCCAAGTTGAGGCTAGGTTCAATCATTTCCTTTCCGAATCATGGATATGCATCGCATATCGCATCCCGCATATCATGACATGTTTTGCATCATGTTGTTTGTGCATTGCACGTTGTTGATTGTGTCTCCCTTTGCTTGTTCTTCTTGCTTGGGTAGAGCCGGGAGATGAGTACGTGATCGAGGAGCCCGTTGAGTACGCTTACGAGGATCAAGTCAACTCGGAGAACTTTGCAGGCAAGATGACCATACCCTCGAAATCACTTCTATCTTTGCTTGGGTTATAATGGGAACCCCTTGACAGTTCGCCTTGAATAAAACTCCTGCACCAAGGCCCAACCTTGGTTTTACCATTCGCCACCTAGCCTTTTTCCCTTGGGTTTCGCAAACTCGAGGGTCATCTTTATTTTAAACCCCCGGGCCAGTGCTTCTCTAAGTGTTGGTCCAACCCAGAGCACTGTGCGGGGCCGTCCCTTGGCAACTTGGGTTACGTTGGCTTCTGTATGCTTAGCTTATCCGGTGTGCCCTGAGAACGATATGTGCAGCTCTTATCGGGATTTGTCGGCACAGCGGGTGGTCTTGCTGGACTTGTTTTACCATTGTCAAGATGTCTTGTAACCGGGATTCCGAGTCTGATCAGATTGTCTTGGGAGAAGGAATATCCTTCGTTGGCCGTGATAGCTTGTGATGGGCTAAGTTGGGACACCTATGTAGGGATTTGATCTTTCGAAAGCCGTGCCCGCAGTTATGGGCAGATGGGAATTTGTTAATTTCCTGTTGTAGATAACCTTTAACTTAACTTAATTAAAATGAATCAACAGAGTGTGTGGCTGTGATGGTCTCTTTTCGACGGAGTTCGGGAAGAGAACACGGTCTTGAGTTATGTTTGATCGTAGGTTGTTCTAGGATCACTTCTTGATCATAGTTTATTGACCGTGCCTTTTCCTTCTCTTCTCGCTCTCATTTGTGTATGTTAGCCACCAAATATACATTTACCCTACCTATAAGCTTAAATAGTCTTGATCGCGAGGGTGTGAGATTGCTGAGTCCCCGTGACTCATAGATTCCTTCCAAAACCAAATGCAGGGACCGATGATACCGCTCCAGGTGATTCGACTGAGCTCAAGTGGGAGTTCGATGAGGACTCAGGATGATACTACGTTTCCTTTCCAGACGATCAGTAGTGGTGCCCAGTTGGGGCGATGAGGGACTTTGTCGCATTTGGGGTTGTTCTTTATTTTGGGTTCCGTAGTCGGACCTTGAGTGTATCTAGATGAATGTAATGATATTTATGTTATTTGTGTGACGTGGCGAGTGTAAGCCAACTATGTATCTCTTTTCCTTATTATTACATGTGTTGTTGTGAAGATTACCTCACTTGCGACATTGCTTACAATGCGGTTATGCCTCTAAGTCGTGCTTCGACATGTGGGAGATATAGCCGCATCGTGGGAGTTACAAGTTGGTATCAGAGCCTTCCCCGACCTTAGGAGCCCCTGCTTGATCGAATCGCTGGCGTTGTTGAGTCTAGAAAAATGTTTTGAGTCATTTAGTATTATATATATCGGAGAGTAGGATTCTTTTTACTCCTCAGCCCCTTCGTCGCTCTGGTGAGGCATCCTGACATAGAGTTTTGACTCTTCTCTTCTCAAATTTCACTAAAAATCTTTGGCGTTACATGGGGCCACCCCCGGAAGAAGACGTCCAAGACATCCCGGCCACTCCGCCATGACCCACATCGTCAATCAGTACGGTGTCAAGCCGCAAAGTGACTAAGTGGCAGCCATTCGCCACATGGCGGCCTCTTTCTATAGGAAGTGCCTAGAGGTGACACCCATCCTGTGATGTGTCAAGCGAGCAGGCGTGGAGCTAGCGAAATAGCCCGGCAAGCCTTGCCGAACACCCAATGACGTGATGTTAAGTGGTGCATTTAATGGACCCTGTCAGCCTGCAGAGTTAGGTATGATAGAACTATTTGCTATCTTATCAGTGCATAATGACTACTTTGCCATTGTGGTAACCCCTTAATCTATAAAAGGAGGCCCATGGCAACCGTAGAAAGGGTTAGAAGGTTGGACAACACATACACCCATACGCGCATAGCCACTGCCGCCCCCGCCGGGCAAGTATACTACGCTCCACCACCACACTTCCACCATCAATCTTCCAAAGCAGGAGTGGGATTTTATGCCTCACGACAGCCCGAACCTGGGTAAAATAGCATGTGTGATATCTGCAGTGCTGCCCCATGCTCGTCTGCTCTTTGTGCAACACGACGTCCCCCTGCCGAACCGGCAAGGGGCCCTTGGTCCCATAGGTGGTCGTGATTCCCCACGACAGTTGGCAAGTATCATGTGGTGAGAAAAGATCCAAGCATATATTGCCATTCAAATATATTTGATCATGAATTATTATTGTTGAAAATTATCTATATGATAAATAAGTTGGGATGTGAAACATTAAGCCCCTATCTTTCTCTGTGTTCAATGGATTCTATTTGTTTTTAAAATATGCTTTGAGTCTCAGCAATCATGGAAGACTATATGATAGTTGAGTATGTGGAGTTTGCTAAATCAAAGCTCTTACATAGACCCTTCCTGAAAATAAGATGAATTACAATTGTTTAGTGACCAAGAACATAGTTTGTTAGTTTTCAAGAAAGTTTATGGTCTATACTTTAACATGTGAATAGCTTACTGCTTGATCATGAGAAGTTTTATGAGATAGCTACTGTTTATGATATATAATGATGCTAGAAAAAGTGTTTGGAACTATCATTGATCAAATTTGTGCACTTGCTAGCATTCACACTTCATAAATTAATTCTTTTATCATTTACCTACTCAAGTACGAGCATTAATTAAGCTTGGGGATGCTGATACATCTCCAACACATCTATAATTTATGAAGTATTCATGCCATGTTTACAAAAAAAATTATATGGTTTTGGTATGATTTGATTAGAACTAACCCGAACAAACGTTGTTTTCACCAGAACTACCGTGGTGTTGTTTTTTGTGCAGAAATAGAAGTTCTCGCAATGGGCTGAAAATTTACGATGATTTTTTATGGACAAAAAGAGACCCCCGAAGCTTCGTGCGAGGACCAGAACACCCACGTGGACACGACAAGCTCGCTAGGCATGCCCTACCCCCAGGGAGGGGAGACCAAGCTTGTGGCCGCCTCGTGGACCCCTTGACGTGAGACCAGCGCCAAAAGTTCCTATAAATACCCAAACCACCAGAAAGAACCCTGGATAAGAAGTTCTACCACTGCAAGCCTCTATACCCATGAAAAACCAATTGGGAGACAGTTCCGGCACCCTGCTGGAGGGGGAAACCGTAACCGGAGGCCTTCTTCATCATTCGGTGACCACCATGAGAAGGAGGAAGTAGTTCACCCTCGGGGCCGAGGGTATGTACTACCAATGTGTTTGATCTCTCTCTCTCTCTCTCTCGTGTTCTTGATTTGGCACGATCTTGATGTACCGCGAGCTATGTTACTATAGTTAGATTTTATGGTGTTCTTCCCCCTCTATCTTCTTGTGATGAATTGAGTCTTTCTCTTCGAGATTTCGTTATGTTGGATTGAGTATTGGATTTGAGAACACTTGATGTATGTCTTGTGATGGATATCTGTGGTGACAACCGGATGTTCTATTGATTCACTTGATGTATGTTTTGGCACTCAACTCACGGATTCCCGAGGTGACATTAGGGTAATCTATGCATAGGGGTTAATGCACGTTCTCATCATATGTTCTCTGATAAAAACTTTGGAGTGATTCTTTGTTGCACGTTGAGGGATTATTATATGATCCAATTATGTTATTATTGTTGAGAGACTTTGCACTAGTGAAAGTACGAACCCTAGGCCTTGTTTTCAAGCATTGCAATACCTTTTTCTCACTTTTGTTACTAGTTACCTTGTTGTTTTTATATTTTCATATTACGAAAACCTATATCTACCATCCATATTACACTTGTATCACCATCTCTTCGCCGAACTTGTTCACCTATACAATTTACAATTGTATTTGGTGTGTTGGGGACACGAGAGACTCTTTGTTATTTGGTTGCAGGGTTGTTTGAGAGAGACCATCTTCATCCCACGCCTCCCACTGATTGATAAACATTAGGTCATCCATTTGAGGGAAAATTGCTATCTATCCTACAAAACCCTACACTTGGAGGCCCAACACGAGTCTACAAGAAGAAAGGTTGTGTAGTAGACATCATTTCACAACTCATGCCACCTGGAATACCACAGTGTAATGGTTTGTCGAACCCAACGAGGAGCAGAAGGAAATGACAATTGGTTTTCAGCAATGTAATCCCTGCGAGCACTAAAATTATAAGTAACGAGTAGTTTGATAGCAACATAATTTGTAACGAGCAAGTAACGGTAACAATAAATAAAGTGCAGCAAGGTAGCCCAATCCTTTTGTGGCAAAGGACATGCCAAAATAGTCTCTTATATTAAGCAAAGCATTCTTGAGGGTACACGGGAATTTCATCAAGTCACTTTCATCATGTTGGTTTGATTCGTGTTCACTACTTTTATAATTTGATATGTGGGTGGACCGGTGCTTAGGTGTTGTTCTTACTTGAAGAAACCTCCTACTTATGATTAACCCCCGCGCAAGCATCCGCAACTACGAGGAAAGTATCAAGATAAAATCTAAACATAACATTAAACTTTTGGATCCAAATCAGTGCCTTACGAAGTAGCACATAAACTAGGATTTAAGCTTATGTCACTCTAGCAACCCATCATCTAATATCTACTCCAAAATGCATTCCCTTAAGCTCAAATATGGTGAAGTGACATGTAGTCGACGTGCACATGACAGCAGTAAGGGAATCACAACATACATACCATCAAAATATCGAACACATATCAAGTTCACATGATTACTTGCAACAAGATTTCTCCCGTGACCTCAAGAAAAAAAGTAACTACTCACAAATGATAATCATGCTCAAGATCGGAGTGGTATTAAATAGTATAATGGATCTGAACATATAATCTTCCACCAAATAAACCATATAGTAATCAACACTACTAGTCACCCACAAGTACCAATTTGAGGTTCCAGTACAAAGATTGAACACAAGATATGAACTAGAGTTTGAGAGGAGATGGTTCTATTGAAGATGTTGATGGAAATTTCCCTCCTAGAGATGGGATAGTTGTTGGTGATGACGATGATGATGATTTCCGCCTCCGGGAGGGAAGTTGCCCCAGCAGAATCACTCCGTCGGAGGGCAAAAGTGGTCCTTCCCAAGTTCCGCCTCGAGATGGTGGCGTGTCATACCAAAAGTCCTCTCCTTATTTGTTCTAGGTCAAAATGCTTTATATACTAGAAGAGGGGCACCGGAGGTGGGCCCAGGAGAGCACAACCCACCAGGGCGTGCCTAGGTGGGTTGTGCCCACCTAGTGGGCCCCCTCTGATAGTTATTTGCTCCAATATTCTTCAAAAATTCCAAAACAATTATTAGTAAATTTTAACCTTATTTGGGGATGTGTAGAATAGGTAACTCTGATGTAGCTTTTTCAGGTCCAGAATTACAGCTGCCAACATTCTCCCTCTTTGTGCAAACATGGCATATTACCAGAGAAAATGCATTAGAACTACTCCATAAAGCATTACTACGTGTAAAAACATTATAAATAACAGTAGGAAAACATGATCCAAAATGGACGTATTAACTCCCCCAAGTTTAGACCTCGCTTGTCATCAAGCGAAATCAAAAATCAAAAATCATGTCCACATGCTTAGAGAGAGAGAGAGGTGTAGATAAAACGAAATGCGTACATAAAAGCATCATCCGTATTATTATAGCAACAATAAACTTTAGCATAAAGCTTTATCATATAACTTCTCATGAACAAGTAACAATTCATCACAATATCGAAGTATAAAGCATAAACTCTATTGAAAACCAACAACCTAGGTTCTCAGTCAACTTTGCAACTACAACCTATCATCTTTTCAGGAAGGGTCACATATCGGAGCCTTTTGTCAAGTCCACATACTCAACCATCATATAGTCTTCTATGATTGCTAACACTCACCGCATACACATGAGCAAAAGGTTTCAAACGGACATATAGGAAGATAGGGGCTTATAGTTTCGCCTCCCAATGTATTCACCTCAAGGGTGATGTCAAAAATAATAACTCATGCTCACCCATGTCCAACTGGATATATGTGCCTAGATCTTCCCTCACCACATAATGCTGTCAAAAGAGAAAGTAAAAAGGAATAGGGAAGAATACTTTGACTCTTGTATAAAAGTAAATACATAAAAGTAAAAGATAGGCCCTTCACAGAGGGAAGCAGAGGTTGTGTGACGCCCTCGATTCAAACATACACTAATCATACACGCAAATGTGTATGATCAAGATCAAGGACTCACGGGAAGATATCACAACACAACTCTAGATATAAATTAAATAAAACAAGATTTATATTACAAGCCAGGGGCCTCGAGGGCTCGAATAAATAAGCTCGGATACAAATGAGTCAGCGGAAGCAACATTATCTGACTACAGACATGAGCTAAACAAGTTTGCCCTAAGAAGGCTAGCACAAAAGCAACAACGATCGAAAAGGCAAGGCCTCCTACCTGGGAGCCTCCTAACTATTGCTGGTCGGCGGCGGCCTCCACGTAGTAGTAGGCACCCTCGTTGTAGTAGTAGTCATCGTCGAAGGTGGCGTCTGGCTCCTGGCTCCACCATCTGGTTGGGACGTCCGAGAAGAAAGAAAAATAGGAAAAAGAGGAAGCAAAATAATCGTGAGTACTCATCCAAATTACTCGCAAGCAAGGATCTACACAACATATGCATCGGTATCAATGAAATGGGTTATATTTGTGGACTGAACTTCAGAATGCCAGAAGAGAAGGGGAATGCCTAGTCTATCAAAGATTAGCATCTTCAAGTAGCTCCAGCGTCTTGCGACATCAGAAGAGATAAGAGTGGGATATTATAATATTAATAACTATGTTGTAACAACACCCAGAGATCACTTCCTCGATTCCCTGCGGAAAAACAATCCCGGAGACACATATCCATAACATGCCTCAGCATTCAGTATCCAGTTCTGGTTGTATCAATCAGGATACAACTCCGAGCGTCCGTTACCGTGGACCCATCTATTTGAATAAATAGAATTCTTCCCTGCAGGGGTGCACCAACTTACCCAACACGCTCGATCAACTCCGTCCGGACACACCATCAGGTCATGACCGGCCTCGGCCGATCAACACACTGCAGTCCTACCTAGACTCATCGAAGAGGCCAGCATGCCGGTCTACATCCTAAGCGCGCAGGGGTCTTGGGCCCATCGCCCGTTGCACTCCTGCATGTTGCATACGCGGCCGGTGAGCAGACCTAGCTACCTCCTTAAAAAGGCAGGTGCTTATCGTTGAGCTTTTGGCTGATACATACGACACAAAGTGCCCATACTTATTCCCACGTGGTGGCTAGTGCGAAAAAGGCCAGAGGCCTACTCGGAATAAATATCCTAACTGTTATTGTCTTGGTAGTGTGCGGTAAAGACCAATGATCCATGATATGTGGTTCCGTCGCCCCGTCTCACGGACTTGCGGCAAGGGATAAGAATGCTGGCCGTGCCGCGTGGAAAACTTTCGGGTATGCTCTAGATAAACCCGACTTCACATCACTCACGGGTACCCCTCGAGGCCGACCCGATGTCATCATGGTTCTGTGGTAAGTCAAAGTAACCATGTGTCTGGAACAACAAGGGGGAAAACTGAGGAATCACCCTCGATGGATTCCCACTCGATGTAACCATCAAGGTGAACTTGGAGGAATCACCCTTGTTGGCCCACACTTGAGGGGCTGCACGACAGAGTCATTATCAGGAGTGGTGAGCGAGGAATCACCCTCGATGACCACGACCGAATAGACTACAGGGTTAACATCAGAAGTGCTGATGAGGTATCACCCTTGGTACTTGATAATAACTCTACAGAGTCATACAACTAAGGGGGGTGATGTGCGGTGTGGAGGCCTGGACGTCGATCACGTTGATCAAGTCATCAAACATAAAGCAGGGCAACTGGGACAAGGTGGGGGTCACTGATGGATCTCTAACCAACCTATACTAAGCAGTTTAGGATAAACAGGTAAGGTATGAAAGTAGGTAACAAAAACAGGCTATGCATCACAATAGGACTATAAGTAGTAGCAGTTCCAATGCAAGCATGAGGGGAAATAAATGGGCGATATTGAATGAACAAGGGGGGTTGCTTGCCTGGAAGCTCTGCTGAAAAAGAAGAAGTATTCATGCCATGTTTACAAAAAAATTATATGGTTTTGGTATGATTTGATTAGAACTAACCCGGACTAACGTTGTTTTCAGCAGAACTACCGTGGTGTTGTTTTTTGTGCAGAAATAGAAGTTCTCGCAATGGGCTGAAAATTTATGATGTTTTTTATGGACAAAAAGAGACCCCTGAAGCTTTGTGCGAGGACCAGAAGACCCACGTGGACACGACAAGCTCTCTAGGCATGCCATACCCCCAGGGAGGGGAGACCAAGCTTGTGGCCGCCTCATGGACCCCCTTGATGTGAGACCGGCACCAAAAGTTCCTATAAATACCCAAACCACCAGAAAGAACCCTGGATGATAAGTTCTACTGCTGCAAGCCTCTATACCCACAAAAAACCAATCGGGAGCCAGTTCCGGCACCTTGCTGGAGGGGGAACCATAACCGGAGGCATTCTTCATCATCCAGTGACAACCATGATAAGAAGGGAGTAGTTCACCCTCGGGGCCGAGGGTATGTACTACCTATGTGTTTGATCTCTCTCTCTCTCTCTCATGTTCTTGATTTGGCACGATCTTGATGTACCGCGAGCTATGTTACTATAGTTAGATTTTATGGTGTTCTTCCCCCTCTACCTTCTTGTGATGAATTGAGTCTTTCTCTTTGAGGTTTCGTTATGTTGGATTGAGTATTGGATTTGAGAACACTTGATGTATGTCTTGTGATGGATATCTGTGGTGACAATGGGATGTTCTATTGATTCACTTGATGTATGTTTTGGCACTCAACTCACGGATTCCCGAGGTGACATTGGGGTAATCTATGCATAGGGGGTTAATGCACATTTCCATCCTATGTTCTCCAATAAAAACTTTGGAGTGATTCTTTGTTGCACGTTGAGGGATTGTTATATGATCCAATTATGTTATTATTGTTGAGAGACTTTGCACTAGTGAAAGTACAAACCCTAGGCCTTGTTTTCAAGCATTGCAGTACCTTTTTCTCACTTTTGTTACTAGTTACCTTGTTGTTTTTATATTTTCATATTATGAAAACCTACATCTACCATCCATATTACACTTGTATCACCATCTCTTCGCCGAACTTGTTCGCCTATACAATTTACCATTGTATTTGGTTTGTTGTGGACACAAGAGACTCTTTGTTATTTGGTTGCAGGGTTGTTTGAGAGAGATCATCTTCATCCTAAGCCTCCCACTGATTGATAAACCTTAGGTCATCCATTTGAGGGAAAATTGCTATCTATCCTACAAAACTCTGCGCTTGGAGGCCCAACACGAGTATACAGGACGAAAGGTTGTGTAGTAGATATCATTTCACAACTCACGCCACCTGGAATACCACAGTGTAATGGTTTATTGAGCCCAACGAGGAGTGGAAGGAAATGACAATTGGTTTTCAGTAATGTAATCTCTGCAAGCACTGAAATTATAAGTAACGAGTAGTTTGATAGCAAGATAATTTGTAACGAGCGAGTAACGTTAACAATAAATAAAGTGCAGTAAGGTAGCCCAATCCTTTTGTGGCAAAGGACATGCCAAAATAGTCTCTTATATTAAGCAAAGCATTCTTGAGGGTACACGGGAATTTCATCAAGTCACTTTCATCACGTTGGTTAGATTCGTGCTCACTACTTTTATAATTTGATATGTGGGTCGACCGATGCTTAAGTGTTGTTCTTACTTGAACAAACCTCCTACTTATGATTAACCCCCTTGCAAGCATCCACAACTACAAGGAAAGTATCAAGATAAAATCTAACCATAACATTAAACTTTTGGATCCAAATCAGTCCCTTACGAAGTAGCACATAAACTAGGGTTTAAGCTTATGTCACTCTAGCTACCCATCATCTAATAACTACTCCAAAATGCATTCCCTTAAGCTCAAATATGGTGAAGTGACATGTAGTTGACGTGCACATGGCAACAGTAAGGGAATCACAACATACATATCATCAAAATATCGAACACATATCAAGTTCACATGATTACTTGCAACAAGATTTCTCCCGTGACCTCAAGAAAAAAAGTAACTAATTACAAATGATAATCATGCTCAAGATCAGAGTGGTATTAAATAGCATAATGGATCTGAACATATAATCTTCCACCAAATAAACCATATAGTAATCAACACTACTAGTCACCCACAAGTACCAATTTGAGGTTCTGATACATAGATTGAACACAAGATATGAACTAGAGTTTGAGAGGAGATGGTTCTATTGAAGATGTTGATGGAGATTTCCCTCCCAAAGATGGGACAGTTATTGGTGATGACGATGACGATGATTTCCGCCTCCGGGAGGGAAGTTGCCCCAGCGGAATCTCTCCGTCGGAGGGCAAAAGTGGTCCTTCCCAAGTTCCGCCTCGAGATGGTGGCGCGTCGTCCCGAAAGTCCACTCCTTATTTTTTTCTAGGTCAAAATGCTTTATATACCAGAAGAGGGGCACCAGAGGTGGGCCTAGGAGACACAACCCGCCAGGGCGTGCCTAGGTGGGTTGTGCCCACCTGGTGGGCCCCCTCTGGTAGTTATTTGCTCCAATATTCTTCATATATTCCAAAACAATTATTAGTAAATTTTAACCTTATTTGGGGATGTGTAGAATAGGTAACTCTGATGTAGCTTTTTCAGGTCCAGAATTCCAGCTGCCAACATTCTCCCTCTTTGTGCAAACCTGGCACATTACCAAAGAAAATGTATTATAACTACTCCATAAAGCTTTACTATGTGTAAAAACATTATAAATAACAGTAGGAAAACATGATGCAAAATGGACGTATTAACTCCCCCAAGTTTAGACCTCGCTTGTCCTCAAGCGAAATTCGAAATCAAAAATCATGTCCACATGCTTAGAGAGAGAGAGGTGTCGATAAAACGAAATGCGTACATAAAAGCATCATGCATATTATTATAACAACAATAAACTTTAGCATAAAGCTTTATCATATAACTTCTCATGAAAAAGTAACAATTCATCACAATATCGAAGTATAAAGCATCAACTCTATTGAAAACCAACAACCTAGGTTCTCAGTCAACTGTGCAACTACAGCCCATCATCTTTTCAGGAAGTGTTGGGGATATTACTACTGGAGGTAAACCGGCCTTATGTAGCCGGATTGACTCTTTGAAGATTAGAAGCCCATGAAGATGTGAGGATAATGGCGCTTTAAGGAAGGCCCAAGGCCCAAAGGCGGGTTATAGCCTGTAAATGTAAACCGACCTAGTCAAATAACTTGTATGATAAGATAGAGAGAGTAGAGACCGAATCGGACATGTTTATGATCCGGCTTCGGGGCTCTGTAGTCCGGCGGGCATCAACCTATGTATATAAAGGGACGACCTGGCCTTCGAAACCCTAGCAATACCAATCACAACTAGACATAGGCTTTTACCTTCCTCGAAGGGGCCGAACTAGTATAAAATTCCCCGTGTCCCTTGTCCGGTTTAACCCCTTAAGCTAACCCGTAGCGATGGCTCCACGACTAAGTCCTTTCATGAGGACATCTGCCGTGACAAACCCACGACAGTTGGCACCCACCGTGGGGCTATCGCACGATGGTTTTGAGTTCATGAAGGGCAGCTTCGATGAACTTAAGGGATACGCTGTGGGCCGGATGACGAAGAGTCGTCGCGGCAAGCTCTACATCGACAACGCAGGATGGGGTCCCGAGGCCGATTCAATCGAATACAGGTACCGGGTCCCCTTTGTTGGGATTCACGTCTTCATCGGCAAGATCGGCGAACCGGCCCCCGAGCCGGACATCTACACCGACATCATCGAAACTGCTCGGCGTGCAAGTTCTTCATCGGTTAAGCCCGAGGCAAGGCATGTTTTCATAGGTGTCGTCCATGGATCGAGGTACGAGGATGGACCGGTGTTCGATGGAGAAGCTGTAGTCTGTTCTGATAACGAGTCTTTTGGAGAGACCGGATCACTTTACCAGTTGAAGGACAGCCGGATTGAGGGAGGATCTGAGGGCGACAATATTCCGGATTCCCTCGGTCTGCCAAACCAGGCCGCCATCTTCATGGCCGGCTCACAATCGGTGCCTCATTCATCTACCGCCACAGCAATTCTCTCCGGTTCAACGACGGCCACACCAGCAAAGGCAGGAAGCTCGATGCCGCCTTCGGCCCAAGTCTTTTCTAATTTGTTCGACGCTTTGGCAGCGTTGATGTCCGCGAAAGTGGATGCAGCAGCCAGGGATCAGCACAATGCGGAGATTGCAAAGGTGAAAGATCAGATAACCCAGGCTAAAGCGGACCTGGCAACAGAGAATGCTAGGATGGCTACAGAGCGGGCTGAATTAGACTGGATCAGAATGCTTCAGAGGAAGTCCTGAGAAGAAGGTATCGATGTCTCCCGTCGGTTTATGAGCCGCAGAATCTTTTCAACACACCGGGTGCAGGAGCTGGTAACCAACCGACGCTAAACCGGGCGGGGGCGCCGGGAACAGGAGCGCCGGCTCAGCCACGCACGACGGACCCGCCTCGCCAGAACAACATTGTGCCATCGACGCCGCCTGGGCATTATTCCAACCCGTTGGACAACATTGTGGCCGCCGCTTCACGCCTGGAGGCCCTCCCAACCGACGGCGAGTCACCAGTTGCAGTGGAAGCACGTCGGGCCAGGGATCTCCTTCAAACAGCACTAAATCAACAGCAGGCGTATTCACACAGTCGTGAGAGGATCCATTCCACTCCCCGTCCAAGCCAGAGTTATAGCAGACATGTGGAGGATGAACCGGCTGTGTCTAGTAGCGCACGTCGCCGAAATTCACCGCGAGGGAACAACCCGGCCGAGGGAGGCGCTAATGCGCAAGATGTTGTGGACCATGGCCGCACACGTCGGGAGACCGAGTTGACGGCTCGACACGGAGCACGACAGCATACTCTGCTTCATCCCACAGCCTCCGTGGAGCCAGGGGTGATGTTCAGTTCCTTAGGGGTGCCGTGTTTAACTCCCGCTTTGTGTAATGTGAGACTGCCCAAGGATTTCAAGGGACCTCGTAAGCTACCAAATTACACCACCGATTTGCAACCAGAGGCGTGGGTGGAGAGCTATGAAATGGCAATGGAGATGTTAGATGTGGATGAGGTAGTGTGTGCTAAATATTTCACCATGATGTTGGAAGGAACAGCTCGCACTTGGTTGAAGAGCTTACCGACCAACTCTGTTGGATCATGGGCCGAATTGAAGCGCCGGTTCATCCAGAACTTCAAGGATACGTGTAAGCAGCCAATGTCAATCGTAGATCTGGCCACTTGTGTCCAAGAGGAAAGGGAGTCCACGACCCATTGGGTCAAACGGGTCTCAGCAATTTTGCATTCATCAGATCGTATCAATGCAGACACTGCAGTGTTAACATTAGAGGGCAATTGCCGTTTCAAACCGTTAAAGCAGAAGTTGGGAAGGATCAAACGTCACTGCAATGACATGTCAACACTCATGGCCGCTTTGGTTAAATATGCCGATTCAGATAATACCAAGGATCCGGATTCATAGGAGGACAAACCGGAGAAAGGTAAGAAGAATGGCAATGCCAAAGGTCAACAACATAATCTGGCAGGTCATGGAAACGGTTGTAAGCGCAAGGCCGATAGTAGCTTGGACTTTGTTGCAAATACCAATGCGCAGGAGAATGGCCAGCGCCGTAAAGGCAAGCAGCCCCAGAGGGGTGGAGGTTCAGGCAACAATTTGGAGCGCTTGTTAAATCAGCCCTGTCCAAAGCATGGATCGAAGGAGAAGCCAGCATCACATCTTTGGAAAGACTATTATATCATGCGGGATTTCAAGAATTCCAATATGTTCCAATATGACAATGGCCCGCCCGGCGGTTCAGGAGGAGGTTCCACGGGCCGGGTTACGGAGGTGGTGGTTCCGGTTCAGGGTTTCCAGGCAACCAAACCAGACACATCAATCAAGGGCACCAAAGCAACCAGGGAGGTTACAACCATCAGGGGAGTCAGTAGTAGCAGCAGTCGGGTTATCAGAGCAATCCCAAGCAGCTGAACAGCGGGCAATATCATGTCTTCACTACTAGTTTGTGCAAACGTGATCAGAAGCTTCACAAAAGGGCAGTAAATTCTGTTGAGCCGGCAGTACCTCAGTATTTACGCTGGTCTGAGCAACCTATCTTGTGGAGTAGAGATGATCACCCCCCCCCCCCGGGTTGATAATCCAGGTCACTTGGCCCTGGTGGTAGCCCCTCAAGTTGGGGGATACAAGTTCACTAAAGTGCTCATGGATGGGGGAACTAGTATTAATATTTTGCATTATGATACATTCCGCTATATGGGGTTGACAGATAAGGATCTTAAACCGTCAAATACGGTCTTTCATGGTGTGGTGCTTGGTAAGTTTGCATATCCTGTTGGCAAGATAGCTTTGGAGGTAGCTTTTGGAGATGACTATGATTCAAGGTCAGAAACATTGACGTTTGAGGTGGTAAAGATCAAAAGTCCGTGCCACGCCTTGTTTGGGCGGCTGGTTTATGCTAAGTTTATGGCAATGTCATGTTATGTTTATCTATAGCTTAAAATGTCAGGTCATAAAGGGACTATCACAGTACATGGAAGTAGAAAGATTACTTTGGAGTGTGAAGAAGGCGTTGCAGCTTATGCTGAGTCGGTTTGTGCCACGGAGGAGTTAAAATTCTATAAGGAGCAATTTGATCCGGCACACATGACCTCTTTAAAAAAGCCAACTACGGAGCATGATCCACCTTGAAGTTCAAATCGGCTATAGACACTAAGAAGGTTGACTTTGTTCCTGGCGATTCATCCAAACAGTTCAGCATGAGCGCTAACCTGGATCCCAAATAGGAAAGTGCGCTCATCGAGTTCATCCGTGAGAATCGGGACATCTTCGCATTGACCGAGAGAGTCAATCAGATTTTGGAGGATATGCTGAGAGCTTGTGCGCTAGATTATGGATCTAGTTGGGACGATAATTTGCCATATGCAGAGTTTTCTTACAATAATAGCTATCAAACCAGTTTGAAGATGGCACCTTTCGAAGCTTTGTACGGAAGGAGGTGCAGGACACCGTTGTCATGGGACGAACTTCGAGACCGCCAGTTGTTTGGACCAGATTTGATTAAGGAGTCTGAACAGAAGGTGAAGTTGATTCGCGATAGGCTCAAGGTAGCCCAGTCCAGGCAGAAGAGCAACGCAGATTCTAAACGCAAAGAGACTGTTTACGAAGTTGGAGACAGAGTTTATCTTCGAGTATCCCCACTTCGAGGGATTAAGCGCTTTGGAGTTAAGGGGAAGTTAGCGCTTTGGAGTTAAGGGGAAGTTAGCGCCACGATTTGTAGGACCATATCGAGTTTTGGAGCGTATGGGAGAAGTGGCTTACAAGTTGGAATTGCCAGAAGGATTGGTAGGAGTGCATGATGTGTTCCATGTTTCTCAGTTGAAGAAGTGTCACGCGGAGATGGCCGACATACCCTTGAGAGACACAGTGCCATTAGAGGCAATTCAGTTGGATAACAATTTGACCTATGAGGAGAAGCCAGTCAAGATTCTCGAGTTTGCCAGCCGAGTTACTCGCAGCAAGGTTAGCAAGTTTTGTAAAGTTCAGTGGAGCCACCACACGGAGGATGAAGCCACCTGGGAGCGAGAGGAAGATTTGCTCAAAGACCACCCTCACCTATTTTCTAGCCAACCCGAATCTCGAGGGCGAGATTCATCTTAAGGGGGTAGGTTTGTAACATCCCAAATTTTCAATTTGGAATGTTATACATTAGATCATCATGCATATCATATTTTATTTTGCTTTTGGTTTTGATCCTAGAAAATCCTAAGCAACTCAAGGACCCACGGAGAGAGTTGGGGATTTCGTTATTTGCATATTTGAGTTTTCTCAAATTATGTAAACATGATCATTTGATTTTATTTATTTTATCATCAATTATTTCTATTACAAAAATATGAGAGAGGGAATAAAATGACTTTCCCAAAATATAGGAATATTGAGGATTTAATAAAAAAATCAAATAAGATTTATTTCGAAGTTTTTCGGTATTTTTATTTGAATTTAGGAAAAATGCGCATTTTTCAAAGTTGTAGTTTGGGCCCAAATGAATGTTCACTTTATTGGGCTTGATTTTAGGAACCCGGCAAAATTTATTTCGTGATTTTTGCAGTCCGTTTAGTATTTCTTTTTATTTTTCTTCCGAGCGGATTTAAAAAAAAAACGTAACCGACTTCGGGCCGTATTCGGCCTGGACTCCGCCGGCCTAGGCTATATAAGCCGCCGCCCCGGCCCGAGGAGAGCCCAGCCGCCGCCGCCTGACCTAACCCTAGCCGCCGCCGCCTCTAGCCACCGCCGCCTCCGCCGCCCGCCGCCGCCCGCTGGAGTTGCGCGCCTTTCGAGGTTCGCCGCCGCCTCGTTTTCCGTGCTGTTTTTTAAAAAAAATCTGTTCATCGTTTTTCTTTTTCGTCGGATTTTCCGCGGTTATTTTCTGATCGCGATTTCTGATCCGATTTTCATTTTAGTATAACTTTTCGCTCGTTTATCGGAATCAGGCGATTCAAGCGCCTGGAGGTTCGTCTCGAAACCCTCTTTCCGAATAATCAACTTAAACAAGTTTTTGCTACTGTAAAATTTGCCCTAGATCCAGATTACTAGAACGAAGTTGTTTTATTTCGCCGTTTGATTTCTTTTGCTTCGTTCGATTTGATTCTTTTTGCCAACCGGAGTTCTTAAGTTGAACTTTCTGGTTAGATCTTCTATTTGAGTTTTACCTGTGCATTAGATTAGTACTTATTGTATGCTTGTTGTTTGTCTGTGATAGAATACCCGGAGTGCGCCACCTGTTATGTTGAATCTCTAGGTTTCGCGGATCATCAGCAAGGCAAGTAACACTTTGATCATACCTTTTTCTACAACCCAGTTTTATTGCATTAGATCAATCCTCACACATTGCATGATTAGGATCTAATTAAATTGTGGGATGGGAAGTAGATGAGGTAGTACCTATTACCTGTTTATTATCAAACCTTTGGGAGTTACTTCTACGTTTGCTTATTATGCCATGCTATGCTAGTAGACGTGGATTGGGTGAGTGATATCCATGACAGATGTGAGATTGATAATTAATGGTTTATCTAAGGTGGCAACCTAACACACATCTGGGTGGATTGAGGCACCTGGGGTTACCAGGACTTGCCTGTTTTCTTTTGGACCGCCACCCAGGCTCAAAGGGATCATGAGATTATTCATACTAGAAACTTCTGTGTGCAGCCACAAGCCATTATGGGCTCTGGCATTGTTGAGTAAGTTGTGCGAACTCTTACAGTGGTAGACTAGCAGATGTAGGGGAAAGTAGGTGTACCGGTCTACCCGTCATAAGGTGCTAGCGCTTCTGAAAGACTGTGTCTCGGTCATCCGTCTTCTCAAACACCCTGTAGTGCGAGAAACCAAACGGAGGCGATCGAGTCTTGTGGGGGAAAGTGCGCAAACCTCTGCAGAGTGTATAAACTAATCATGATTAGCCGTGTCCCCGGTTATGGACATCTTGAGTATCTGGTACCTGAATTTTCATGTGAATCTCAACATGATACTCTAAATTAATTTTGATGGGTTTTAATGATGTTACTTAATTGGGATTGAGAATGCTGTCAACCATTCTCAATGTTTAACAACCACCATGATAGTAATTAATCTTATTCCTTTGAAGTAGGGAAAAATTGGCTTTATGCAAAAATAGTAACCATAGAGCTTTCCACCAGCCAAATATGCATATAGTATAGCTGTTGCATTCCATTACTCTCTATGTGTTACCTTGCCAGCGTATTCTATGTGCTGACCCGTTATCGGGCTGCAACGTTAATGTTGCAGACTTTTCAGACGACGATTGAGGAGTTTTAGGTCGTGGTTCTATACTCAGTGATGCCGTTGGAGTTGATGGACTCACTTACCTTCCAAGCCTTCCGCTGTTATCATTATTAGATGGCCTTAAGCCATATTTATTGTAATAAGTTCTCTTTTGAGACACTCGATGTAATAAGTGTGTGATTGCTACTCTGCTATAAATCCTCCGAGTACTGTGTGGTGTCAGCATTACTGGTCCAGGGATGACACCGGAGCACAGAGATCAGACTGTTTGAGGTCTGGTCGCTACATCTTGTGAATCTTTTCCAACATTATTGAAGATCACTTACAATTGCATCAAATTTTGTACCACCATCCTCACCAACCTCCACCATATTCTTTACTTGTGTAGGTGTGAGAAACCGACAAGAATTGGTACCAATTGTGCTATTTCCTTGTCCACATCGGAGTGATCATTGATCCACCTTCAATTTCGGTCAAGGTACATTTGGTATTCGTTCTTCTATTTCTACCCTCACATTTTCCTCTTGGAATGGTGGATAGGACAAGTACCTCTACCAACCCACTCTTCATTGAGCACGACGACGACATGAACTCCTACTTCACCAAGAGCCACCTCTTTGGCGCACAACGTGCTTTGCATCAAGAGCAACAAGCAATGAGTGAACGCATCGACAACCTCGCCGCCGACTTGCGACTCTCCGAGCAACATACAAGGGACTACTTCGACCACAAGCTCGACGAACACAAGCAAGAGAACGACGCAAGAATAGACGAGATTCACGCTTTGTTGCTCAACCGCTCTTCTTCCACTTCGTCCTCATCAAGACGGAGTCGCTCAAGTCGACACTCCAACTTCACCCCCTCAGGCTCAAGTACACCGACATCGAACACTCTTTGACGTGCCGCGCGCAACGATCGTCAAGAAAGCCTCAATTCTCTACGCAACACCAACTCTCGAGAGTGCCGACAACGTCAAACCCAAGCGGCTTTCGCGCTCGCACGGGATCGGCAACGACAACACCAACACGAAGAGGAAGAGCAAGCGCGTCAACATCAAGTTGCACAAGATGCCGAGGCACAACGTCAAGAACAACAACTCTGTGAAGCTCAAGCACTTGAGGCGCAACAAGCCCTCCAAAGATTCAAGTCGAGTTGTAGCCAACCGAGGCCGACAAGCTCGTGAACATGAAGAAGCACTTCACGAAGAAGCTCATGAACGAAGATTTCAAGCTCGCGTGCAACGTCAATCTCGACAAGTTCCTCCACAAGCTCGCCAAGGACATCAAGTTCACCAAGAGCATGAAGACAATGGAAATCCTCCACAATAAGACCAACATGAGGTTGACAACCCTCTTCGCCAAGAGCACAACGAGTTTGACAATCATCAACAACATGGGCGTCATCATCCCCGCCCCCAACACAATGAAGAGAAACGCTACGGCAAGCTAAAATTCACCATGCCCGAGTTCAATGGAAGCAAGGATCCGGAAGAATACCTTTCATGGGCATTGAAGGTCGAAAAAATCTTCTGCTTGCACAACTATGACGAAGAAAAGAAGATCGCAATGGAATCCCTTGAATTCCAAGACTATGTCCTCATTTGGTGGAAACAAGTCATCAAGCGCCGAGAGGCAAGAGTTGAACCAACCATCACTACGTGGGCACAAATGAAGGATATCATGAGAGCACGCTTCGTGCCTACTTTCTACAACCGCGACCTCTTCAAGAAACTTCAAGTACTCAAGCAAGGAACCAAGAGCGTTGAAGAGTACTATAAGGAGATGGAGATTGCCATGATACGAGCCAATGTCACAGAAGATGATGAGCAAACAATGGCACATTTCTTGAATAGACTCAATCATCCTATCAAGAAGATCGCCGACTTCCAACCATACTCAAACCTCTTCGAGCTCGTGCATCAAGCTACCAAAGCGGAACGGCAAGTGCAAGACGATTACAAGTATGCCTAGTTCTCATCCAAGTCATACGGCTTCTCCAACAACCAAGCTTCAAAGACTCCAACACCGTCTATGAAGCCTTCTCTACAAACAACATCGACAAGTCGAGTTCCAAGAAAGCTTCATCAACTCCAAGTCATCCTCCTACAACGAGCAACATCAAGCCGAGAGCTTCATCATCATCTACCCCAACCAATGAGACCGTCAAGACGAGTTCCTTCAAATGCTTCACATGCAGAGGCCGAGACCACAAGTTCTACGAGTGCACCAACAAGCGGACCATGATCCTCAACGACGACGACACTTATGACTCAATGAGTGAAAGAGAAATGGAAGACCCTGAGAAAGTGGCCATACACCAGCAAGTGAACGAAGAAGACATGGAACAAGTCTTTTGTGATGAAGATTCAAGTCCCGCTCTCATTGTCTCCAAAGTCTTGACTCTTCAACATCAACAACAAGAAGACCAAAGATGCCACATATTCCACACCAAGACCAGCATCAATGGACGATCTATCAAGGTCATCATTGATGGAGGGAGTTTTCATAACCTCCCAAGTGAAGAACTTTGCTCCTAGCTCCAATTGTCTAAGACGAAGCACCCACATCCCTACAAAGATCAATGGCTTAGCGACTCGGGCACTATCCAAGTCGAGCATCGAGTACAAGTCTCCTTCAAAATTGGTGCCTATGAAGACACTTTGGAGTGTGACGTTGTTCCAATGACCGTTTGCCACCTTCTTCTTGGACGCCCATGGCTATTTGATAGAGGTGTCATCCACAACGGCCGAACGAACCTCTACATCTTCAAGATTAAAGGAAACGAGTACGTACTTCGCCCCATTTCTCCAAGCCAAGTGATCGCCGACAAGCAAGCGACCCATCGTGGAGAGAATGTGAGAGAGCGAACCACCAAGAAGAGAGGGAGCGGCACAAGCCCAAATCGAGTGCCTCCATGATGAGCGACAAGAAGAACTTAGTACTATTTGCCACCAAAAGTGAGATAAGAGGAGTGTGTGAGAACCCATCTACTGTCCTACACTATGTCCTTTTGTGCAAGGACAATGCAAAACAAGCTAACACCTCTCACGCTCTACCTTTAGTGTTGTCTTCTATTTTGCGGGAATTTCTAGATGCTTTCCCTGACGAGCTACCTCCGGGACTACCTCCACTACGAGGCATCGAGCACCACATCAACCTCATCCCCGGAGCTCCTCTTCTGAACAAAGCTCCCTACCGCGTCAACCCCGAAGAAACCAAAGAAATACAAAGGCAACTAAAGCATCTCATAGACCATGCACATGTGTGTGAAAGTTTGAGCCCTTATGCCGTCCCGTTCATTCTTGTGCCAAAAGAGACGATAGCTTTCGCATGTGGTCCGATAGTAGACCGAACAATTCTATCGCCGTTCGCTATAGGTATCCCATTCCACGCCTTGATGATATGCTTGATGAAATTAGTGGTGCCACTATATTCCCCATGATTGATCTTAAAAGTGGTTACTATCAAATCCGCATACAAGAGGGTGACGAATGGAAAATCGCTTTCAAAACCAATTTTGGGTTGTATGAGTGGTTAGTCATGCCTATGGGCCTATCAGAAGCACCGGGTACTTTTATGCATCTTATGAATCATGTCTTTCGCCCTTACATTGGTGTGTTTGTTGTGGTCTACTTCGATGATAGCCTTGTTTATAGCAAATCTCTTAAATATCATGTCACCCATGCGTGAACCATTTTGCAAACTCTTCGAAAGGAGCATCTCTTTGCTAACATGGAAAAGTGCCTTTTCAGCGTTGATAAGCGCGTTTTCTTGGGTTTTGTTGTTTCCTCTAAGGGTGTTCATGTTGATGATTCCAAGATCAATGCTATTAAAACTTGGCCACAACCAACCAACTTGCATGAAGTGCGTAGCTTTCTTGGCCTTGCGGGTTTCTATCATCGCTTTGTGAAAGATTTTAGCACCATTGCTTTGCCTTTGCATGCTTTGAGCAAGAAAAATGCACCTTATGTTTGGGGACCATCCCAAGATACCGCTTTCAATGAGCTTAAGAATTTGCTTATTCATGCTCCCATGCTTGCTATACCAAACTTTGACAAACCCTTTGACATTCATTGCGGTGCTAGTGGTAATGGCATAGGAGGTGTGCAACCCCATAGCTTACTTTAGTGAGAAACTCTCCGGAGCACAACCCAACTACCCCATCTATGACAAAGAGCTATATGCTTTAGTGCACGTTTTGCACAAATGGGAACACTATTTTTGCCCTCATGAATTCATCATTCATATCGATCATGAAACGCTCAAGTACCTTAAGGGCCAAACCAAGTGAACAAGCTTCATGCTAAATGGAGTGGATTTATTGAGTCTTTTCCTTATGTCATCAAGTACATTAAAGGTAAGGAAAACATTGTGGCAGATGCCCTTTCCCGCTTATGCATGCTTGTTACTCAACTTGAATTGGATGTCATTGGCTTTGAGCACATAAAAGACTTGTATGGGCATGATCCTACTTTTGCTACTCCTTATGCCAAATGTTTGACGCATACATCTTGGGAACACTATTACATCAAAGATGGATATCTTATGAGAGCTAACAAGATTTGCATCCCCGAGTCCTCTCTTCGTTTGTTGCTTTTGCAGGAATCTCATGGGGGAGGACTAATGGGACATTTTGGACGCGGCAAGACTTTCGCTACGCTCTCCAAGAACTACTATTGGCCCAAGATGTTTCGCGACATCAACCGCTTCACCAACCGATGCTCTACATGTCGCAAAGCTAAGTCCAAAGCTCAATCACATTGCCTTTACATGCCTCTCCCAATTCCATATCAACCATGGGAAGATATTAGCATGGATTTTGTACTTGGATTGCCTAGGACTAGAAATGGAAAGGATTCGGTATTTGTCATTGTGGACCAATTCTCTAAGATGGCACACTTCATACCATGCAACAAGATAGACGATGCTTCACATGTTGCCAATCTCTTTTGTAGATAAATATTGCGTCTACATGGAGTGCCAAAGACGATCCTCTCGGACCATGACGTCAAGTTCCTAAGCTACTTTTGGAATACCCTATGCACCAAGCTTGGAATCAAGCTACTCTTCTCCATGGTGTATAATCCGCAAACCAACGGCCAAACGGAGGTGACCAACCGCACACTCTCCGCTCTACTTCGAGTACTCATCAAGAAGAACATCAAGGAGTGGGAGGAGTGTCTACCTATCACCGAGTTTGCCTACAACCAAGCAAAACACTCAACAACCGGCAAGTCCCCCTTCGAGGTCGTCTATGGATTCACCCATTGTCACCATTGTACATTCTTCCTCTACCACTCCAAGAGCGGATCAATTTGGACACAAGTGCACGTGTGAATCATCTCAAGAAGGTGCATGAAGATACAAGGCATACCATCAAGCGCCAAGCACAACGACTTGCGACCAAGCTCAACATCAACGAGCACCCTATGGTATTCAACATTGGAGATCTTGTGTGGATAAACCTTCGCAAGGACCGCTTCCCCCAAGAACTCAAGTCAAAACTTTGACCACGAGTGGATGGACCCTTCAAGGTGCTTGCACGCTACAACAACAACAACAACAACAACAACAACAACAACACACACAAGATCGACATTCCACGCGACAAGTACTCCGCGAGCGACATCTTCAACGTCAAATATCTCTCTCCCTACCATGGTGATGAAGAATTTGATCCGAGAACGGATCTTCCCCAATGGAGGGGAGATGATGCGGAGCATCCCAAGGTCATCCCCATGGACCTAACATCGTCTCACCAAGTTCCTAATGGACCCATGACACGAGCACGTGCAAGAGCTCTCAAAACCGAGGTGACATCTCTCCTCTCACATTTCCACTTCGATGCACATGAGACATGGCTACTACCTCAAACAGAGACATTGTGGAGTTGGACATGAAGAAGCTAAGGAGCAAGGAGGATCAGAAGAGGAAGATGGACGTGAAGACGGAGAAGAAGGAGAGCTGCGGAAGAATTCCCAGCCACCGGAAGACCGGTCGGGACCGGACATCCCACGCCTGAAGCCCCAGCCGGGCTACAGCGGGCGGACGTCCAGCCCGGACCAGACGACCGGTGCCCCTGCACCCGAGCCAAATGAGCGGAAGTCTGACGCCACCGGATGTCCGGCGACCAGACGACCGGCCTCTTTCGGAAATCCACTACACCAGCATCCGAGCTAGAACGAGCGGATAACCGGCGACCACCGGACGTCCGGCCGCCCATGAGACACCGGACGACCGGTCCCCAGCGGACGTCCGGTACCTGGCTGCGTCCAGTCTCGGGCCCAAAGCCCATGTACCCCCTCCTTTCGCCCCCCATTTGCACTAAGTCTATAAATAGACCTCCTATTCGTCCTAGCTAGGGTCAGCATTGTGTAAGCTCATATTAGAGATAGAGCATCGCTCATCCACATCGAATCTACTCCATGAGAGAGACCGCGGCCCCTCTTCGGAGAAGATCCCCTTGGATTCAAGACCTCCTCGCGGAGAAGACCCTCAAGACCTCCTCACGGAGAAGAACCGGTTACCCTTTGTATCGTCCGTTGTTGATCGTGGGTCATGTGGTCTCTTATGTACTCGAGGATCTAGCATATATGTGACTATTTCTTATTGGTTTTAGTGATCCTCTCGTGTTTCCCCTCGTGAATCCCCTCGTGTTTCTCCTCATGTTCTTCGTGTTATTTGCAGGATCCACTCCTTTCGTGAAAGATCGGCTATCTAGGGTTCGACCCTACATCACTATGGTTTGGGGGAAGATTGCGGCGTCGGTCTTAAGGGCACTAGAGAGGTGCCCGGTGGACGGCACGTCGCCCAGCCTCGGCCATGGCGGGTGGATGGCTGCCGCGGCCCCCCTGCTCCTGTAGCGAGGAGAGAGATTACTAGGGTTAGTTGGCCCAGCTATTGTAGTCTATTGGGCCAAATTGTAACACCCCATTTGTAACATTTCCCAATATTGGCAATATAATCATCTTGTTCTTCATCAATCCCAAGTGGTTTCCTCCTTGTTGTTTTCATTTTGGGGTTTTGCCTTGTTTCTTTTGCTTGTCTTGTCATATTTCTTTTTGCCATTTAGTGTTGCATCTTGGCCTCATCATAGTGTTGCACTTGTGCTTCTTGTAATGTTCCATTTCATCATGCTCATCATGTGCATTGTGTGTTTCATGCATGTTATATTATTGCTTCCCCATGTGTGATCCATTCATGATCACCTCCTTGCATCACCTCTCCCCTCCTTCTCTTTCTTTTATTTGGCCAGTGCCATTTTCCCTCCTCCTTTAATGTCCAACTTTTCCCCAATATCCTATCACCATGTACTAAACCCCTCTGCCAAATTCCATCAAATTTTAAGTTGTTTTGGTTAGGTTTTAAAATTGTAAGTTTGAATTATATTCAAACTTGACTTATTTTCTTACCCCTAAAAATATCCAAGACAATTTATTCATATAGAGCAAAATTTTAGGATCACGGGAATATTGTTATATTTCTCAAACTCCTATCCATTTTTTCCTTGTGCTTTTCCTTTCTTTTTATGTTTGAGAAAAAGGGAAAAGGCAGCAGCAGCAGCAGCACCTGACGCGCAGCCCAGCAGTAGCAGCCAGCTGGGCCTCGACCTCCAGGACGGCCCAGCAGCGAGCCCAGCTAGCCCCCGCAGACTCCTCCTCTTTGTCTTTTCTCACCAGCGCGCACCCATACCCTCCCTCGCTCACTCACACGTGGCCTGTCTGGCCCCACCAGTCAGTGTCTCCCTGTTCCCCCGCAGCCACCTTTTCGTCTTTCTCTCGCAGTCGCCATGAGGACCGCGAGGCCGAGAGTGTGTGAGCTGGCACCACTCGCCCTAGCCTCCCATAAAGCCTCACTCCGCACTACTAGGAAAAGGCCTATAGATGATATGGCCACTAATTGCGCACCAGAAATGTGGTGCGCCACTACTATATACTAATGGCGCACCATGAGTTGGTGCGCCATTAGTGTGGTAGACACTAATGGCGCACCGGACACACCGCGCGCCACTAGTAACAAAAAAAAATATTTTATTTTTCCAAAATACTAATGGCGCACCGGCGCACAGTGCGCCATTACTAGTTTAACCCAATTTTATTATTGTGTTTTTTGGGAGGCAACCCAATTTTATTTTTGGGAGGCAACCCAATTTTATTTTTGTTCTTTAATTTTTGCCCCTATTTAGTAATAAATATTTCATCTAGCTTATGTTATTGTTGTGTTCTTATGTTTTAATTAGTGTTTGTGCCAAGTAAAGCCTTTAGGATCTTCTTGGGTGATTGTTGTTTGACCTTGCTGATAAAAACAGAAAGTATGCACTCACGAAAATAATTATCATTTTTTACTAGAGAGCGATAAAATACCAATTCCAGCTGCAGTAGATCAATATACTTTTTATTCTGGTCGGCCTAATTTTTCAGAATTTTTGGAGCTACAGAAGTATTCGAAACCTCCAGATTGCTACAGACTGTTCTGTTTTTGACATATTCTATTTTTCGTGTGTTGTTTGCTTATTTTGATGAATCTATGAGTAGTATCGGGGGGTATGAACCATAGAGAATTTGGAATACTGTAGGTTTAACACCAATATAAATAAAGAATGAGTTCATTACAGTACCTTAAAGTGGTGGTTTATTTTCTTATACAAACGGAGCTCATGAGATTTTCTGTTGAAGTTTTGTGTTGTGAAGTTTTCAAGTCTTTGGGTAAAGATTTGATGTATTTCAGAATAAGGAGTGGCAAGAGCCCAAGCTTGGGGATTCCCATGGCACCCCAAGGTAAAATTCAAGAACAACCAAAAGCCTAAGCTTGGGGATGCCCCGGAAGACATCCCCTCTTTCGTCTTCGTCTATCAGTAACTTTACTTGAGGCTATATTTTTATTCACCACATGATATGTGTTTTTCTTGGAGCGTCTTGTATGATTTCAGTCTTTGCTTTTTAGTTTACCACAATCATCCTTTATGTACTGTCAGGACCCCGACTCGATGTCACATCGATCTAGCTGGTAACACCTCATATCACTTTGCGGCCTCACGCACGGTATTCCCACGGGTGTCGTCTTACCTTTTCCCGGGACCGTTTGCGCCTTTTGGCTCACGTATATGATAGTGTCGCTAGCATCCATATGATAAAGAGCCCGGGCTGACATGACTAGTCGTAAACCCAAAGTGGCACAGACTTACAGGGACAGGCATCCATGACCCAGCTTCGAACGTGTCGGTCATCAGCAAGTGGGTCCGGGCTGTAGCACTGGGCTAGCAGGACTCCGGTAAACCGGGCTGTAGCGGGCTAACAGGACTCCGGTACTCAAAGCGTGACATTTCCCCGTAGGGACAGACACAGGAACGAAGAAGGACACATGCCGGCCAGCCTAAGTGTTCCAGAGCAGTAGCAAGCTACCATGGCTCAGCGGTAACACTAGGAGACATTTCCCGGTAAGAGAGGCTACTAAAGATAAACAACTAGATAGTCAGATCCCACACATACCAAGCATTTCAATCATACACACAATATGCTCGATATGTGCAAATACAACGAAGCATCACAACATGACTCTACGACACAAGTACTTTATTTAAGGCCTAGTGAGCCATACATAACATACACAAAGGTACGGGTCTCACGACCCAACATACAAGTCATACAGTCATACAAACCAGCAGCGGAAGTAACTTGTCTGAGTACAGACAACTAGTAAAATAAAAGAGGCTTGGAAAGCCTAGCTATACTACGTGGTCCTTCACAAGCTCAGGGTCACCACCCGGGTCTTTAGCCTACTCGTTGATGTCAACGTCTACATAGAACCCATCAGAAGGGGTTGTAGCGTCTTCTGTAAAAATGTAGATTATAGCAACATGAGTACAAAGGTACTCAGCAAGACTTACATCAGATCCTACATACATGCATAGTATCAAGAAGGGTTGGTGGAGTTATTGCAGCAAGCCAGCTTTGACTCTTGGCTAGGCTATCCTACGATAATCCAACTTGAAATGGTTTTGCGCACACGAGTCCACTACTCACCACTTCAATACACTACCGAGGATCCACCTCCGTCTTCCTACGGAAGAGCCATCCTCGGCACTCACACTTATCTTGAGGCTTTTAACAGTTTCCATTTACTTGTCTATGAACTGTATAGGCAACCAAGTAGTCCTTTACCGCGGACGCGGCTATTCGAATAGATTATGATAACCCTGCAGGGGTGTACTTCTTCATACATGTTTCCACCACTTAGCGTCTGCACACGACATGTGCTCGGCAGACTTCAAGCGAAAGCCGACGTGGGTGTAGACCACGACCTACCTAAACAGTTAAGCCTCTAGTCCAGGTTTATCGCCTATTCAGGTTCCATCCGCAGGGAGTCCGGCCGGGGTTTCCCATACGGCCCCGAACGATGTGAACAGGGTTCCCGAGATACCTAACGGGTATTCGGTACACCGTGCCACGTACCTACCGCATCACAGCCCACCCCTACGGTCAGCGCTGTCCACGGCCTCCAGTAGGCTACAAACACCAGAAACTACTTGCAACTCCTGGACAGAGAGCTAGGGTGAATAAGAAGTCGAGCGGGGTCATATTTCAGGGCCCAATGCATGGTAGTAGATGTATCTTAAATCACGCATACAGATCTCAGTGCTTAAGGTCGGCTTCAATGAAACAACCCACCATGTACTCCTACATGGCCTCTCATCGATACCTTTACCAAATCGTGTTCACCACACCACTCTCATTACCGAGATAAACATTTCACTCTAGCCCATCACCCAGATGAACCAGACCTGACACGACTCTAAGCATAGCAGGCATAGCAAGGTAGGAACAACACATACATATGGCTCAAACAACTCCTACACATGCTAGTGGGTTTCATCTAGTTACTGTGGCAATGACAGGTCATGCAGAGGAAATGGGTCCAACTACCGTAGCACACAGCAGTTTGAAACGCGTTGTCTTAATGCAGTAAAAGAGAGCAGGAGCGAGAACATGGGATTGTATCGATATGATCAAATGATTGGTTGCTTGCCTGATGGTTCGATGCACGGATACGGTTCTTCGTTAGGGTAATCACGGTACTACTCGGGGACAGAACCTGTCGCAAAGGGCATCGATACACAAGCATCACCAAACAATGTGCAACAATATGATGCATGCATGAAACATGGCAATATGAGTGTATTGGTCTAATGCAACTAAAGCCAGAAGGGTTTGAACAAATTTGAATCAAAGATTCAAATTCCAAATTCAAATATGGCCTTTTAAAGTGCCTTTTCTTGTTCTGCTTAAAACATCAATTTAACTTGTTTGATCATGCATGAAAATAGTACAGATGGATAGATTGGATTTTTCTGATCATTTTTCATATATAATTTGTCCAATTTGGAGTTACAGAATAAAAGTTATGAATTTTTGAAGTTTAAATAATATTCTGGAATTTCCTGATTTAAATTAAATCCGGAAAATCAATTACTGCGTCAGCCTGACGTCAGTGTGACGTCAGCAGGTCAACGGAACTGGTCCAGGTCAAACCTGACAGTGGGTCCCGCATGTCAGGGTGATTATTTTAATTAAAACTTAATTAAAACTAATCCTGTTTAATTAACAGGGCTGGGCCCCACCTGTCATTGACTCAGGGGAGTCAACCAGGGCCCACCCGTGGTCAAACCCGAGTCGGCTGCACCGGCGTTTAGCCGCCGGCGAGCCCGACGCGGCGGCGGAAGTGGTTTTGGTCATTTCGGCCACCAAACGGACTGCGGAGACCACCGGAGTGGAGCTGAGGCCAACCCGCAGCTCTTGGCGGAGCCCGTTGGGGTCGGGGTGGCCGGAGTCGACGGCGGCGAGCTCGGCTGCGGCCGCCGGGGTTCGGTCGTGCACGGGATCGGTGCTGGAGCTCGAAGTCGAGCAAAGCGAGGCGCTAGGGATGCTCTACGGGGTCTTGCGAACTTGTTGGACTCGCCGGGGTGACCAAATGGTCACCGGAGCTGCGTCGACGGCGAGCTCGGCGACGGCGGAGGTTCGGCCGTGGTGGGGAGGTGGCTACGGTGAGGGAACGAGGGGAAGGAGAGGGGGAAACGGTGGCGTAGCTCACCGCGGTTGCAGTGGGCGTCGAAGTGGGCTCGGGGACGCGCTGGAGACGGCGAATTCGACGGCGACGGTGGTCGGAGCCCGAAGAGGGGAACGGCGACGTGGCGGCGATGCAGGGCTTCCGGGGAGCTGTGGAGCGGTGGGGAGGAAGAGGGAGTCGTGGCGGAGCTCCTGAGCTAGTCGGGGGAGCGAGGGGTGGTCGGAGACGGTGGCTATGGCGAACGGCGGCGAGTGTGGTGTTCGGCCGGGCGAGAGAGAGAGCGAGGGAGAGGAGAGGAGAGCCGGGGGAGAGTGAGAGAGAGCAGGGGGGAGGGCGTGGCGTCGTCCAGGGAGTCGAGCGAGGAGGGGAGGCCAGGCAAGCAGGCGAGCAGGTGGCGTGGCGCGGTGGCCGTGCGCGCGCGCCGGCCACACTCCCCTCCCTCTGTCGGGGCGAAGACGACAGAGGAGGGAGGCGGGCTGGGCCGGCTGCCGGCTGGGCCAGCCAGCTGGCTGGGCCGCACAGTGGAGGAGCCCAGGTAAGCTCCTCCTGTTATATATTTTTCTGTTTTTGTTTTATTTAATATATCTGCAACTTTGTTGAATTAAATAAAATACCTAGGCAAGTTCAAAAATCACCAAACTATTCCTGGCCCATAGTTGGATTATTTCCAACATGAAACATTTTAGTTTGGAGATATTTGAGCATTTAAATATTTTATATTATTTTAAATGCCCAAATTCAAATATTTATGAATTAATTCAAAAACCCTAAGATGGCCTAGGAAAATGTGCACCACTTTTGGCAGAGGTTCTGAACCAAGACAAAAATGATGGGCATTTTAGAAGGGCATTTCAGGTTCATTGAAGATTATTTTAGTAAACCCTAGTTGGTTTCAGAGGGGACTGGGGGTTCTGTCATCCCCATTTCAAGTTTCTGATGAAAGAGTAAACATGATGCAACACTCTAATGCATGACTAGCTAGGTTGTGACAACTCACCCCCACTCAAAAGAATCTCGTCCCGAGATTTGGGTTCCTCCGGGAAGAAGGCGGGGTACTCGAGTCGAAGACGATCCTCCCTTTCCCAAGTTGCTTCATCCTCAGAATGGTGCGACCATTGAACCTTGAGAAACTTGATATTATGACGTCGGGTGGTACGTTCGGCCTGATCGAGGATACGAACGGGGTACTCTCGATATGTAAGATTATCTTGGAGATCAAGCGTTTCGTGGTCCACTTCACGGATAGGATCCGAGAAGCAACGCCTGAGTTGAGAAACGTGGAAGACATCGTGAACTCTGGAGAGGTGCGGAGGTAGTTCCAACTGGTAGGCAACTTCTCCTCGTTTGGCAAGAATGCGAAAAGGTCCAATGTAACGAGGAGCCAATTTGCCTTTGATACCGAAACGATGGGTTCCCTTCAGAGGGGTGACCCGAAGATAAGCCTTCTCATCAACCTCGAAAGTCATAGCCTTATGTTTTCGGTCATATTGACTCTTTTGACGAGATTGGGCTGTTTTCAACTTTTCACGAACGATACGAACTTGCTCTTCTGCTTCCTGAATCATATCCGGGCCAAAGAATTGTCTTTCCCCGGTCTCTGACCAGTTAAGGTGTGTTCGACATCGTCGTCCATAGAGAACTTCAAAAGGGGCTTTACCCAAGCTAGATTGATAGCTGTTGTTATAAGCGAATTCGGCAAATGGAAGGCACTTCTCCCAGTCCATTCCGAATGAGATAACAGAGGCTCGAAGCATGTCTTCTAGAATTTGGTTGACGCGTTCCACTTGACCACTCGACTGAGGGTGGAAAGCGGTGCTAAAGGAGAGACGAGTTCCCATAGCATTTTGGAAACTTTCCCAAAATCGAGAGGTGAAAAGACTTCCTCGATCCGAGTTAATTTCCAAAGGAACACCATGAAGAGACACTATTCGGGAGATGTATAAGTCTGCCAGTTGACTAGCGGTTATACTCTCACGAACAGGTAAGAAATGGGCTACTTTGGAAAGACGATCGACCACGACGAAAATACCATTATTCCCTCTCTTGGTCCTGGGAAAACCGGTAATGAAATCCATACCAATTTTATCCCATTTCCATTCAGGAATAGATAGGGGTTGAAGGGTGCCAGCAGGCCGTTGATGCTCTGCTTTTACACGACGACAGACGTCGCAATTAGCAATATACTGAGCAATTTCTCTCTTCATCCTAGTCCACCAGAACCTCTGGCGTAGGTCCTGATACATCTTAGTACTACCGGGATGAATAGTGAGAGGAGATTCATGAGCCTCCTTAAGGATCAACTGCCGTAGATGCTGGTTCTTGGGAACCACTAGACGGTTCTCAAAGTACACAACACCATGATCATTTGTGGAGAAACAACTAGCACCTCCGCTAGCAATGTTCTCCTTGATCTTAGCTATTCCCTTATCTCGCTTCTGGGCAGCAATGATTTGATCCGTAAGAGTAGGTTTCGCCACCAAGGTGGAGAGAAATCCTTGAGGAACAATGTGAAGGTTAAGCTTCCGAAATTCCTCATGGAGAAGCGGTTGACTTTGTTGTAACATCGGATTGTTACAATAAGATTTACGACTTAGCGCATCAGCCATGACGTTGGCTTTCCCTGGGGTGTAGGTTATTCCTAAGTCGAAGTCTGTGATCAATTCAACCCAACGTCTCTGCCTGAGATTCAAATCCGGTTGGGTGAAAATATACTTCAGACTTTGGTGATCAGTGAATATTTCGCAACGATTACCGAGGAGGTAATGTCGCCAGGTCTTAAGTGCATAGACTACGGCTGCAAGCTCTAGATCATGAGTAGGATAATTCTCCTCATGTGGGTGCAATTGCCGTGAAGCGTAGGCAATTACGTGTCGATCTTGCATGAGAATGCATCCTAGTCCTTGTCGCGAGGCGTCGCAGTAGATAACAAAGTCCTTAGAGAAGTCTGGCGATACCAGTACGGGAGCAGAAGTCAGGCGTCTTTTCAGTTCCTGAAAGCTGTGCTCACATTGTGGAGTCCATTCGAACTTCTTATCTTTCTTGAGGAGTTCGGTTAGGGGTTTAGCAACCTTGGAGAAGTTCTCGACAAAGCGACGACAATAGCTCGCTAAGCCCAGAAAGCTCCGAACTTGCTTGACCGATTCAGGTGGAGTCCAGTTAAGGACGGCTTGAACTCGCTCAGGGTTAACAGCAATACCTTTACCAGATATTACATGACCCAGATAGGTCAATTCTGACAACCAGAATTCACATTTAGAAAATTTGGCATAAAGGCGATGCTCTCGAAGTTTCTGCAACACTAGCCTTAGATGTTCGGCATGTTCTTCCTCGTTCTTGGAGTAGATGAGTATATCATCGAGGTAAACCACGACGAATTTATCCAAATACTCCATGAAGATTGAGTTCATTAACCGAGAAAAGGTGGCTGGAGCGTTGGTTAAACCGAAGGACATGACGGTGTACTCGTATTGGCCATAACGAGTAACAAAGGCCGTTTTAGGAATGTCCCCGTTTCTGATTTTGATTTGATGGTAGCCCAACCTCAAATCCATTTTGGAGAAGACTGAGGATCCAGCGAGCTGATCATACAGGTCGTTGATCCTGGGAAGTGGATATTTGTTCTTGATTGTGACCAAATTAACAGGTCGGTAATCTACAACCATCCGGTCCGTACCATCCTTCTTCTTGACGAATAGGACGGGGCAAGCCCACGGAGAAGAGCTAGGTCGGATGAAACCCTTTTTCAAGGACTCATCGAGTTGTTTCTTAAGCTCGGCTAGTTCTAGGGGTGCCATCTTATAAGGTCTTCTAGCAATCGGAACGGTTCCTGGAATGAGGTCTATTACAAACTCAACATCCCTGTCAGGTGGAACACCTGGAAATTCCTCTGGAAAGACATCCGGGAAGTCACGGACTACCGGAACGTCCTCAAGGTCTGGCAAAGGGCTGGCGTTAAGAGAATATAATTGTCGCTTGGCTATTCGGGTCAAGACATTGACTATCTTCCCCGAAGGATGGGTGAGTTGAACAGTCCTAGAGAAGCAATCGATTTGGGCATGATGAGCCGACATCCAGTCCATACCCAGAATGATATTAATATCTGAAGATTTAAGGGCTATCAAAGATGCAAGGAAAACAAGTCTGTCGACTTGGATTTCGTTCCCATGGCTTACTCTAGAAGTTTGCCATTTGGATCCCGGAGTTTGGATTACCATAGAGGTTGGCATATCACCGAATGCGATGTTATGCAAGCGAGCATAATTTTCAGATATAAAAGAATGAGAGGCTCCTGTATCGAAAAGAACAGATGCCGGGTGGCAGTTAACAAGAAGCGTACCGAGAACGACGTTGGGATCCTCTTGAGCTTCTTCGGCAGAGATACAGTTGACATGGCCACGCGAAGCGGTGACCGGTTTAGCATGAAACACTTTCCCTGTCGGCTTGCCACGGCCAACAGCTTTAGCAGATTGATTGGGGTTGGTCTGGGGACACTCACGCATATAGTGACCAAATTCCCCACACTTGAAACAAGTCACGGAACTGGTACGTGGAGGAGCATTGTTAGTTGGACCCCCATAGGGCTTGGCTGGAGCAGACTGTTGAACGGGGCGAGGCGCCTGGAAGGATGGCCTCGGTGTGAACCTGGGTGGCAGGGCGGTGTTGGGTACCCACACGCGGCGCTTCTGAGGACCAGCACCGGATGAGGAACCCGTGTCACGTCCATGCTTGCGTGTTGCGTCATAGTCAGTCTGACCAGTTTCAGCACTGATGGCTTTGTTGACAAGTTTCGAAAAAGATGTGCACTCATGCAGACGGAGGTCACGGCGAAGCTCAATACTAAGGCCCTTACGGAACCTTGCTTGCTTCTTGGCGTCAGTAGACACTTCCTCAGTTGCATATCGGGCGAGATTACCAAACTCCCTGCTATAGGCATCCACAGAAAGTCGGCCTTGGGTGAAACTGCAAAATTCTTCACGTTTACGGTCCATGAGACCCTCCGGAATGTGATGTTCACGGAAAGCCTCGCTGAACTCAGCCCACGTAGTGACATGGCCCGCTGGGCGCATAGCTCCATAATTCTCCCACCATAGACTGGCGGGGCCTTCAAGATGATATGCAGCAAAGGTGACCTTGTCAGCCTCCGCTACCAGCGCGGAACGCAGTTTATGGGAGATACTGCGAAGCCAGTCATCAGCGTCGAGAGGCTCGACGGAGTGGTGGAACGTGGGTGGATGCAATTTGATAAAATCACTGAGTGACACCACGTTAGCCCTCTGATGGTGTGCTGTATTCTGTTCAATACGCTCCAACAAACGGTTCGTCTCCCGCTTGTTTCTCTCAGCTTCCATCATCACCTCGGCTAGTGAAGGAGGATGAGGCAGATTTACATCCATGGCTTCACTGCCTTCGGCCTGCTCTTGAGAAGCAGGGTTAGCGCACGTGTTGACCATCCTAGGAAATCAAGACAATGTTTTAGTCAGGATGGTAAAATTCCGGCATAGGATTTATAATGTAAGAAATAACTCGGAATGCAAGATGATCATCCGTATGACATGGTAGATACAGAAACTGCTTCTTTATTCCATCGTCATACACACCATACAGGGTTTAGTACAAGACCAAACAAAGTACTATTACGGTGAAAAGAGGATTACATCTCATCGGAGACATTCCAAGCTCCTATACATTATTTTTCTACATCTCCGAAAAGAGTACAAACTAGGTCATATCCCACGAGTCACGCGGGACGATAGACGACACAGCTAGTGCGAACTAGTGATACTACCACTAACTCAGACCGATCCGTAGTAGTCCTCGTAAAAGTCACCTCCATAGCCTGGGAGTTCAACATGATCATCCGGAAACAGACGGTCTCGCGGAGCTTGTGGACCATAGGGGCTAGGATGAGGCCTTGGACCAACAAACGGTGGCCTGCGGGGACCGCGAGGTGGGGTGATGCCTCCTACATCACGCCAAACCATCACGTCTGGCAGAGCAGATCTCACAGGATAGAGATCGCGCATATCTGAATATCCAGCTTGCACCGCCGGTGCGAACCGAGTCAAAGTGGCCCAGTGGTCAGCACGGGTGTTGAAGAGCTCTAGCCTTAAGGCCCGATTTTCTCGGTCCTTATCCTCGAGCATCTTAGCAGTGGTGCGAGTTCGTGAATCCTCCTGAGTGGGGTCAGCATAGATAGCCTGGAGATACCCTTGTGCTCCCGGAAGTGATCCTGGCATATACCGAAAATCAGAGTCCCGAAATATACCAGATCTGACTCGCATAATGGTCATCATAGAGTAGGCGGCGTCCTGCACAGCCATCTCAATAGTAACCCCGAGTCCATAGGAGCAGTGAAGAGGCTCGGTGGATCCAGGATAAGATGGAAATATCCTGACAGTGCAGAGATACTGGCTTTGATTAAAGTCTCGGAATTGCTCTTCGACCGTGTACTCAGGATACCAGCGGTATCCAGCCTCAGTCATTACCCTGACCAACTTAGCAGTATGGCCGGGTACATCTAGGCATCGAGTCAGGCGAACCACTTGATTGAGGTCGCGAGTGGCCATCTGAAAGCATAATCATAATGCAAGGGCATTAGAATTTCTAGCAAAATTTCGGCAGCATAACAGCTGTAAATGCTCAAGAAGGATTTTGAGACATTTGACAAAGGATTTCGTACATACTCAACATCATCATATCAAAGTTCTGAAACCATTCTAATAACATAATGTGGTAGTAGATCTGAACTAGGCTTGTATCCATCAAACTTATAAGGTACTACTGATTAGTAACTCGTGATCCTGATAGAGAGAACAGATCATAATTCCTTAACCCCCGGTGGAAGAATGGACTGACTCAGATCAGAAAGTCATAAGGTAAAGGAGTAAAAAGAGCCTTACGTTCCATCCCACAAACAATTCCCCTACATATAACTAAAGAATTTCTAGACTCAACATCGACCAGTTTGGCTTGGAGAACCTACAGGCAGTCCGGCTCTGATGCCAACGCTGTCAGGACCCCGACTCGATGTCACATCGATCTAGCGGGTAACACCTCATATCACTTTGCGGCCTCACGCACGGTATTCCCACGGGTGTCGTCTTACCTTTTCCCGGGACCGTTTGCGCCTTTTGGCTCACGTATATGATAGTGTCGCTAGCATCCATATGATAAAGAGCCCGGGCTGACATGACTAGTCGTAAACCCAAAGTGGCACAGACTTACAGGGACAGGCATCCATGACCCAGCTTCGAACGTGTCGGTCATCAGCAAGTGGGTCCGGGCTGTAGCACTGGGCTAGCAGGACTCCGGTAAACCGGGCTGTAGCGGGCTAACAGGACTCCGGTACTCAAAGCGTGACATTTCCCCGTAGGGACAGACACAGGAACGAAGAAGGACACATGCCGGCCAGCCTAAGTGTTCCAGAGCAGTAGCAAGCTACCATGGCTCAGCGGTAACACTAGGAGACATTTCCCGGTAAGAGAGGCTACTAAAGATAAACAACTAGATAGTCAGATCCCACACATACCAAGCATTTCAATCATACACACAATATGCTCGATATGTGCAAATACAACGAAGCATCACAACATGACTCTACGACACAAGTACTTTATTTAAGGCTCAGGGAGCCATACATATCATACACAAAGGTACGGGTCTCACGACCCAACATACAAGTCATACAGTCATACAAACCAGCAGCGGAAGTAACTTGTCTGAGTACAGACATCTAGTAAAATAAAAGAGGCTTGGAAAGCCTAGCTATACTACGTGGTCCTTCACAAGCTCAGGGTCACCACCTGGGTCTTTAGCCTACTCGTTGATGTCAACATCTACATAGAACCCATCAGAAGGGGTTGCAGCGTCTTCTGTAAAAATGTAGATTATAGCAACATGAGTACAAGGGTACTCAGCAAGTCTTACATCAGATCCTACATACATGCATGTTATCAAGAAGGGTTGGTGGAGTTATTGCAGCAAGCCAGCTTTGACTCTTGGCTAGGCTATCCTACGATACTCCAACTTGAAATGGTTTTGCGCACACGAGTCCACTACTCACCACTTCAATACACCACCGAGGATCCACCTCCGTCTTCCTACGGAAGAGCCATCCTCGGCACTCACTCTTATCTTGAGGCTTTTAACAGTTTCCATTTACTTGTCTATGAACTGTATAGGCAACCAAGTAGTCCTTTACCGCGGACGCGGCTATTCGAATAGATCATATTAACCCTGCAGGGGTGTACTTCTTCATACACGCTCTCACCACTTATCGTCGTTTACACGACATGTACTCGGCAACCTTCAAGCGGAAGCCCAACGTGGGTGTCGGCCACGACCTACCTAATCACCTAAGCCTCCAGTCTAGGTTTATCGCCTATTCAGGTTCCATCCGCAGGGAGTCCGGCCGAGGTTTCCCATACGGCCCCGAACGATGTGAACAGGGTTCCCGAGATACCTAACGGGTATTCGGTACACCCGGCCACGTACCTACCGCATCACAGCCCACCCCTACGGTCAGCGCTGTCCACGGCCTCCAGTAGGCTACAACACCAGAAACTACTTGCAACTCCTGGACGGAGAACTAGGGTGAATAAGAAGCCGAGAGGGTCCATTGGTTTCGGGCCCAATGCATGGTAGTAGCTGATTCTTAAATCACACATACAGATCTCAGTGCTTAAGGTCGGCTTCAATGAAACAACCCACCATGTACTCCTACATGGCCTCTCATCGATACCTTTACCAAATCGTGTTCACCACACCACTCTCATTACCGACATAACATTTCACTCTAGCCCATCACCCAGATGAACCAGACCTGACACGACTCTAAGCATAGCAGGCATAGCAAGGTAGGAACAACACATACATATGGCTCAATCAACTCCTACACATGCTAGTGGGTTTCATCTAGTTACTGTGGCAATGATAGGTCATGCAGAGGAAATGGGTTCAACTACCGTAGCACACAGCAGTTTGAAACGCGTTGTCTTAATGCAGTAAAAGAGAGCAGGAGCGAGAACATGGGATTGTATCGATATGATCAAATGGTTGGTTGCTTGCCTGATGGTTCGATGCACGGATACGGTTCTTCGTTAGGGTAATCACGGTACTCCTCGGGGACAGAACCTGTCGCAAAGGGCATCGGTACACAAGCATCACCAAACAATGTGCAACAATATGATGCATGCATGAAACATGGCAATATGAGTGTATTGGGCTAATGCAACTAAAACCAGGGGTGTTTGAACAAATTTGAATCAAGGATTCAAATTTCAAATTCAAATATGGCCTTTTAAAGTGCCTTTTCTTGTTCTGCTTAAAACATCAATTTAACTTGTTTGATCATGCATGAAAATAGTACAGATGGATAGATTGGATTTTTCTGATCATTTTTCATATATAATTTGTCCAATTTGGAGTTACAGAATAAAAGTTATGAATTTTTGAAGTTTAAATAATATTCTGGAATTTCCTGATTTAAATTAAATCCAGAAAATCAATTACTGCGTCAGCCTGACGTCAGTGTGACGTCAGCAGGTCAACGGAACTGGTCCAGGTCAAACCTGACAGTGGGTCCCGCATGTCAGGGTGATTATTTTAATTAAAACTTAATTAAAACTAATCCTGTTTAATTAATAGGGCTGGGCCCCACCTGTCATTGACTCAGGGGAGTCAACCAGGGCCCACCCGTGGTCAAACCCGAGTCGGCTGCACCGGCGTTTAGCCGCCGGCGAGCCCGACGCGGCGGCGGAAGTGGTTTTGGTCATTTCGGCCACCAAACGGACTGCGGAGACCACCGGAGTGGAGCTGAGGCCAACCCGCAGCTCTTGGCGGAGCCCGTTGGGGTCGGGGTGGCCGGAGTCGACGGCGGCGAGCTCGGCTGCGGCCGCCGGGGTTCGGTCGTGCACGGGATCGGTGCTGGAGCTCAAAGTCGAGCAGAGCGAGGCGCTAGGGATGCTCTACGGGGTCTTGCGAACTTGTTGGACTCGCCGGGGTGACCAAATGGTCACCGGAGCTGCGTCGACGGCGAGCTCGGCGACGGCGGAGGTTAGGCCGTGGTGGGGAGGTGGCTACGATGAGGGAACGAGGGGAAGGAGAGGGGGAAACGGTGGCGTAGCTCACCGCGGTTGTAGTGGGCGTCGAAGCGGGCTCGGGGACGCACTGGAGACGGCGAATTCGACGGCGACGGTGGTCGGAGCCCGAAGAGGGGAACGGCGACGTGGCGGCGATGCAGGGCTTACGGGGAGCTGTGGAGCGGTGGGGAGGAAGAGGGAGTCGTGGCGGAGCTCCTGAGCTAGTCGGGGGAGCGAGGGGTGGTCGGAGACGGTGGCTATGGCGAACGGCGGCGAGTGTGGTGTTCGGCCGGGCAAGAGAGAGAGCGAGGGAGAGGAGAGGAGAGCCGGGGGAGAGTGAGAGAGAGCAGGGGGGAGGGCGTGGCGTCGTCCAGGGAGTCGAGCGAGGAGGGGAGGCCAGGCAAGCAGGCGAGCAGGTGGCGTGGCGCGGTGGCCGTGCGCGCGCGCCGGCCACACTCCCCTCCCTCTGTCGGGGCGAAGACGACAGAGGAGGGAGGTGGGCTGGGCCGGCTGCCGGCTGGGCCAGCCAGCTGGCTGGGCCGCACAGTGGAGGAGCCCAGGTAAGCTCCTCCTGTTATATATTTTTCTGTTTTTGTTTTATTTAATATATCTGCAACTTTGTTGAATTAAATAAAATACCTAGGCAAGTTCATAAATCACCAAACTATTCCTGGCCCATAGTTGGATTATTTCCAACATGAAACATTTTAGTTTGGAGATATTTGAGCATTTAAATATTTTATATTATTTTAAATGCCCAAATTCAAATATTTATGAATTAATTCAAAAACCCTAAGATGGCCTAGGAAAATGTGCACCACTTTTGGCAGAGGTTCTGAACCAAGACAAAAATGATGGGCATTTTAGAAGGGCATTTCAGGTTCATTGAAAATTATTTTAGTAAACCCTAGTTGGTTTCAGAGGGGACTGGGGGTTCTGTCATCCCCATTTCAAGTTTCTGATGAAAGAGTAAACATGATGCAACACTCTAATGCATGACTAGCTAGGTTGTGACATGTACACACCTTTTGGGAGAGACACACATGAATCATAATTTATTAGAATACTCTATGTGTTTCACTTATATCTTTTGAGCTAGATAATTTTTCTCTAGTGCTTCAGTTATATATTTTTAGAGCACAGTGGTGGTCTCATTTTATAGAAATTATTGAACTCTCATGCTTCACTTATATTATTTTGAGAGTCTTTTAGAATAGCATGGTAATTTGCTTTGGCTATAAAACTAGTCCTAATATGATGGGCATCCAAGATGGGTATAATAAAAGCTTTCATATAAAGTGCGTTGAATACTACGAGAAGTTTGATGCTTGATGATTGTTTTGAGACATGAGGATGGTGATATTAAAGTCATGCTAGGAGATTAATTCTGAATTTGAGAAATACTTGTGTTGAGGTTTGCAAGTCCCGTAGCATGCACATATGGTAACCGTTGTGTAACAAATTTGAAGCATGAGGTGTTTCTTTGATTGTCTTTCTTATGAGTGGCGGTCGGTGACAAGCGATGGTCTTTTCCTACCAATCTACCCCCTAGTAGCATGCGCATAGTGCTTGGTTTTGATGACTTGTAGATTTTTGCAATAAGTATGTGAGTTCTTTATGAATAATCTTGAGTCCATGGATTATACGCACTCTCACCCTTCCACCGTTGCTAGCCTCTTTAGTACCGCACAACTATTGCCGATACCATAAACCCACCATTTACCTTCCTCAAAACAGCCACCATACCTACCTATTATGGCATTTCCATAGCCATTCCGAAATATATTGCCATGCAACTTTCCACTGTTCCGTCTATTACGAGACGCTCCATCATTGTCATATTGCCTTGCATGATCATGTAGTTGACATCATATTTGTGGAAAAGCCACCATTCATAATTTGTTCATACATGTCACTTTTTATTCATTGCATATCCAGGTACACCGCCGGAGGCATTCATATAGAGTCATATTTTGTTCTAAATATCGAGTTGTAATCCTTGAGTTGTAAATAAATAGAAGTGTGATGATCATCATTATTAGAACATTGTCCCATGTGAGGAAATAAAATAATAAAATAAGGGAGGCCAAAGAAGCCAAACAAAAAATAGAAAAAGAGAGAAGAGACAATGCTACTATCCTTTTTTCCACACTTGTGCTTCAAAGTAGCACCATTATCTTCATGATAAAGAGTCTCTTATTTTGTCACTTTCATATACTAGTGGGAATTTTCGTTATAGAACTTGGCTTGTATATTCCAACAATAGGCTTCCTCAAAATGCCCTAGGTCTTCGTGAGTAAGCAAGTTGGATGCATATGCACACCCACTTAGTTTCTTTTGTTGAGCTTTCATACATTTATAGCTCTAGTGCATCCGTTGCATGGCAATACCTACTCACTCACATTGATATCTATTGATGAGCATCTCCATAGCCCATTAATACGCCTAGTTGATGTGAGACCATCTTACTCCTTTTTGTCTTCTCCACAACCACCATTCTATTCCACCTATAGTGTTATGTCCATGGCTCACGCTCATGTATTGCGTGAAAGTTGAAAAAGTTTGAGAATACTAAAGTATGAAACAATTGCTTGGCTTGTCATCGGAGTCAAAATCTGATTGACTCTCTCGGTCAATGCGAAGATGTCCCGATTCTCACGGATGAACTCGATGCACACGCTATTTATGGTGCAACGTTTATGATGCGTAACACATCAGAAACAGATCATGGTTGCAAATCGTGTATGATAAGGCAACTATCACAAGCTTTTAGTTCGCCCGCACCGTTTGTGATATTGTCTAACATCACACACGATTTGCAAATGGCAACTGTGTGCATGCTCGTTTCCTCTCTGTGAACCGTGTCAGATTATGGTTTATATCACAAACTTTTGTGTTTTGCCGACCGTGTGTGCCGTAACGGCCTACAGAGCGTAACTTCATCGTAATTTAATTGCTGCTATTTCAAATTGTGTCAGATTTGAATTTGAAAGTATGCTATAGCTTTATTCATATCCATTATGTTCAAAAAACCAATGCATTATTCGATTCACAGGTACATATGTTCAAGAATTATGTAAGCACCATATAAAGAATGATGAACCACAGTTGTATACTTGTACTATTAAAGACAGTAAAGAAAGAGGCGAAATACATTCCGGTTGCTAAACAAGCTGAAGCGGAATTCCCATATTGTACCCTCCCCCATACAGAAGGCACGCATGACTCTAATCCAACCCCTTTGTGATGGCCGACCACCCATCCTTTAGTATCTTCATGAACACATCTAGATAATCATCGTGTTCTGATAGAAATACTTTATCCTTTGCATGCCTGCCAATCATGTAGTTTGAGATCTAACCTTGAGTAAACTGCTTTGGGAACCATTGCAAAGGAAAAAAAATTCACGCAATGTCATCTAACACAACTCATTATGGGAAGTAAAAAGAAGGCTGCAGGGTTCTTACTTACCATCCTGCAGTTCGTTGTTGTCTTGGATAAACTATAAACAAATAGTTTAGTTGCCATCTTTTGACCCATTTTACTAACAATCTTTATCAGCTTCTGATGTCTACTACACAACCTTCTTCTTGTAGACGTTGTTGGGCCTCCAAGTGTAGAGGTTTGTAGGACAGTAGCAAATTTCCCTCATGTGGATGACCTAAGGTTTATCAATCTGTGGGAGGCATAGGATGAAGATGGTCTCTCTCAAACAACCCTGCAACCAAATAACAAAGAGTCTCTTGTGTCCCCAACACACCCAATACAATGGTAAATTGTATAGGTGCACTAGTTCGGCGAAGAGATGGTGATACAAGTGCAATATGGATGGTAGATATAGATTTTTATAATCTGAAATTATAAAAACAGCAAGGTAACTAATGATAAAAGTGAGAGAAAATGATATTGCAATGCGTTGAAATAAGTCCTAGGGTTCATACTTTCACTAGTGCAAGTTTGCTCAACAAGGATAACATAATTAGATCATATAACTATCCCTCAACATGCAACAAAGAGTCACTCCAAAGTCACTAATAGCGGAGAACAAACGAAGAGATTATTGTAGTGTACGAAACCACCTCAAAGTTATTCTTTCTGATCAATCCATTGGGATATTCCTTAAGTGTCGCAAACAGCCCTAGAGTTCGTAGTAAATGTAGCGACCCAACCCGAATGGATCAAGTCTCTGTGCATAAGTGTCATCCCTGGATCGGTAATGCTGACATACACAGTACTTGAAGGATTTATAACAGAGTAGCAATCACACACCTATTATATCGAATGTCTCAAAAGAGAACTTATTACAATAAATATGGCTTAAGGCCATCTAAGTAAGATAATGGCGGAAGGCTTGGAAGATAAAGTGAGTCCATCAACTCCAACGTCGTAGCTGAGTGCATGACAAACGACCTAGCGCACCTTACTCTTCGTTTGAAAAGTCTACAACATGATATGTTGCAGCCCGAAATGGGTCAGCACATGGAATATGCTGGCAAGATAACACAGTAGAGCAATGAAAAAGTAAATGCTATCACTACATGCATGTATGACTGGTGGAGGCTCTATGGTTACAATATTTCTGCAAAAAGCCATTTTTTCCTACAACAAAGGAATATATTTTATTTAACTACGAAGTTCGTTGAAAACATTGAGAATGGTAACCCCAACTCAATCCCAACTAAAAGTAATTAACATCCCAACAAATCAATTTAGAGTGATGAGATCCACATGATAATCCAAGAACCAGATACTCAAGATGTCCATAACCAGGGACACGACTAACCATGATTAGTTTGTACACTCTGCAGAGGTTTGTGCATTTTTTCCCACAAGACTCGATCTCCTCTGTTGTATTTCTCGCACTGCATGGTGTTTGAGAAACGGATGACTGAGACACAATCTTTCCGAAGAGGTCCCCTTAACCGATAGATAGGTTGGTACACCTACAATCACCTACATCTGCTAGCCCATCATGGAAAGGTTTCCCACAACTTACTCAACTATGCTAGAGCCCATAATAGCTTGTGGCTGCACACAGAAGTTTCCAGCATGAATAATCTTATGATCCCTTTGAGCCTGGGTGGCGAACTAAAAAGGAGAGCACTGGTATATCCCTAGGTGCCCGCAACCAATCCACCCAGATGTGTGTTTAAGTAGCCACCTTATGTAAACCATTAATTATTAATCTCACATCTGTCATGGATACTCTCAAACCCAATCCACGTCTCCGAGCATAGCATGGCAATAAGTAGCATAACGCAGAAGTAACTCCCAGTGTTTGATAATAAAAAGGGTAATGGGTTCTACATCATCATCTACTTCCCAAACCCACAAGTTAAGAGATCGTACTCATGCAATGTTTGAGGGGTTGAAACTAATGCATAAAAATTGGGTAAAAGGGATATGATCAAAGTGTTACTGGCCTTGCTGATGATCTACAAAACCTAGTGACTCGTAGTAGCACGCTGCGCACTCCGGGAATTCTATCAGAAACAAATAATAGCATGCATAAGCACTCAAGCAAATATGCATGGCTAAACATCGAATAAGAAGATTGAATCTAAAAACTCAAGTGAAGAGATTCGATCTGGAAAAAGAATCAATCGAATCGGAGCTACGAAACTGAAACTACGATCAAAAGAACTTCGAAAACAAATCTGCTTGAAACCAAACTTTAGAATTGTCAAAACCTTGTTCAAGTTGATTAATAAGAAAGAGGGTTTCAAGACGAAGATTTTGACGTTGGTTTCACTGGATTTGGACAAACGGTTAAGAAAAGACGAGCGTTTGAAGATCAGGGCTAATCTGTGATAAAAATAATCGCGGATAGGTTCGCTGTCTAAACCTAACCGACGAACAACGTTCATTAAAATGAAACTACGGACAAACATCCGCTAAATAAATAAACCGACGAAAAATCGATCTAATAAAAATTAAACCGGGGAAACTAAAAAAATAGATCAAAATCTAAATCTAGGGTTTACCTAAAAAACTGAAAAAACCACGGCAACTCCGGCGACGGCGGCGGTGAGGCGGCGGCGGCTGGCGGCGGCAGAGCGGGTGGGCGTCGGCGGCGCGGGCGGGTGGCTAGGGTTAGGTTTCGGGCGGTGGTTTAGTTAGCTGAGGCCTCGGGGTGGCCGGCTTATAAAGCCTGCCCTCGGCGGGAGTCCGGGTCGGTTACGGCCCGTTAGGTCGGTTTGACTTAAAAAAACAGATTTTGCCGGAAAAATCCTAGAAAATAAAATAAAAATCTAAAAATACCAAAACAAAATTTCACCGTCTAAATAGAATATTTAGAACAAAGTGAACATTTTCTTGGCCTAAAAATGCAATTTTGAAAAATGCATTTTTTCTAATTCAAATAAAATATTGATAAAAACCAAATAAAATAATTTATTTGATTTTAACAATTTCCCTCCAATATTTCATTTATTTTGGAGAAGTCCTATTATCTCCTCTCATATATTTTAATATGAAATATTTTGGAGAGAAAAAATAATTAAAACCAAAATGATCCCCGTTTCATTATTTGAGAAAATTCAAATATGAAAATCGTGAAATCCCCAACTCTCTCCGTGGGTCCTTGAGTTGCTTAGGATTTTTAGGATCGCAAAACAAAATGCAATAAAATATGATATGCAATTATGATGTCCTATGTATAACATTCCAAATCGAAAATTTGGAATGTTACAAACCTACCCTCCCTTAAGATGAATCTCGCCCTCGAGATTCGGGTTGGCTAGAGAATAGGTGTTGGTGGTCTTTCTGTAGATCATCCTCTCCTTCCCAGGTGGCTTCATCCTCGGTATGGTGGCTCCGCTGAACTTTGCAAAACTTGATAACCTACTGTGTGTAACTCGGCTGGCAAACTCGAGAATCTTGGCAGGTTTCTCCTCATAGGTCAGATCACTATCCAACTTAATTGCTTCCAGGGGCACTATATCTCTCAGAGGAATATCGGCCATCTCTACATGACACTTCTTCAACAGGGAAACGTTAAACACATCATGAACTCCTGACAATACTTCGGGTAACTCCAACTTGTAGGCAACTTCTCCCATACGTTCCAAAACTTGGTATGGTCCTACGAATCTTGGGGCTAGCTTTCCCTTAACTCCAAAATGTTTAACTCCTCGCAGGGGTGACACACGAAGATATGCTTTATCTCCGATTTCGTAGACTACCTCCTTGCATTTTGAGTCTGCATAACTTTTCTGCCTGGACTGAGCTACCTTCAGTCTGTCTCGGATCAACTTAACCTTCTCTTCTTAATCCATGATCAAATCTGGTCCAGACAACTGACGGTCTCCAACTTCGTCCCACATCAACGGCGTCCTACACCTTCTTCCATACAAAGCTTCGAAGGGTGCCATCTTTAGGATAGCTTGATAACTGTTGTTGTAAGAGAACTCTGCGTAGGGAAAATTATCATCCCAACTGGAACCATAATCAAGCGCATAAGCTCTCAACATATCTTCCAGAATCTGATTGACTCTCTCAGTCTGTCCATCTGTCTGCAGATAAAAAGCTGTACTGAACTCTAGCCTGGTGCCCAGAGTCTGGTGCAGTTGGTGCCAAAACTTTGAAGTAAACTGGGTTCCTCTATCTGATACAATAGTCCTCGGAACTACATGCAGACATACGATCCTGGTCATGTATATCCTGGCCAATTTCGCACTGGTATAGGTGGTTTTCACTGGGATAAAGTGAGCCACTTTGGTTAAGCGATCCACTACTACCCAAATAGTATCGTATCCCGATCGGGTCCTGGGTAATCCAGTGATGAAATCCATGCCAAGCTTATCCCACTTCTATTCAGGTATCGGCATAGGCTGTAGTGATCCTGCTGGCTTTTGATATTCTGCCTTCACTCTCTCACATACATCACACACGGCTACATACTCGGCAATGTCCTTCTTCATACCTGTCCACCAGAAACGCTCCTTCAAATCCAAATACATCTTGGTGTTTCCGTGGTGTATTGAGTATGGCGAGTCGTGAGCTTCCTGAAGTATCAACTTCCTGATTTCTGCATTATTGGGCACGTAAACACGGTCCTCAAACCACAAGGTGTCGTGCTCATCCTCATGAAAACCTTTGGCCTTTCCTTTGCTCATCTTCTCCTTTATCTCAGCAATTTCCTTATCATCCTTCTAAGCTTCTCAAATTTTTCCCAATAATGTCAACTGAACTTCCATTGCTGCAACAAAACCTCTAGGGACTATCTCCAAACGAAGCTCCCTGACATCTTCAGCTAACTCCTTTGGCAATCCTCCGCTCATGAGGGTATTGGCGTAACTCTTCCGGCTTAGAGCGTCTGCTACAACATTGGCCTTTCCTGGATGATAGTGCAACTTCATATCATAATCCTTTATGAGATCCAACCATCTCCTTTGCCTGAGATTCAACTTCTTCTTCGTGAAAATGTACTTCAAACTCTTAGGATCCGTGTACACATCACAATGGTTTCCAATAAGAAAATGTCTCCAAGTTTTGAGTGCATGCACTACGGATGCTAACTCCAAATCATGCGTGGCATAATTCAATTCATGCGGTCAAGCTGTCGTGAGGCATACGAAACAACTCTTCCGTCTTGCATGAGTACACTTCCAAGTCCTAAGCGAGATGCGTCACAATACACTTGGAAATCCTTGTGTATATCTGGCAGAATCAGCACTGGGGCTGTAGTCAAACGTTTCTTCAACTCCTGAAAACTTGCCTCACATTCATCTGTCCATTTAAACTTGGTGTCCTTCTTCAACAGCTCTGTCATGGGCTTTGCAATCTTAGAGAAATTCTCAAAGAATCTTCGATAATATCCCGTGAGTCCTAGAAAAGTGCGGATCTCTCCAACTGAGGTGGGTGCTAACCACTCAGTGACTGACTGAACCTTCATAGGGTCTACTGCTATACCTTCTCCTGATATAACATGTCCGAGGAATCCAACTTCCTTCAACCAAAACTCACATTTTGCTGAACTTGGCGTATAACTGATGTTCCCTGAGCTTCTCGAGAACTAAACACAAATGCTCCTTATGCTCCTCTTCATTCTTCGAGTACACCAAAATGTCATCAATGAACACCATGACAAATTTATCCAAGAACTCCATGAACACCTTGTTCATCATACTCATGAAATAGGCAGGGGCGTTAGTCAATCCGAATGACATAACCGTATACTCATATGGCCCGTACCTGGTGGTGAAAGCTGTCTCAGGTATATCTTGTTCTCTTCAGCTGGTGGTATCCTGATCGAAGATCGATCTTGGAAAAGACTTTAGGTCCTTGCAGCTGGTCAAACAAATCATTGATCATCGGCAGTGGATACTTGTTCTTGGTCGTCACTTCATTCAATGCACGATAAACAACAACCACTCTCAGAGACTTATCCTTCTTCTCAACCAAGAGCACTGGGGCTCCCCACGGTGACGAACTTCGTCGAATGTAACCTTTCTCCAATAACTCCTTAATTTGTTTCTTAATCTCCTCCAGATCATTTGTGGGCATCCGGTATGGTCTCTTTGATATTGGTCCGGTGCCTGGCAATAACTCTATCAAAAACTCAATGTCTCGATCAGGGGGCATGCCTGGTAGTTACTCTGGAAATACATCTGGGTCATCCTATACTACAGGCACTTCTTCGTGAACAACTCCCGTGAGGGAATTTATGTGAGTACTCTTAGGATTATGCCTAGATACATACTTAATCCTTTTTCCCTCTGGTGTGGTGAGTATAATTGACCTACTGGTGCAATCAATGTTTCCTCCATACTTCGATAGCCAATCCATACCGAGTATCACATCCAATCCTTGTGATTCCAAAATTATCAAGTCTGAGGGGAAAACATGCCTACCTATGGTCAATGGCATTTGAAAACATCCACTGCTTGCCATATACTCTGATCTGGGTGAGCTTACTATCATAGGTGTCTTAAGAACTTTGGTGGGCAACTTATACTTATCCACGAATCCCCTTGATATGTATGAATACAATGCACCAGTATCAAAAAGAACTATTGCAGTAAATGACTTAACCAAAAACTTACCGATAACTGCATCTGGCTGCTCCTCAACCTCCTCCACGTTAACGTGGTTCACTTATCCCTTGTTTAAAGGGGTTTGCTTCTTTCTAGAGCTTCCATTGTCATTTCCATTCTTGAGTTCAGGGCACTCATTGGCATAGTGCCCAGTCTTCCCGCACTTGAAGCAAGTAACATGGCTTTGGTCCTTCTTGGCGGGTGTGCTTGAGTTAGAGCGGTTCTGACGGCTTGCTCCACTCCCATTTCCATTCCTAGATCCATTGTGGTTATGCGGAATTCCTCCATTGTGGTTATGGCCTCCATGGTTATGGGTAAATCCTCCCGGGTTCGGGGTGAAATGGGGTTTCTGCCGAGCTCCTGAATTGTACTTCCCTTGTCCATACTTCCTCTTGCGGCTCTCAATCTGTTGTTGCTTCCCTTCAATCATAAGAGTTTTATCTACCAACTCCTAGTAGTTGTTGAATGTTGCCACCATCAACTGCATACTCATCTCATCATTCAGCCCTTCCATAAACTTCTCCTGTTTTGCGGCATCGGTGGCCACGTCATCCGGGGCATAACGAGCTAGCTTGCTAAACTCCACGTACTGCCCTACAGTACGGTTGCCCTGGCGTAAGTTGCGAAACTCACGCTTCTTCATACTCATAGCTCCAGTTGAGACATGAGCAGTGCGGAATGCTTGCTGAAACTGCTCCCAAGTAACACTGGCTATGGGGAAAGTGGCTGTGTAATTCTCCCACCATGTGGCTGCGGGTCCATCCAATTGGTGTGCGGCAAAATGCACCTTCTCAGCATCTATGCAACCAGCAGTGGTTAACTCCCTTCCAATCCGGTGTAGCCAGTCATCCACAACTATGGGCTCAGTGCTACTGGAAAACACCGGCGGATGTAACCTTAGAAAATGGGGTAAGTTGTCAACTGGAGGTGGTGGCAGTGGGTTATTGTTATTGTTGTTGTTGTTGTTGTTGCCCTGATTCTGAACTAGCAACTGCATCAGTGTATTCTGCTGCTGGATCAACTGAGTGAGCTCCAGTGGGAAGGCAAATCCGGGGTCACATCTCGGAGGCATCTGATGGGTTTAGAGGGGAGAGATTAGAATAGAATGAGGTCTAATGAGAAAGCACTACCCATATGCACATGAGACAAACACAATCAATAATACTCCAAAACAATATCAAGCAAGGGCATACAATCGATCTAACTATCATTACAGTAATTGGACTACTAATATATACATGGGGGAATACTACTAATAATATGGTGGTCTACTAGAAATTTTGATCAGTAGAAGACTCCATGATATCTGCTCCAGCTTCGTCTTCATAATAATCATCACTGGGGTCGGTGTCATCGATGATGATGTAGTCCTTGGGGTGGTCATCATCTCCTCCTGGCGCAGGGTCTCCCATGAATACTCCTAGCTTCCTTGTCAGGTCGTCATTCATCTCCATTAGTAAGGTGATTTCCTCCTCGTATTCGTCACATGTAGACTTGAGTTCCTCTTCCAGCTCCATGTTCCTAATCATCAACTTCTTCAGATCTATCATGCATGCGCACATCTAGTTCTCCTGGAGACGAATGTGATGATTTAACTCCCGAATGAAGGCTGCAATGGACCTGTCCACCCTGGTGCTGATCATCTCCCATTGGTCATCTCGGCGCCCACATATCTGGTAGATAGTGTCCTTAAGCTCCTAGTGATAAACTTCTTCGATGCGTCCCATGGTGATGTGGGCTGCCATGCTCTTTCCTAGACTCCAGGTTGGTGCATCAAAGGAAAACTATATGGGCTCAGTTGCTGGCGTGAATGTCCTTCCTGGAACTTGAACTCGAATCATCCAATGCTCCTCTTCTGGTAGTGTGGCAGTGTAGGTCCCTGTGAAGCTTGGTATTCCAATGTTCAGGTACCTAGTGACTTCCTTCAAGTGTGGTCCAGAAGGTGTGTCTTCATCCGACTGTGTAAACTTATTCCTCATGTCCGCCATCCTATAGATTGGAAAATGGAGAGGAGTCAGAAATGAGTAGAGAAGAGTGACCTATGGCTCATCTTAGTGGTCGTGTCCTACATTCAGCGTGTGCTCTAATACCATCTTATAGCGACCCGATCCAAATGGATCAAGTCTTTGTGCATAAGTGTCATCCCAGGATTGGTAATGCTGACACACACAATACTTGAAGGATTTATAACAGAGTAGCAATCACACACTTATTACATCGAATGTCTCAAAAGAGAACTTATTACAATAAATATGGCTTAAGGCCATCTAAGTAAGATAACAACGGAAGGCTTGGAAGATAAAGTGAGTCCGTCAACTCCAACAGCATAGCTGAGTGCACGACAAACGACCTAGCGCACCCTACTCTTCTGCAACATGATGTGTTGTAGCCCGAAACGGGTCAACACATGGAATATGCTGGCAAGATAACACAGTAGAGAAATGAACAAGTAAATGCTATCACTACATGCATATATGGCTGGTGGAGGCTCTATGGTTATAATATTTTTGCGAAAAGCCAATTTTTCCCTACAACAAAGGAATATATTTTATTTAACTACAAAGTTGGTTGAAAAACATTGAGAGTGGTAAACCCATCTCAATCCCAATTAAAAGTAATTAACATCCCGACAAATTAATTTATAGTGATGAGATCCACATGATAATCCAAAAACTAGATACTCAAGATGTCCATAAGAAGGGACACGGCTAACCATGATTAGTTGGTACACTTTGAAGAGGTCTGTGCACTTTTCCCCAAAAGAATCGATCTCCTCCATTATATTTCTCGCACTGCATGGTGTTTGAGAAATGGATGACTGAGACACAGTCTTTTCGAAGAGGTCCCCATAACCGATAGAAAGGCTGGTACACCTACAATCCCCTACATCTGCTAGCCCATCATGGAAAGGTTTCCCACAACTTACTCAACTATGCTAGAGCCCATAATAGCTTGTGGCTGCACACGGAAGTTTCCAACATGAATAATCTTATGATCCCTTTGAGCCTTGGTGGCGAACCAAAAAGGACAACACTGGTATATCCCGAGGTGCCCGCAACCAATCCACCCAGATGTATGTTTAAGTAGCCACCTTAAGTAAACCATTAATTATAATCTCACATCTGTCATGGATACTCTCAAGCCCAATCCACGTCTACGAGCATAGCATGGCAATAAGTAGCATAACGCAGAAATAACTCCCAGGGTTTGATAATAAAAAGGGTAATAGGTTCTACCTCATCATCTACTTCCTAAACCCACAAGTTAAGAGATACTACTCAGGCAATGTATGAGTGGTTGAAACTAATGCATAAAAACTGGGTAAACGGTATATGATCAAAGTGTTACTTGCCTTGCTGATGATCTGCAAAACCTAGTGACTCGTGGTAGCACGCTGCGCACTCCGGGAATTCTATCGCAAACAAACAATAGAAAACATAAGCACTCAAGCAAAGATGTATAGGTAAACATCAAATAAGAAGATCGAATCTGAAAACTCATCTGAAGAGATTCGATCTGGAAAAAGAATCAATCAAATCAGAGCTATAGAACTGAAACTATGGTCAAAAAAACTTCGAAAACAAATCTGCTTGAAACCAAATTTTGAAAATGTGAAAACCTTGTTCAAGTTGATTAAACAGAAAGAGGGTTTCGAGACAAAGATTTTGGCGTTAGTTTCACTGAATTTGGACAAACGGTTAGGAAACGGCGAGTGTTTGAAGATCAGGGGCTAATCTGCGATAAAAATAATCGCGGATAGGTCCCTGGCCGAAAATAAAATAAAAAGAGAAGACTAACGACCGAACGTTCGCTGTCTAAACCTAATCGACGAACAACGTTCATTAAAACGAACGTACGAACAAACGTCCGCTAAATAAATAAACCAACAAAAAACCAATCAAATAAAAAATAAACCAGGAAAACTAAAAAAACGGATCTAAATCTAGATCTAGGGTTTACCTAAAAAAACCGAAAAGAACCACGGCAACTCCGGCGAAACTCCAGCGACGGCGGCGTGGGCGGGCGGCTAGGGTTAGGGTTCGGGCGGCGGCTTGCTGGGCTGAGGCCTCGGGGTGCCGGCTTATAAAGCCTGCCCCCGGCGGGAGTCCGGGTCGGTTACGGCCCGTTAGGTCGGTTTGACTTTTTTAAAAGGGATTTCGCCGGAAAGTCCTAGAAAATAAAATAAAAATCTAAAAATACCAAAACAATTTTTCACCGTCTAAATAGAATATTTAGAACAAAGTGAAATTTTCTTGGCCTAAAAATGCAATTTTGAAAAATGCATTTTTTCTAATTCAAATAAAAAAGCGATAAAATCCAAATAAAATAATTTATTTGATTTTAATAATTTTCCTCCAATATTCATTTATTTTGGAGAAGTCCTATTATCTCCTCTCATATATTTCAATATGAAATATTTTTGGAGAGAAAAAATAATTAAAACCAAAATGATCCCCGTTTCATTATTTGAGAAAATTCAAATATGAAAATCGTGAAATCCTCAACTCTCTTCGTGGGTCCTTGAGTTGCTTAGGATTTTTAGGATCGCAAAACAAAATGCAATAAAATATGATATGCAATTATGATGTCATATGTATAACATTCCAAATCGAAAATTTGGGATGTTACAGTAAAATAACACCTTAAGACACAAATCAACCAAAACCCTAATGTCACTGAGATACTCCAATGTCACCTCAAGGATCCGCGGGTATGATTATACGATATGCATCAGACAATCTCAGATTCATCTATTCAACCAACACAAAGAACTTCAAAGAGTGCCCCAAAGTTTCTATCGGAGAGTCAAGACGAAAACGTGTGCCAACCCCTATGTATAGATTCCCAAGGTCACGGAACCCGCAAGTTGATCACCAAAACATACATCAAGTGAATCAATATAATACCCCATTGTCACCACAGGTATCCCACGCAAGAAATACATCAAGTGTTCTCAAATCCTTAAAGACTCAATCCGATAAGATAACTTCAAAGGGAAAACTCAATTCATCACAAGGAGATAGAGGGGGAGAAACATTGTAAGATCCAACTATAGTACACTGGTACAGCAACGTCCTAAACAAACGGTTTAAAACCCTTTCCGCGACGGCATTTGGAACCGTCGCCAAGTGAGTGTGGGCGATAGGGGGCTCCTTCCCACACGACCCAGAAATCATCGGGGATTGGCCCTTGTGGGACCCAGGCTAGGGCCATGTGCGATCGGGCGAGGCATGGAAACCCAAGCATTTCCGTAGGTATGTACATCCCGCAAGGTGAATCCCAACAATCATTTCCGTAGGTATGTACATCCCACACGGTGATCCCAGAAATCATTTCCATAGGTATGTACATCCCACACGGTGAATCCCAGAAATCGTTTCCGTAGTTATGTACATCCCACACGGTCAATCCCAGAAATTATTTCCGTAGGTATGTACATCCCACACGGTGAATCCCAGAAAATCAATTTCATAGGTATGTACATCCCACATAGTTCTTTGTGTGGAAACGTTTGTGCAAGGTGGCCTAACGCAAACAGTTCGTTGTCGGAAGCCGTGTGTGATTGTTAGTTGATCGAACACACGTACTTTCTAGAAACTGTGCGGGTTGTTTGAGTTCATTGCCAACGGTGATGTCTGAGTAACCGTTTGCAATCGAAAACCCCAATAAGCAGGGTAATTAGACTATTATTGATAATCCATGTACTAATCAAACTGGATTTCATATCCGTATAAAAGCAACCAGGATTTCATAATCGAATTACATCATATAGCTTCGGCACTCAGCTACGCCATCACACAACAGCACCAAGTTTCACATGCAGCATCAGAAACCTTTGGAAAGTAGCATCATACATGGTAAAAAGACAGATGAATCTCATCTGGGAAACTGCAGAAGTGGAAGGTAAATATTGAGCCTTCAGTGATGTTGAATGTCCTTGCAACTTTAGGCCAGTGGCTATGGATAATTGCCCGCGCAACCTTCGTCCTCTTCAACAAGACTTCAATATTGTACCATGGGTGTTGAATGAATACCTTCCTCGCCTGTTGACCATGCAGGTGGTTTGAGAGGTAATCATCGTTGAACTGCTTTGAAAAGTACTGAAAACAAGGCTATGCATAAATCGCTGTTGTAAATTTTGAAATGGTGCAAGGGGTAAAAACGAGGTAAAAGAGTTGGTACCATCCAATAGTTGACTGATGAATTCTTCATTGTTCATACAAAGATCTTGCTGTTATTCGTCGCAAGTTTCTTCATCCTAGCAATCTTTCTGAGTTTCTTAACTTGGCTGATATTCATGGACATCTCATTTCCCCAGATGCAAAATTGGTCGAACAGTGGGTCTAAGCCTCTGACAGCAGGGCCTACGTGTGCAACACCAAATTGTAAGAAACCTAATTATTAGAATGATTCCTGCAACTACACAATAATGTGCTATTAGCTAAAGGACCCTGCTTGAACAAACCTCGATGGTAAACTGCAGTGTCTCCCATTGTTTCCCTGCAACACACATAAGGAAGATCTTGATCAGGTTAACTAAGAGTTGCCATACTATCAGTAGAATATGTATTGAGTACAACCAAATTGCAGAACTGAACCAAACAGTTAAATGGACAGCAGACCAAATGAACCAAAATAGTTAACTGTGCACGACATTACAGAGTAGAAACATGTATGAGAAGATAAGATAGTTAACAAAACAAAGAATGCTTGAGAACAGTACTACGAAATGTAGCAATTATTGGACCAAAGTGTTAACTGAACATTACATTTCAGAGGACCAAACTGTTAACTGAACATCAGATTGCATATTAACATTACAGAGGACAAATCACTAGAAGGCACTGGTGGTGGCCTCGAGAAAACATCATGAACTGTATTTTAATGTAGAGAACCACGCGGCGGTGTCGACTGTAGCCTCGAAGACGAGGTGCTCCATCAAGATCTGGCGGTCGACATGCATGTCAGCCATAGCGACCTCGTCCGTGTGTGTTGCTGCATGCTAATCAGCTCCATGTTATACTTGGTGTAAAATGGCTGTGGGCGGCGCTTAATTGGAGGAGGGGGCAGTGATTTCGGTCGAAGGTGTCGCTCCGTCAGTCGGGGCATGTGGGACGGGAAAGGATGAGGATGGTGTTGGTGGGGTGTGGATTACCTGACCATATCGACGAGGTCGCGCAGCAAGAAGAAGGGTCGGCGGCGAGGAGGCCGCGCAGGAAGAAGAAGGGTCACCGGCGAGGAGGCGGCCCTGCAAGAAGAAGGGTCGCCGGCGAGGAGGCGGTGCTGCAAGAAGAAGGGTAGCCAGCGAGTAGGTGGCGCTGCAAGAAGAAGGGCCGCCGGCGAGGAGGCTGAGCTGCCAATAAGCAACAATGAAGGTTTGAACTTAGAAAGCAAGGAGGGACAGTGGAAATGCCACTCTTGGTAGGAGGGAGGGGGCAGGGAGATAGATATTTCCGCGGTGGCAAAAAAAATTCCCTCAGTGCCGTGAGAAACTAGCGCGCAAGTGTGGTTCAAGTGGGGGCGGTGGACTATAGACGATGAAGCTTCCTGCGTAAGCCAGACAAGAAGGTGCGCTGAGATATTTTATATCGCATCCCACACGATTCTTTCTAGTAAATTGTTTGTGGTATACCTAATTTTTTCATTATGTTTTGAAAGACAACATGGTGTTACAGAGGGAAATGATGGTGTTTGAATTCCTAGAAAATTTACGTACAGTTAACATGCAACTAGTACATTAGTGTCGTGCTTAAATTTGGAATTATTCCGGGTTCGTTTGGCATTTTTATGCATTAATTGAGTTTCTGGGCATTTAATGTGCATAATTCAAATTTGAACTACAAGCATATGCTCCAATGCACCAAAGTTTGCTAAAAAATCACAGGTGTGTCCTAGGGTGAATTTATAGGTCCCATGCAAGAAATGGGAATAAAATTCAAACATTTGGGTTTCGTGGCTCGGACGGAATGATTGAGAAACTTGGTTTTTTAATTCCTGTAAATCCAAAACACGGCTGAAAATCATGAAACTTGGCATGGTGTCATGACATGGGACCAACATGCTGCAGTAAATTTTTTGGCTGAACTGGGACAAGCTTTGATGTAAGCTTCTTGCAAACCAGAGCTTCCCTCAAGAAGGCTCCTAGTTCCGAGAGGGAACGTGTCACCTCCGTGTGCAAAACAACGTACGTACACTGCCTTCTCCCGCCTTAATTTTTTTACACAGGCAGATTAGACCAAATAGAAATATAGTGCTAAATTTTGGAATTATTCCGTGTTCGTTTGGCCTTTTTTATACATTGATTGAGTTTCTGGGCATTTAATGTGCATAATTCAAATTTGAACTACAAGCATAGGCTCCAGTGCACCAGAGTTGTTTGAAAAAATCGCATGTGTGTCCTTGGGTGAATTTCTAGGTCCCATGCAAGAGATGGGAGTGAAATTCAAACACCTGGGCATCGTGGCTCGGCCGGAGCGATTGAGAAACTTGGTTCTTTAATTCCTGTAATTCCAAAACATGCCTGAAAATAATGAAACTTGGCATGGTGTCATGACATGGCACAAACATGCTGCGGTAATTTACTTGGCCGAATTGGGACAAGCTTTGGTGTAGGCTTCTTGCAAACCAAAGCTTCCCTCAAGAAGGCTCGTGGTTCCGAGAGGGAATGTGTCACCTCCGTGTGCGAAACGACATACGTACACTGCCTTCTCCTGCCTTAATTTTTTTACACAGCCAGATTAGACCAAATAGAAGTACCGTGCTAAATTTCAGAATTATTTCAGGCTCGTATCGCCTTTTTTAGACATTAATTGAGTTTACGGTCATTTAATGTGCATAATACAAATTTGAACTGCATGCATAGGCTCCAGTGCACCAAAGTTGTTTGAAAACTCACATGTGTGTCCTAGGGTGAATTTGTAGGTCCCATGCAAGAGATGGGAGTGAAATTCAAACATCTGGGTGTCGTGATTCGGCCGGAAAGATTGAGAAACTTGATTTTTTAATTCCTGTAATTCCAAAACACGCATGAAGACCATGAAACTTGGCATGGTGTCATGACATGGCACCAACATGCTGCGGTAAATTTTTTGGCTGAATTGGGACAAGCTTTGGTGTAAGCTTCTTGCAAACCGGAGCTTCCCTCAAGAAGGCTCATGGTTCCGAGAGAGAACGTGTCACCTTCGTGTGCAAAACAACATACGTACACTACCTTCTCCTGCCTTAATTTTTTTTACACAGCCAGATTAGACCAAATAGAAGTATCGTGGTAAATTTTGGAATTATTCTGGGCTCGTTTTGCCTTTTTTATACATTAATTGAGTTTATGGGCATTTAATGTGCATAATTAAAATTTGAACCACAAGCACAGGCTCCAATGCACCAAAGTTGTTTGAAAAATCACCTGTGTGTCCTTGGGTGAATTTCTAGGTCCCATGCAAGAGATGGGAGTGAAATTCAAACATCTGGGCGTCGTGGCTCAGCCGGAAAGATTGAGAAACTTGGTTTTTTAATTCCTGTAATTCCAAAACACGCCTGAAAATCATGAAACTTGGCATGGTGTCATGACATGGCACCAACATGTTGCGGTAATTTTTTTGACTGAATTGGGACAAGCTTTGGTGTAAGCTTCTTGTAAACCGGAGCTTCCCTCAAGAGGGCTCGTGGTTCTGAGAGAAAACGTGTCACCTCCATGTGCGAAACGACATACGTACACTGCCTTCTCCCGCCTTAATTTTTTTACACAGCCATATTAGACCAAATAGAAGTACTGTGCTAAATTTTGGAATTATTCCGGGCTCGTTTCGCCTTTTTTATACATTAATTGAGTTTCTGGGCATTTAATGTGCATAATTCTAATTTGAACTACAAGCACTGGCTCCAGTGCACCAAAGTTGTTTGAAAAATCACATGTGTGTCTTTGGGTGAATTTTAGGTCCCATGCAAGAGATGGGAGTGATATTCAAACATCCGGGCGTCGTGGCTTGGCCGGAAAGATTGAGAAACTTGGTTTTTTTAATTCTTGTAATTCCAAAACACACCTAAAAATCATGAAACTTGGCATGGTGTCATGACATGGCACCAACATGCTGCGTTAATTTTTTTGGCCGAATTGGGGCAAGCTTTGGTGTAAGCTTCTTGCAAACCGGAGCTTCCCTCAAGAAGGCTCGTGCTTCCGAGAGGGAACGTGTCACCTCCGCGTGCAAAACGATATACGTACACTGCCTTCTCCCACCTTAATTTTTTTACACAGCCATATTAGACCAAATAGATGTACCGTGCTAAAATTTGAATTATTTCGGGTTCGTTTGGCCTTTTTTATACATTAATTTACTTTTGGGGCATTTAATGTGCATAATTCAAATTTGAACTACAAGCACATGCTCTAGTGCACCATAGTTGTTTGAAAAATCACATGTGTTTACTTGGGTGAATTTCTTGGTCACATGCAAGAGATGGGACTAAAATTCAAACATCTGGGCATCGTGGATCAGCCGGAAAGATTGAGAAACTTGGTTTTTTAATTCCTGTAATTCCAAAACACACCTAAAAATCATGAAACTTGGCATGATCTCATGAAATGGCACCAACATGCTGTGATAATTTTTTGTCCGATTTGCGAAGGCGCACACAGTAACAATCAACAAAGTCATTTTGGAACAAGTGATGTCATGTTACAAATCAAAAACACAAGTATTATTGAAACCATGGGCGTTCGACTTACCAATTACGTGCGGCCATGCGTCCCCTTTTTTATTGGCTAGGAGGTGCCGTGCGGGGTAGCTATTTGAGTACGGGAGGCGTGCGATCAAACCCTGATACGTCTCCATCATATCTACTTTTCCCAACACTTTTTACCTTGTTTTGGACCCTAACTTGCATGATTTGAATGGAACTAACCTGGACTGGCGCTGTTTTCAGCAAAATTGCCATGGTGTTATTTTTGTGCAGAAATAAAAGTTCTCGGAATGACCTGAAAATCAACGAAGCATTATTTTGGAATATATAAGGAATATTGGAAGTAAGATCCACCTTAGGGGGTGCCCCACCTGTCCACGAGGGCGGGGGCGCGCCCCCTGCCTTTTGGGCCCCCTGATGCTCCACCGACCTCAACCTAGACTTCATATATTCAGTTTCAGGGAGAAAAAACCGAGAGAGAAGGATTCATCACGTTTTACGATACGGAGCCGCCACCAAGCCCTAAAATCTCTCGGGAGGGGTGATCTGGAGTCCGTTCGGGGCTCCGGAGAGGGGAATCCGTCGCCATCGTCATCATCAACCATCCTCCATCACCAATTTCATGATGCTCACCGCCGTGCGTGAGTAACTCCATCATAGGCTTGCTGGACGGTGATGGGTTGGATGAGATTTATCATGTAATCGAGTTAGTTTTGTTAGGGTTTGATCCGTAGTATCCAATATTTTCTAAGATTGATGTTGCTATGACTTTGCTATGCTTAATGCTTGTCACTGGGCCCGAGTGCCATGATTTCAGATCTGAACCTATTATGTTTTCATCAATATATGAGAGTTCTTGATCCTATCTTGCAAGTCTATAGTCACCTATTATGTGTTATGATCCGTTAACCCCGAAGTGACAATAATCGGGATACTTACCGGTGATGACCGTACTTTGAGGAGTTCATATATTCACTATGTGTTAATTCTTTGGTCCGGTACTCTATTAAAAGGAGGCCTTAATATCCCTTAGTTTCTGCTAGGACCCCGCTGCCACGGGAGGGTCGGACAAAAGATGTCATGCAAGTTCTTTTCCATAAGCACGTATGACTATATTCGGAATACATGCCTACATTACATTGATGAACTGGAGCTAGTTCTGTGTCACCCTAGGATATGACTGTTGCAGGATGAACCGCATCCGGCATAATTCTCCATCACCAATCCATTGCCTAGGAGCTCTCCATATATTGTTCTTTTCTTATTTACTTTTCCGTTTCTATTGTTATCATCACTACAAAATACCAAAAATATTACTTTTGCTACACCTTTTATCACCATTACCATTACTATAATATTACTTTGCTACTAAATACTTTGCTACAGATATTAAGTTATCCAGGTGTGGTTGAATTGACAACTCAGCTGCTAATACTTGAGAATATTCTTTGGCTCCCCTTGCGTCGAATCAATAAATTTGGGTTGAATACTCTACCCTCGAAAACTGTTGCGATCCCCTATACTTGTGGGTTATCAAGACTATTTTCTGGCGCCGTTGCCGGGGAGCATAGCTCTATTCTTTGAGTCACTTGGGATTTATATCTGCTTATCATTATGAAGAACTTGAAAGACGCTAAAACAAAAATTTATCCCTCAACTACGAGCGGAGGTAAGGAACTGCCATCTAGCTCTGCACTTGATTCACCTTCTGTTTTAAGTAAGCTTGCGACACCTAAACCTGCTTCTGCTATTAATTCTGATATGTCGCATGTTTTTGATGATGCCACTTCTGCTATGCATGATACTTATTATGAAACTACTTCTATGCTTGATACTACGGTGCCACTTGGTGAATTTCTGGATGAACAACTTGCTAGGGCTAGAGAGAATGAAATTATTGAAACTGATAATATTGATGAAAGTGATGATGAAGACTCTCCCCCTAGATATGAATTACGTGTTGTGCCTGAGGGCTATGTTATGGATGAAGAAACTGCTAGAGATTTTCTTCCTTGCAATGATAAGAGTGATCTTAAGAAATTATTAGCTAAGTTGAAACAAAAAACTCTGAATGCTAGAATGAAATATGATCCTGCTTATGCTACCTCACCTATCTTTGTTACTGATAAGGATTTTGATTTCTCTGTTGATCCTGAGATAATTACTTTAGTTGAATCTGATCCTTTCTATGGTTATGAATCTGAAACTGTTGTGGCACATCTTACTAAATTAAATGATATAGCCACCCTATTCACTAATGATGAGAGAACTCGCTACTTTTATATCCTTAAGATATTTCCGTTCTCATTAAAGGGTGATGCTAAGATATGGTTTAATTCTCTTGATCCTGGTTGTGTGCGTAGTCCCCAGGATATGATTTATTACTTCTCTGCTAAATATTTCCCCGCTCATAAGAAACAAGCTGCTTTAAGGGAAATATATAATTTTCTGCAAATTGAAGAAGAGAGTCTCCCACAAGCTTGGGGGGAGGCTTCTCCAATTACTTAATTCTTTGCCTGATCATCCTCTTAAGAAAAATGAAATACTTGATATCTTTTATAATGGACTAATCGATGCTTCCAGAGACCACCTGGATAGTTGTGCTGGTTGTATTTTCAGGGAAAGAACACAAGATGAAGCTAAAATTCTATTGAATAATATATTGACTAATGAAAATAATTGGACACTTCCTGATCCAATTCCTAAACCAACTCCTAAGCCTACTCCGAAGAAAAGGGGTATTCTATTTCTCAGTCTTAAAGATATGCAAGAGGCAAAGAAATCTATGAAGGAAAAAGGTATTAAAGCTGAAGATGTTAAGAATTTACCACATGGTCTTAATTTACCGCCTGTTGAAGAAATACATGGTCTTAATTTACCGCCTCTTGAAGAAATACATGGTCTTGATAACCCGACACAGGTAGTAAAGGTAAATTCTCTCTATAGATATGATAAAGCTAAAATCCCATCTACTAAGTTTGCTAGCCCATGCTTGGATGAGTTTGATGCCTTTATGGTTAAGCAAGAAAACTTCAATGCTTATTTTGGTAGAGAATTAAACACAATGCTGATATGCATGAACACTTGGGTGATTATATGGCTAATGTTAAAGGTGAACTTAAACTTATTAGTAAACATGCTTCTATGGTTACCACTCAAGTAGAACAAGTACTTAAAGCTCAAAATTATTTGCTCAATGAATTAAATAGTAAGAAGAATGATAATGCTATTAGAGTTAAGACTAGAGGCGGTAAAATGACTCAGGAACCTTTGTATCCTGAGGGCCATCCTAAGACAATTGAGCAAGATTCTCCGAGAAATATTATTGATGCACCTAGTCCTTCTAAAAGGAAGAAAAATAAAAATGATAGGACTTCGCATGCTTCTAGTGAACCTGTTATTGACACACCTGAGAATACTAATGATATCTATATTTCTGATGCTGAAACACAATCTGGTAATGAACATGAACCTAGTAATAATGTTAATGATGATGTTCATGTTGATGCTCAACCTAGCAATGATAATGATGTAGAAATTGAACCTGCTGTTGATCTTGATAACCCACAATCAAAGAATCATCGTTATGATAAGAGAGACTTTGTTGCTAGGAAGCACGATAAAGAAAGAGAACCATGGGTTCAGAAACCCATGCCTTTTCCTCCTAAACCATTCAAGAAAAAGGATGATGAGGATTTTGAGCGCTTTGCTGAAATGATTAGACCTATCTTTTTGTGTATACGTTTGACTGATATGCTTAAAATGAATCCTTATGCTAAGTACATGAAAGAAATTGTTACAAATAAAAGAAAGATACCGGAAGCTGAAATTTCCACCATGCTTGCTAATTATACTTTTAAGGGTGGAATACCTAAGAAACTAGGAGATCCAGGAGTTCCAACTATACCATGCTCCATTAAAAGAAACTATGTTAGAACTGCTTTATGTGATCTTGGAGCCGGTGTTAGTGTTATGCCTCTCTCTTTATATTGTAGACTTGATTTGAATAAGTTCACACCTACTAAAATATCTTTGCAAATGGTTGATAAATCAATTGCTATAAGTGTCGGTATTCATGAGGATGTGCCTGTTGTGGTTGCAAACGTTAATACTTTAACGGACTTTGCTATTCTCGATATTCCCGAGGACAATAGTATGTCTATTATTCTTGGAAGACCCTTTTTGAATACTGCAGGGGCTGTTATTGATTGCACCAAAGGCAATGTCACTTTTCATGTTATTGCTAATGAGCATACGGTATACTTTCCGAGGAAACAACCTCAAGTTCATCGTATCAACTCTATTGGAAAAATTCCACCCATTATTTTTGGAGTTTTTGAATTTCCTCTTCCTACTGTCAAGAAGAAATATGATATTCTTATTGTTGGGGATGTGCATATCCCCGTTGAGGTAACCTAGTGTTATTCGACAATTCTCCGGTTCCATGTTATTTGGAATGAGTTTGTTAACAAGACCTGATCAACCTTGTTAGTGGATTCCTTTTGATGAGCATGAGAAGCATGAATTTAGAAAACACAACTCTTTGTACCCTCTTTTTACTTTCTATTATTTATATTAAATAAAGCAAAAATAGTATATTATGTCTATTTTCTGAATTATCAATGCAATAAAAAATACCCCGTAAATAAAAGTTCTCCAAATGCCCTGAAAATTAAATATGATTTTTTCTAGAATATTTTAGAATATCGGGCACTGAGAACACAACAGGGGGAGCAAGCACCTGGCCACGAGGGTGGAGGGCGCGCCCAACCCCCCTGGGCGCGCCCCCTGCCTCGTGGGCCCATGGTGGCTCCCCTCCACTTATTCCAGCTACCACACATTCCTTCTTCCTCCCACAAACACCACTAATCAGCTCAAACCCGAGTCCAAGCTCATTTTGCTGCCATTTTCGATCCCCTTGCTCAAAGCACCTCTGACAAAACTGCTTTGGGGGATTGTTCCTTGGTATGTGACTCCTCCAATGGTCCAATTAGTTTTTGTTCTAGTGCTTTATTCATTGCATATTTTTGCTGCTTAGGTGACCCTGTTCTTAAGCTTGCATGTCAAATTTATATGGTCAAAAGTAGTTTTGATGCATGATATTGCCTCTAGGCACTTGTAGGAGTAGTTGCTATCAATATTGTTGAGTTTGGTTCACTTTTATTTTGAAGTTACTAAAATTTCAAAAAAAATTCAGAGGAAGAAATATGTTGAATGGCTCTTATATGCATTATTGTTGATCTAACAAAGAGCCCATATTACCTTTCTTCTCTATTGAATTGAATGCTTGCAGATTCCATCTTAGTTGAATGCACGTGCACTATTATTATTATCCACACTATTTGGTCGTGCAAGTGAAAGGCAATAATGATGATTATATGATGAACTTATTGAGATGAGAAAAGCTGGTATGAACTCGACGTCTCTTGTTTTTGTAAATATGATTAGGTCATCGTTCCTGATTTAGCCTATTATGGATAAACATGTTTTCAATGACAATTAGAGATCATAGTTGCTTATGCCATGCTTAATTAGCTAGGATCTTATAATGGTTTACCTTGCGTGCCAACATGCTATTAAAATGGTTGTGATGTGGTATGATAGGGTGGTATCCTCTTTTGAACGATTCGAGTGTCTTGACTTGGCACATGTTCACGCATGTAGTTGAAACAAAATCAACATAGCCTCTACGATATTTATGTTAATGGTGCATTATATCGTACTCATGCTTGCACTCGGTGTTGATTAATTTTAATGCATGTTCATGACTGTTGTCGCTCTCTAGCTGGTCGCTTCCTAGTCTTTTGCTAGCCTTCACTTGTACTAAGCGGGAATACTGCTTGTGCATCCAATTCCATAAACCCCAAAGTTATTCCATATGAGTCCACCATACCTACCTATATACGGTATCTACCTGTCGTTCCAAGTAAATTTGTATGTGCCAAACTCTACACCTTCAAATAAATATCCTATTTTGTATGCTTGAATAGCTCATGTATCAACTAGGGATGTCTGTATCTTCCATGTTAGGCTGGTTATTCTCAAGAGGAGTGGTCTCCGCTCCTCACTCACGAGAAAATGGCTGGTCACCGGGATGCCCAGTCCGATGCTTTATGCAAACCAAATCAAAATAACTGCAAAAAAACTCCCCTGGGACTCTTGTTAGTTGGAGGCACTCGTTGTTTCGAGCAAGACATGGATTGATGCTTGTTGGTGGAGGGGGAGTATAAACTTTACCATTCTGTTTGGGAACCGCCTATAATGTGTGTAGCATGGAAGATATCACCATCTCTTGGTTGTTATGTTGACAATGAAAGTATACCGCTCAAAATATTATTCATATCTATTTCAAAACCGAGCTCTGGCACCTCTACAAATCCCTTCTTCCCTCTGCAAAGGGCCTATCTATTTACTTTTATGCTAAGTCATCATCCTCTTATTAAAAAGCACCAGTTCGAGAGCACCGCTGTCATTTGCATCCATTACTGTTAGTGTACATTGAGTATGACTTGACTGGATCTCTTTTACCATGAATTACAATGTCTAGTCAGTCCTTGATCTTTAAAGGTGCTCTGCATTTATGTTTTACAGTCTCAGAAAGGGCTAGCGAGATACCATCTTGTTATATCATATTATGATTGTTTTGAGAAAGTGTTGTCATCCGAGATTTACTATTATTGCTTGCTAGTTGACTATGCCATTGATATGAGTAAACATGTGACCTAAATGTTATTGTGAATATGGTTTGTTCATACTCTTTGCTGACAACTTGAATGCTGGCTTTACATATTTACAACAACAAGAGCAAACAGAGTTTGTAAAAGTTTTCTTTATCACTTTCAGTTTATCAACTGAATTGCTTGAGGACAAGCAAAGGTTTAAGCTTGGGGGAGTTGATACGTCTACGTCGTATCTACTTTTCCAAACACTTTTGCCCTTGTTTTGGACCCTAACTTGCATGATTTGAATGGAACTAACCCGGACTGACGCTGTTTTCAGTAGAATTGCCATGGTGTTATTTTTGTGCAGAAATAAAAGTTCTTGGAATGACCTGAAAATCAACGGAGCATTATTTTGGAATATATAAGGAATATTGGAAGGATGATCCATGTCAGGGGGTGCCCCACCTGTCCACGAGGGTGGAGAGTGCGCCTGCCCCTGGGTGCGCCGCCCTGCCTCGTGGGCCCCCTAACGCTCCACCGACATCAACCTGGACTCCATATATTCACATCCGGGGGGAAAAACCGAGAGAGAAGGATTAATTGCATTTTACGATACGGAGCCGCCGCCAAGCCCTAAACTCTCTCGGGAGGGCCGATCTGGAGTCTATTCGGGGCTCCGGAGAGGGGAATATGTCGCCATCATCATCGTCAACCATCCTCCATCACAAATTTCATGATGCTCACCGCCATGCGTGAGTAATTCCATCGTAGGCTTGCTGGATGGTGATGGGTTGGATGAGATTTATCATGTAATCGAGTTAGTTTTGTCAGGGTTTGATCCCTAGTATCCACTATGTTCGGAGATTGATGTTGCTATGACTTTGCTATGCTTAATGCTTGTCACTAGGGCCCGAGTGCCATGATTTCAGATCTGAACCTATTATGTTTTCATCAATATATGAGAGTTATTGATCCAATCTTGCTGGTCTAAAGTCACCTATTATGTGTTATGATCCGTTAACGCCAAAGTGACAATAATCGGGATACTTACCGGTGATGACCATAGTTTGAGGAGTTCTTGTATTCACTATGTGTTAATGCTTTGGTCCGGTACTCTATTAAAAGGAGGCCTTAATATCCCTTTGTTTCCGCTAGGACCCCGCTTGCACGGGAGGGTAGGACAAAAGATGCCATGCAAGTTCTTTTCCATAAGCATGTATGACTATATTCGGAATACATGCCTACATTACATTGATGAACTGGAGCTAGTTCTGTGTCACCCTAGGATATGACTGTTGCATGATGAACCGCATCCGGCATAATTTTCCATCACCGATCCATTGCCCATGAGCTTTCCATATATTGTTCTTCGCTTATTTACTTCTCCGTTGCTATTGTTATCATCACTACAAAATACCAAAAATATTACTTTTGCTACCGTTACCTTTTATCACCATTACCATTACTATCATATTACTTTGCTACTAAATACTTTGCTGCAGATATTAAGTTATCCATGTGTGGTTAAATTGACAACTCAGCTGCTAATACTTGGGAATATTCTTTGGCTCCCCTTGTGTCGAATCAATAAATTTGGGTTGAATACTCTACCCTCAAAAACTGTTGCGATCCCGTATACTTGTGGGTTATCAGACCCCTGCGCGTGCTCATTGGGAGGAGAGCCCTTTTGACCACTACCCACCGCGCACCTCCCTCCTAACGTCTCCATTAATGGCGCCCGAGCACCTGTTCTACGGCGTGGCTATATGTCTCACTGGACTGAGATTTAAGAGAGAAAAATGAAAATCTGAAAAGAAAGTTTTGCACGGATCTTGATGTAAGATCCGACGGACCTATATAGCATCAACTGCGATTTATAGCAAGCATAATGAATATAAGGACAATGACATTGGATAATAATTGTCTTACATATTTATAAACATAATTAAAAAAGCCACATGCGGAAACGCCCGATATACGCAAGGGCAAAACAAGAAGGAAGTCAACTAGTCTCCGCGGCGTGCGGCTGCTACCTCTTGAGCACTGCGTTGGATTTCCTTGAAGAGGAAAGGATGATGCAGCAAAGTGTAAGTATTTCCCTCAGTTTTTGAGAACCAAGGTATCAATCCAGTAGGAGGCTATGCGCGACTCCCACGTACCTACATAGAGCAAATAACTCCTCGCAACCAACGTGATAAGGGGTTGTCAGTCCCTTCACGATCACTTACGAGAGTGAGATCTGATAGATATGATAAGATAATATTTTTGGTGTTTTTTTGATAAAGATGCAAAGTAAAATAAAAGAAAAGCAAAAAAGCAAAGGAAATAACTAAGTATTGGAAGATTAATATGATGAAGATAGACCCGGGGGCCATAGGTTTCACTAGTGGCTTCTCTCAAGAGCATAAGTATTTTACGGTGGGTGAACGAATTATTGTTGAGCAATTGAAAGAATTGAGCATAGTTATGAGAATATCTAGGTATGATCATCTATATAGGCATCACATCCGAGACAAGTAGACCGACTCCTGCCTGCATCTACTACTATTACTCCACTCATCGACCGCTATCCAGCATGCATCTAGAGTATTAAGTTCATGAAAACATAGTAACGCCGTAAGCAAGATGACATGATGTAGAGGGATAAATTCATGCAATATGATAAAAAAACCATCTTGTTATCCTCGATGGCAACAATACAATACGTGCCTTGCTGCCCCTACTGTCACTGGGAAAGGACACTACAAGATTGAACCCAAAGCTAAGCACTTCTCCCATTGCAAGAAAGATCAATCTAGTAGGCCAAACCAAACTGATAATTCGAAGAGACTTGCAAAGATAACCAATCATACATAAAAGAATTCAGAGAAGATTCAAATATTGTTCATAGATAGTCTTGATCATAAACCCACAATTCATCGGTCTCAACAAAGACACCGCAAAAAGAAGATTACATCGAATAGATCTCCACAAGAGAGGGGGAGAACATTGTATTGAGATCCAAAAAGAGAGAAGAAGCCATCTAGCTAATAACAATGGACTCGAAGGTCTGAGGTAAACTACTCACACTTCATCGGAGATGCTATCGTGTTGATGTAGAAGCCCTCCGTGATCGATGCCCCCTCCGGCAGAGCTCCGGAATAGGCCCCAAGATGGGATCTCGTGGATACAAAAAGTTACGGCGGCGGAATTAGGGTTTTGGCTCCGTATCTGATCATTTGGGGGTACGTACGTATATATAGGAGGAAGGAGTACGTCGGTGGAGCAAAAGGGGGACCACGAGGGTGGAGGGCGCGCCTGGGGGGGTAGGCGCGCCCCCTGCTACCTCCTGAGCACTGTGTTGGTTTTCCCCGAAGAGGAAGGGATGATGCAGCAAAGTAACGTAAGTATTTCCTTCAGTTTTTGAGAACGAAGGTATCAATCCAGTAGGAGGCTAAGCGCGAGTCCCTCGCACCTGCACAAAACTAATAAATCCTCGCAACCAACGCGATAAGGGGTTGTCAATCCCTACATGGCCACTTACGAGAGTGAGATCTGATAGATATGATAAGATAATATTTTTGGTATTTTTATGATAAAGATGCAAAGTAAAATAAAAGCAATGTAAAAAGCAATGGAAATAACTAAGTATTGGAAGATTAATATGATGAAGATAGACCCGGGGGCCATAGGTTTCACTAGTGGCTTCTCTCAAGAGCATAGTTATTTTACGGTGGGTGAACAAATTACTGTTGACCAATTGACAGAATTGAGCATAGTTATGAGAATATCTAGGTATGATCATGTATATAGGCATCACGTCCGAGACAAGTAGATTGACTCCTGCCTGCATCTACTACTATTACTCCACTCATCGACCGCTATCCAGCATGCATCTAGAGTATTAAGTTCATGAAAACAGAGTAACGCCTTAAGCAAGATGACATGATGTAGAGGGATAAACTCATGCAATATGATGAAAGCCCCATCTTGTTATCCTCGATGGCAACAATGCAATACGTGCCTTGCTACCCCTACTGTCACTGGGAAATGACACCGCAAGATTGAACCCAAAGCTAAGCACTTCTCCCATTGCAAGAAAGATCAATCTAGTAGGCCAAACCAAACTGATAATTCGAAGAGACTTGCAAAGATAACCAATCATACATAAAAGAATTCAGAGAAGATTCAAATATTGTCATAGATAGACTTGATCATAAACCCACAATTCATCGATCTCAACAAACCCACCACAAAAAGAAGATTACATCGAATAGATCTCCACAAGAGAGGGGGTGAACATTGTATTGAGATCCAAAAAGAGAGAAGAAGCCATCTAGCTAATAACTATGGACTCGTAGGTCTGAGGTAAACTACACACACTTCATCGGAGAGGCTATGGTGTTGATGTAGAAACCCTCCATGATAGATGCCCCCTCCGGTAGAGCTCCGGAATAGGCCCCAAGATGGGATCTCGTGGATACAGAAAATTGCGGCGGTGGAATTATGGTTTTGGCTCTGTATCTGATTGTTTGGGGGTTCGTAGGTGTATATAGGAGGAAGGAGTACGTTGGTGGAGCAACAAGGGGCCCACGAGGGTGGATGGCGTGCCTGGGGGCGGGGTAGGCGCGCCCCCCCTACCTCGTGGCCTCCTCCTTTGTTTCTTGACATAGGGTCCAAGTCTCCTGGATCATGTTCGGTGAAAAAATCACGTTCCCGAAGGTTTCATTCCATTTGGACTCCGTTTGATATTCCTTTTCTTCGAAACCCTAAAATAGGCAAAAACAACAATTCTGGGTTGGGCCTCCAATTAATAGGTTAGTCCCAAAAATAATATAAAAGTGGATAATAAAGCCCAATAATGTCCAAAACAGTAGATAATATAGCATGGAGCAATCAAAAATTATAGATACCTTGGAGACGTATCACCCCCTACCTCGTGGCCTCCTCCTTTATTTCTTGACGTAGGGTCCAAATCTCCCTGATCATGTTCAGTGAGAGAATCATGTTCTCGAAGG
>NC_041386.1:379410199-379472322 GCF_002162155.2 Triticum dicoccoides
ATAGCATGGAGCAATCAAAAATTATAGATACGTTGGAGACGTATCACCCCTACCTCGTGGCCTCCTCCTTTATTTCTTGACATAGGGTCCAAGTCTCCCCGATCATGTTCGATGAGAAAATCACGTTCCTGAAGGTTTCATTCCATTTGGACTCCGTTTGATATTCCTTTTCTTCAAAACCCTAAAATAGGCAAAAAAATAGCAATTCTAGGCTGGGCCTGCGGTTAATAGGTTAGTCCCAAAAAAAATATAGAAGTGGATAATAAAGCCCAATAATGTCCAAAACAGTAGATAATATAGCATGGAGCAATCAAAAATTATAGATACGTTGGAGACATATCAGCGGCGACGAGCTCTTTCTTGTCCTCAAGATGCTGGTTGAGAGCATCCACAGATTCCTCCACTAGCCTTCCGCGCTCAATCCGCAGCATGGCATTCTCGTCCATAAGTTTCTCGACGATGATGCCGGTCCTCTTCAACAAGGCAGTGGTCTGCTCCTACTGCTCCGCACTTCCGACGATCTTCACCCTCAGCAGGTTGCGCTCGGCCCAGAGCTTAGCATTGCTCTCATTTAGTTGCTAGATGACGTCGGTAACTGTTCAAACGAGGCTTGCAGGTTATCCTGCAACCTCGCCCACCTGGAGATCTGTTCCATTAGCTTAAGGACGAGGGCACGCATGCTCCTGTAAGAGTCCTCGCTTGCCCGCGAGGCATTTTCCCAGGCCGCCGTGGCAAGCGAGGACATCTCTGCTGCATACACGGCACGGAAGGACATCTCTTCTGCTTCCGCGGTGCAGCCGGACCAGGCTATTGCATCGATGGTGCGGTGGGTCCTCCATGCTGCTTCGGCGGTGCGGCGGGACCTCTCTGCTGCTACGCCCATGCGGCGGGACATGTTGGCTGCTTTCGCGGCGAGGCGGGACATCTCTCGTGCTCCCGCTTCCAGGCTCGCCTCTCCCTTGTGGCAAGCTCTCGACCCAGAACTCACGTTGGCCATGGCAGACACATGGGAACGATGATGAATGACTTGTTTGTTTTTGACTTTTTATGGATGAGGAGTTGAGGAGGAATGTGCAGTCATCTTGGAGTAGTAGTATTTATAACCGCGTAGTAATACACTCCTAAGTGGGAAACCATTTAGGTTTTGATCGGTGTGAATAGGTTTGCAATTTGGAATGTGATGGGACGCATGCTTAAAATTTACTGACGGTTATAAGTGTGGCACTATTCCCGGAAGGTGTAACGTGGGCACGTACGCCTTCTTGGCCGTGTACATGGCGTTTGCACCATAGGGTGCACCACAATAGGCAATGTCAGCACACGTCTTGTTCCAACAACCTGTCGGTGATGAATTCATTAATCCCAAATGGTTGAATACTAGCAAGCGTTTACCCACAACACACGCGGCCTATCACATCACAAATAAGTTGGATGGATCAACTGTATGCCACGTATCGCACATTGTCAAAAAGTAATGCGGTAGACCTTCTTTAACATGTGCTAAAAAATAAAAAAATAAAAAACAAGGACCTCGAGGTTAAATTAGCTGAGGGAATGGGGCATTTCGATCATTTGACCGAAATGACCCATCCCATTACCTAATTTAACATCGACACAACTTCCCATCCAGTCACCCATCCGATGGCTGCTCCAGCCTGAGCACACTTAACTTGATAGTTTTCTTACATGAGCTACTGGTGGAACAGCTAGTCCTTGCTGATAAGAATGCCTCTACACATCCTTATGGCGTATCCGGATGACCGCCCATCCCACTATGCCCAACAGATGTTGTGTAGAAAGAGCATATCACATATGTCTTATTAGAAACAATCATCTGTGTTATTATCGGTCTTCACACACATTTCTGATTACAGAACTATTTGTCGTGTATCACACACATCTTTTTTTGATAGAAAGACTGTAAAGGAACCCAATACAGTATAATTGGTGCAACAAACCCAAATTGCAAGTACCATGCCTTGAACCTGGGTGGGTGGGAAGGCATCAGCCCCTTCCCATCACTAGGCTATGTTGGAAATATGCCCTAGAGGCAATAATAAATTAGTTATTATTATATTTCCTTGTTCATGATAATCGTTTATTATCCATGCTATAATTGTATTGATAGGAAACTCAGATACATGTGTGGATACATAGACAACACCATGTCCCTAGTAAGCCTCTAGTTGACTAGCTCGTTGATCAATAGATGGTTACGGTTTCCTGACCATGGACATTGGATGTCGTTGATAACGGGATCACATCATTAGGAGAATGATGTGATGGACAAGACCCAATCCTAAGCCTAGCACAAAGATCATGTAGTTCGTATGCTAAAGCTTTTCTAATGTCAAGTATCTTTTCCTTAGACCATGAGATTGTGCAACTCCCGGATACCGTAGGAATGCTTTGGGTGTACCAAACGTCACAACGTAACTGGGTGGCTATAAAGGTGCATTACAAGTATCTCCGAAAGTGTCTGTTGGGTTGGCACGAATCGAGACTGGGATTTGTCACTCCGTGTAAACGGAGAGGTATCTCTGGGCCCACTCGGTAGGACATCATCATAATGTGCACAATGTGACCAAGGGGTTGATCACGGGATGATGTGTTACGGAACGAGTAAAGAGACTTGCCGGTAACGAGATTGAACAAGGTATCGGTATACCGACGATCGAATCTCGGGCAAGTACAATACCGCTAGGCAAAGGGAATTGTATACGGGATCGATTGAGTCCTTGACATCATGGTTCATCTGATGAGATCATCGTGGAACAAGTGGGAGCCAACATGGGTATCCAGATCCCGCTGTTGGTTATTGACCGGAGAACATCTCGGTCATGTCTGCATGATTCCCGAACCCGTAGGGTCTACACACTTAAGGTTCGATGACGCTAGGGTTATAAAGGAAGTTTGTATGTGGTTACCGAATGTTGTTCGGAGTCCCGGATGAGATCCCGGACGTCACGAGGAGTTCCGGAATGGTCCGGAGGTAAAGATTTATATATGGGAAGTCCTGTTTTGGTCACCGGAAAAGTTTCGGGCGATATCGGTAATGTACCGGAACCACCGGGAGGGTCCCGGGGGTCCACCAAGTGGGGCCACCTGCCCCAGAAGGCTGCGTGGGCCAAGTGTGGGAGGGGACCAGCCCCTAGGTGGGCTGGTGCACCCCCCACAAGGGGCCCAAGGCGCAAGGGAGAGTGGGAGGGGGCAAACCCTAGTCCAGATGGGCCTTAAGGCCCTCCTAGTGGGCGCCTCCCCTCTCTCCCCCTCTTGGCCGCCTCCCCAAGCCCCATCTAGGGCTGGCCGCACCCCTTGGGGGGGAAACCCTAGATGGGGGCGCATCCCTCTCCCTCCCCTATATATATTGGAGGTTTTGGAGCAGCCCAATACACGAGAACCTCTCCTCTCTTGGTGCAGCCCTGCCTCTCCTCCTCCTCCTCTCCTGTGGTGCTTAGCGAAGCCCTGCTGGATTGCCACGCTCCTCCATCACCACCACGCCATTGTGCTGTTGTTGGATGGAGTCTTCCTCAACCTCTCCCTCTCTCCTTGCTGGATCAAGGCGTGGGAGACGTCACCGGGCTGTACGTGTGTTGAACGCGGAGGTGCCGTCCGTTCGGCACTAGGATCTCCGGTGATTTGGATCACGACGAGTACGACTCCTTCAACCCCGTTCTCTTGAACGCTTCCGCTTAGCGATCTACAAGGGTATGTAGATGCACTCTCCTTCCCCTCGTTGCTGGTTTCTCCATAGATAGATCTTGGTGACACGTAGGAAAATTTTGAATTTCTGCTACGTTCCCCAACAGTGGCATCATGAGCTAGGTCTATTGCGTAGATTCTTTGCACGAGTAGAACACAAAGTAGTTGTGGGCGTTGATGTTGTTCAATATGCTTACCGTTACTAGTCCAATCTTGTTTCGACGGTATTGTGGGATGAAGCGGCCCGGACCGACCTTACACGTACTCTTACGTGAGACAGGTTCCACCGACTGACATGCACTTGGTGCATAAGGTGGCTAGCGGGTGCCAGTCTCTCCCACTTTAGTCGGAACGGATTCGATGAAAAGGGTCCTTATGAAGGGTAAATAGCAATTGGCATATCACGTTGTGGTTTTGCGTAGGTAAGAAACGTTCTTGCTAGAAACCCTTAGCAGCCACGTAAAACATGCAAACAACAATTAGAGGACGTCTAACTTGTTTTTGCAGGGTATGCTATGTGATGTGATATGGCCAAAAGGATGTGATGAATGATATGTGATGTATGAGATTGATCATGTTCTTGTAATAGGATTCACGACTTGCATGTCGATGAGTATGACAACCGGCAGGAGCCATAGGAGTTGTCTTTATTTATTGTATGACCTGCGTGTCATTGAACAAAGCCATGTAATTACTTAACTTTATTGCTAACCGGTAGCCATAGTAGTAGAAGTAATAGTTGGCGAGACAACTTCATGAAGACACGATGATGGAGATCATGATGATGGAGATCATGGTGTCATGCCGGTGACGATTATGATCATGGATCCCCGAAGATGGAGATCAATGGAGCTATATGATATTGGCCATATCATGTCACTACTATATAATTGCATGTGATGTTTATTATGTTTATGCATCTTATTTGCTTAGAACGACGGTAGTAAATAAGATGATCCCTCATTAAAATTTCAAGAAAGTGTTCCCCCTAACTGTGCACCGTTGCTAAAGTTCGTCGCTTCTAAACACCACGTGATGATCGGGTGTGATGGATTCTTACGTTCACATACAACGGGTGTAAGACAAATTTACACACGCGAAACACTTAGGGTTAACTTGACGAGCCTAGCATGTACAGACATGGCCTCGGAACACAGAGACCAAAAGGTCGAACATGAGTCGTATAGTACATACGATCAACATGAAGATGTTCACCGATGATGACTAGTCCATCTCACGTGATGATCGGACACGGCCTAGTTGACTCAGATCATGTAATCACTTAGATGACCAGAGGGATGTCTATCTGAGTGGGAGTTCATAAGATGAACTTAATTATCCTGAACATAGTCAAAAGACCTTTGCAAATTATGTCGTAAGCTCGCGCTTAAAGTTCCACTGTTTAGATATGTTCCTAGAGAAAATATAGTTGAAAGTTGACAGTAGCGATTATGCGGACACTAGAAAGCTTATGTCCTTAATGCACCGCTTAGGGTGCTGAACCCCAAACGTCGTTTTTGGATGTTGTGAACATCGGACATACACGTTTTGATAACTACGTGATAGTTCAGTTAAACGGTTTAGAGTAGAGGCACCAAAGACGTTTTTGAAACATCACGGAACATATGAGATGTTTCGAGGACTGAAATTGGGATTTCAGGCTCGTGCCCATGTCAAGAGGTATGAGACCTCCGACGATTTTCTTAGCCTGCAAACTAAAGGAGAAAACCTCAATCGTTGAGCTTGTGCTCAGATTGTCTGAGTGCAACAGTCACTTGAATAGAGTGGGAGTTGATCTTCCAGATGAGATAGTGATGTTTCTCCAAAGTCATTGCCACCAAGCTGCTAGAGCTTCGTGATGAACTATAACATATCAGGGATAGATATGATGATCCTTGAGGTATTCACGATGTTTGACACCGCGAATGTAGAAATCAAGAAGGAGCATCAATTGTTGATGGTTGGTGAAACCACTAGTTTCAAGAAGGGCAAGGGCAAGAAGGGATACTTCATGAAACGGCAAATCAGCTGCTGCTCTAGTGAAGAAACCCAAGGTTGAACCCAAACCCGAGACTAAGTGCTTTTGTAATAAGGGGAACAGCCATTGGAGCAGAATTACTCTAGATACTTGGTAGATAAGAAGGCTGGCAAGGTCGATAGAAGTATATTGGATATACATTATGTTAATGTGTACTTTACTAGTACTCCTAGTAGCACCAGGGTATTAGATACCGGTTCGGTTGCTAAGTGTTAGTAACTCGAAATAAAAGCTACGGAGTAAACGGAGACTAGCTAAAGGTGAGCTGACGATATGTGTTGGAAGTTTTTCCAAGCTTGATGTGATCAAGCATCGCACGCTCCCTCTACCAACGAGATTGGTGTTAAACCTAAATAATTGTTATTTGGTGTTTGCTTTGAGCATAGACATGATTGGATTATGTCTATTGCAATACGGTTATTCATTTAAGGAGAATAATAGTTACTCTATTTATGTGAATAATACCTTCAGTGGTCTTGCACCTAAAAAATGGTTTATTGAATCTCAATCGTAGTGATACACATTTTCATGCCAAAAGATATAAGATAGTAATGATAGTACCACTTACTTGTAGCACTGCCATGTAAGTCATAATGGTATAAAACGCATGAAGAAGCTCCATGTTGATGGATCTTTGGACTCACTCGTTTTTGAAAAGTTTGAGACATGCGAACCATGTCTATTGGTGTATACGCATGAAGAAACTCCATGCAGATGGATCGTTTGGACTCACTTGTTTTGAATCACTTGAGATATGCAAATCATACCACATGGGCAAGATGACTGAAAAGCCTCGTTTTCAGTAAGATGGAACAAGATAGCAACTTGTTGGAAGTAACACATTTTTGATGTGTGCAGTCCAATGAGTGCTGAGGCATGCAGTGAATATCGTTATGTTCTTACTTCACAGATGATTCGAGTAGATGTTGAGAATATTTACTTGATGAAACACAAGTATGAATTATTGAATGGTTCAAGTAATTTCAGAGTGAAGTAGAAGATCATTGTGACAAGAGGATTAAATGTCTATGATATGATCATAGATATGAATATCTGAGTTACGAGTTTTGGCACACAATTAAGACATTGTGGAAATTGTTTTGCAATTAATACCGCCTGGAACACCATAGTGTGATGGTGTGTCCGAACATCATAGTTGCACCCTATTGGATATGGTGCGTACCATGATGTCTCTTATCGAATTACCACTATTGTTCATGGGTTAGGCATTAGAGACAACCACATTCACTTTAAATAGGGCACCACGTAATTCCGTTGAGATGACACCGTATGAATTATGGTTTAGAGAAACCTAAGTTGTCGTTTCTTAAAGGTTTGGGGCTGCGACGCTTATGTGAAAAAGTTTCAGGATTGATAAGCTCGAACCCAAAGCGGATAAAATGCATCTTCATAGGACACCCAAAACAGTTGGGTATACCTCCTGATCCGAAAGCAATATGGATTGTTTCTTGAATCGGGTCCTTTCTCGAGGAAAGGTTTCTCTCGAAAGAGTTGAGTGGGAGGATGGTGGAGACTTGATATGGTTATTGAACCATCACTTCAACCAGTGTGTATCAGGGCACAGGAAGTTGTTCATGTGGCACCTACACCAATTGAAGTAGAAGCTTATGATAGTGATCATGAAGTTTCGGATCAAGTCACTGCCGTACCTCGTAGGGTGACAAGGATACGTACTACTTCAGAGTGGTACAGTAATCCTGTCTTGAAGGTCATGTTGCTAGACAACAATGAACCTACGAGCTATGGAGAAGCGATGGTGGGCCCAAATTCCGACAAATGGTTAAGAAACCATGCAATCCGAGATAGGATCCATGTATCAGAACAAAGCATGGACTTTGGTGGACTTGCCCGATGATAGGCAAGCCATTGAGATAAATGGATCTTTAAGAAGAAGACGGACATGGATGGTAATGTCACCATCTGTGAAGCTCGACTTGTGGCGAAGAGTTTTTCACAAGTTCAAGGAGTTGACTACGATGAGATTTTCTCATCCGTAGCGATGCTTAAGTCCGTTGGAATCATGTTAGCATTAGCTGCATTTATGAAATCTAGCAGGTGGATGTCAAAACGAGTTTCCTTACCAGCTTTCGTAAGGAAAGGTTGTATGTGATACAGTCAGAAAGGTTTTGTCGATCCTAAGGATGCTAAAAGGTATGCTACCTCCAGCAATCCTTCTAAGGACTGGAGTAAGCATCTCGGAGTTGGAATGTGCACTTTGATAAGATGATCAAAGATTTTGGGTTTATACAAAGTTTATGAGAAACTTGTATTTCCAAAGAAGTGAGTGGGAGCACTATAGAATTTCTGATGAATATATGTTGTCGACATATCATAGATCAGAGATGACGTAGATTTTCTAGAAAGCATATAGGGTTATTTGAAAGGTGTTTTTCAATAGAAAACCTGGATTAAGCTACTTGAACAGTGAGCATCAAGATCTATAAGGATAGATCAAAATGCTTAATAATACTTACAAATGAGCACATACCTTGTCATGATCTTGAAGGTGTTCAAGCTGGATCAGTCAAAGAAGAAGTTCTTGCCTGAGTTGTAAGGTACGAAGTTAAGACTTAAAGCTCGACCTCGACAGAAAAGAGAGAAAGGACGAAGGTCGTCCCCTATGGTTGAGACGTAGGCTCTACAGTATGCTATGCTGTGTACCGCACCTGAAGTGTGCCTTGCCATGAGTCAGTCAAGGGGTACAAGAGTGATCCAAGAATAGATCACAGTACAGCGGTCAAAGTTATCCTTGGTAACTAGTGGACTAAGGAATTTTCTCGGTTATGGAGGTGATAAAGAGTTCGACGTAAAGAGTTACGACGATGCAAGCTTAACACCTATCCGGATAGCTCTGAGTAGAGATACCGGATACGTATAATGGAGAAACAATTTAGAATAGCTCCAAGTAGAACAGTTATTTGGAATAGCTCCAAATAGAGCGTGGTAGCTGCATCTAGGAGATGACATAAAGATTTGTAAAGCACACACGGATCTGAAAGGTTCAGACCCGTTGACTAAAACCTCTCTCACAAGCAACATGATCAAACCCAGAACTCATTGAGTATTACTCACATAGTGATGTGAACTAGATTATTGACTCTAGTAAACTCTTTGGATGTTGGTTACATGGCGAAGTGACCTGTGAGTGTTAATCACATGGCGATGTGAACTAGATTATTGACTCTAGTGCAAGTGGGAGACTGTTGGAAATATGCCCTAGAGGCAATAATAAATTAGTTATTATTATATTTCCTTGTTCATGATAATCGTTTATTATCCATGCTATAATTGTATTGATAGGAAACTCAGATACATGTGTGGATACATAGACAACACCATGTCCCTAGTAAGCCTCTAGTTGACTAGCTCGTTGATCAATAGATGGTTACGGTTTCCTGACCATGGACATTGGATGTCGTTGATAACGGGATCACATCATTAGGAGAATGATGTGATGGACAAGACCCAATCCTAAGCCTAGCACAAAGATCGTGTAGTTCGTATGCTAAAGCTTTTCTAATGTCAAGTATCTTTTCCTTAGACCATGAGATTGTGCAACTCCCGGATACCGTAGGAATGCTTTGGGTGTACCAAACGTCACAACGTAACTGGGTGGCTATAAAGGTGCATTACAGGTATCTCCGAAAGTGTCTGTTGGGTTGGCACGAATCGAGACTGGGATTTGTCACTCCGTGTAAACGGAGAGGTATCTCTGGGCCCACTCGGTAGGACATCATCATAATGTGCACAATGTGACCAAGGGGTTGATCACGGGATGATGTGTTACAGAACGAGTAAAGAGACTTGCCGGTAACGAGATTGAACAAGGTATCAGTATACCGACGATCGAATCTCGGGCAAGTACAATACCGCTAGACAAAGGGAATTGTATACGGGATCGATTGAGTCCTTGACATCGTGGTTCATCCGATGAGATCATCGTGGAACATGTGGGAGCCAACATGGGTATCCAGATCCTGCTGTTGGTTATTGACCGGAGAACGTCTCGGTCATGTCTGCATGATTCCCGAACCCGTAGGGTCTACACACTTAAGGTTCGATGACGCTAGGGTTATAAAGGAAGTTTGTATGTGGTTACCGAATGTTCTTCCGAGTCCCGGATGAGATCCCGGACATCACGAGGAGTTCCGGAATGGTCCGGAGGTAAATATTTATATATGGGAAGTCCTGTTTTGGTCACCGGAAAAGTTTCGGGCGATATCGGTAATGTACCGGAACCACCGGGAGGGTCCCGGGGGTCCACCAAGTGGGGCCACCTGCCCCAGAAGGCTGCGTGGGCCAAGTGTGGGAGGGGACCAGCCCCTAGGTGGGCTGGTGCACCCCCCACAAGGGGCCCAAGGCGCAAGGGAGAGTGGGAGGGGGCAAACCCTAGTCCAGATGGGCCTTAAGGCCCACCTAGTGGGCGCCTCCCCTCTCTCCCCCTCTTGGCCGCCTCCCCAAGCCCCATCTAGGGCTGGCCGCACCCGTTGGGGGGGGGGAACCCTAGATCGGGGCGCAGCCCTCTCCCTCCCCTATATATATTGGAGGTTTTGGAGCAGCCCAATACACAAGAACCTCTCCTCTCTTGGTGCAGCCCTGCCTCTCCTCCTCCTCCTCTCCCGTGGTGCTTAGCAAAGCCCTGCTGGATTGCCACGCTCCTCCAACACCACCACGCCGTTGTGCTTCTGTTGGATGGAGTCTTCCTCAACCTCTCCCTCTCTCCTTGCTGGATCAAGGCGTGGGAGACGTCACCGGGCTGTACGTGTGTTGAACGCGGAGGTGCCGTCCGTTCGGCACTAGGATCTCCGGTGATTTGGATCACGACGAGTACGACTCCTTCAACCCCGTTCTCTTGAACGCTTCCGCTTAGCGATCTACAAGGGTATGTAGATGCACTCTCCTTCCCCTCGTTGCTGGTTTCTCCATAGATAGATCTTGGTGACACGTAGGAAAATTTTGAATTTCTGCTACGTTCCCCAACAGGCTATGCCTTAGTCTGCATCACACACATCTTGTTATATTGAACTGTTTTTATTCTCTTGCCTAATCACAAACAATTCATCCGAGTGAACCATATGTTGTACATCGCACACACCTTGATCGGGGTGACTGTTTCTTTTGTGTTGCCTAATCACAAATAGTTCATCCGAGTGAACCGTATGATGTGTGTCGCACACGCCTTCATTTGGCTGTCCGTTTCTTTTGTTCCTCCTCATCGCAAACAGTTAATTGAACAGAACCGTATGCCCTTCATCGGACACACAACTAAAACCTGAACCGGGTTTGATACATCCGTCATCCAAACGTTTTACACATTTCTGACAATTTCCATACAGCACCGTTTGCGACTATTGCATCGCACACAGTTTCTCGAAGGGTCTCTAATCGTAGTGTCACGTTAGCAGCATCCTGCAGTAGTGGTAGCAAAGATCGCGTTACATCAAGATCGTGCCACATCAAGAACATGAGAGAGAGAGAGATCAAACACATAGCTACTTGTACATACCCTCAGCCCCAAGAGTGAACTACTCCCTCCTCATCATGGAGAGCGTCGGGTTGATGAAGATGGCCACTGGTGATGATTCCCCCCTCCGGCAAGGTGCCAGAATAGGGTCTCGATTGGTTTTTGGTGGCTACAGAGGCTTGCAGCGGCGGAACTCCCGATCTAGGTTATTTTCGGGAGGTTTGAGGATTTATAGGAGAAGTTGGATTCGAGAACAAGTCAGGGGGCCCCATGGGAAGTCCACGAGGCACAAGGGTGCGCCCTAGGGTGGTGGGCGCGCACTCCACCCTCGTAGGGCCCACGGGCCTCCCCTCCGGTAACTCTTCGTTCCAGTATTTTTTATATTTTCCAGAAAAAATCTCCGTTGATTTTGAGAGCATTCCGAGAACTTTTATTTCTGCACAAAAAACAACACCATGGTAGTTCTGCTGAAAACAGCGTCTGTCCGGGTTAGTTCTAACCAAATCATGTAAAAATATTATAAACATGGCATGAATACATCAAAAATTATAGATACGTTGGAGACGTATCAGCATCCCCAAGATTAATTCATGCTCGTCCTCGAGTAGGTAAATGATAAATACAGAATTTTTCATGTGGAATGCTACCTAACATATTTATCAATGTAATCTTCTTTATTGCGGCAAGAATATTCAGATCCATAAGATTCGAAACAAAAGTTTAGTATTGACATAAAAACAATAATACTTCAAGCATACGAACAAAGCAATCATGTCTTCTCAAAATAACATGGCCAAAGAAAGCTATCCCTACAAAATCATATAGTCTGGCTATGCTCCATCTTCATCACACAAAATATTCAAATCATGCACAACCCCGATGACAAGCCAAGAAATTGTTTCATACTTTTGTGGTTCTAAAACTTTTTCAACTTTCACGCAATACATGAGCGTGAGCCATGGACATAGCACTATAGGTGGAATAGAATGGTGGTCGTGGAGAAGACAAAATGAAAATATAGTCTCACATCAACTAGGTGTATCAAGGGGCTATGGAGATGCCCATCAATAGATATCAATGTGAGTGAGTAGGGATTGCTTTGCAATGGATGCACTAGAGCTATAAGTATATGAAAGCTCAAAAAGAAACTAAGTGGGTGTGCATCCAACTTGCTTGCTCATGAAGACCTAGGCCATTTGAGGCAGCCCATCATTGGAATATACAAGCAAAATTCTATAATGAAAATTCCCACTAGTATATGAAAGTGACATCATAGGAGACTCGCTATCATGAATATCATGGTAATACTTTGAAGCACAAGTGTGGTAAAAGGATAGTAGCATTGCCCCTTCTCTCTTTTTCTCTCATTTTTTTGTTTCTTTTTATTTTTTGGGGCCCTCTTTTTTGGCCTATTTTTTATTATTTTTCGTCCGGAGTCTCAACCCGACTTGTGGGGGAATCATAGTCTCCATCATCCTTTCCCACTGGGACAATGCTCTAATAATGATGATCATCACACTTTTATTTACTTACAAATGAAGGGTTACAACTCAATACTTAGAACAAACTAGGTGTACCGGGATGTGCAATGACTCAAGAGTGACATGTATGAAAGAATTATGAAAGGTGGCTTTGCCACAAATACGATGTCAACTACATGATCATGCAAAGGAATATGACAATGATGAAGCGTGTCATAATAAACGGAATGGTGGAAAGTTGCATGGCAATATATCTCGGAATGGCTCTGGAAATGCCATAATAGGTAGGTATGGAGGCTGTCTTGAGGAATGGTGGAAGGGTGAGAGTGCGTATAATCCATGGACTCAACATTAGTTATAAAGAACTCATATACTTATTGCAAAATTCTACATGTCATCAAAACAAAGTACTACATGCATGCTCCTAGGGGAAGGGTTGGTAGGAGTTAACCATCGCGTGATCCCGACCTCCACTCATAAGGAAGACAATCAATTAAATACCTCATGCTCCAACTTCATCACATAACGGTTCACCATACGTGAATGCTACGGGAATCACAAACTTTAACACAAGTATCTCTCAAATTCACAATTACTCCACTAGCATGAGTCTAATATCACCATCTTCATATCTCAAAGCAATCATAAAGAATCAAACTTCTCATAGTATTCAATGCACTTTATATAAAAGTTTTTATTATATCCCTCTTGGATGCCTATCATATTAGGACTAAATTCATAACCTAAGCAAATTACCATGCTATTTAAGACTCTCAAAATAATATAAGTGAAGCATGAGATTTCATCAATTTCTTCAAAATAAAACCATCATCGTGCTCTAAAAAGACATAAGTGAAGCACTAGAGCAAATGACAAACTACTCCGGAAGATATAAGTGAAGATCAACTAGTAGTTGAATAATTATGTAACTATCTAAAGACTCTCTAAAATTTAAAAATTTCAGATCTTATTATTTTATTCAAACAGCAAGCAAAACAAAAGAAAATAAAATGATGCTCCAAGCAAAACACATATCATGTGGTGAATAAAAATATAGCTCCAAGTAAAGTTACCGATGAACGAAGATGAAAGAGGGGATGCCATCCGGGACATCCCAAAGCTTAGGCTCTTGGTTGTCCTTGAATATTACCTTGGGGTGCCTTGGTCATTCCCAAGCTTAGGCTCTTGCCACTCCTTATTCCATAGTCCATCGAATCTTACCCAAAATTTGAAAACTTCACAACGCAAAACTCAAGAGAAAACTCGTAAGCTCCATTAGTATAAGGAAATAGAATCACCACTTTTGTTACTATTGTGAACTCATTCTAAATTCATATTGGTGTAATATCTACTGTATTCCAACTTCTCTATGGTCCATACCCTTTCATACTACTCATAGATTCATCAAAATAAGCAAACAACACATAGAAAATAGAATCTGTCAAAAATAGAACAGTCTGTAGTTATCTGCAACTCTTGAATACTTCTGTAACTCCAAAAATCCTGAGAAATTAGGAAGTCCTAGGAATTTTTTTATTAGTACTCTGCAAAAATAATCAGTATTTTATCACACATATGTTAAAAATGAAAACTAATCTCCTGGGCTCAAAAGTTACTGTTTTCAGCAAGATCAAATCAACTATCACCATAGATCATGCCAAAGGTCTTACTTGGCACGTTATTGAAACAAAAGCTATAAAAAATGATTAATACATTAGCATAATCATGTGAACACATAAAAATAGTAGGGGTAAATGTTGGGTTGTCTCCCAACAAGCGCTTTTATTTAATGCCTTTCTAGCTAGGCATGATGATTTCAATGATGCTCACATGAAAGATAAGAATTGAAACACAAAGAGAGCATCATGAAGCTTATGACTAGCACATTTAAGTCTAACCCACTTCCTATGCATAGGGATTTTGTGAGCAAACAACTTATGGGAACAAGAATCAACTTGCATAGGAAGGTAAAACAAGAAAAACTTTAAGATTTTTAACACACACAAAGGAAAATTGATATTATTGCAATATGTAAAAGCATATGTTCCTCTCTCATAATAAATTTTAGTAGAATCATGAATGAATTCAACAATATAACCATCACATAAAGCATTATTCTCATGATGCACAAGCTTATAAATTTTACTACTCTCCACATAAGCAAAATTATTCTCATTCAGAATAGTGGGATCAAATTCAACAAAATAACTATCCTGTGAGGCATAATCCAATTGAAAATTAAAATCATGATGACAAGTTTCATGGTTATCATTATTCTTTATAGCATACATGTCATAAGAATAATCATTATAGATAGAAACTTTGTTCTCATAATCAATTGGAACCTCTTCCGAAATAGTGGATTCATCACTAAATAAAGTCACGACCTCTCCAAATCTACTTTCATAAAATATTATAAGATTCAACACCCCAAAAAATAGTGGGATCATTACTTCCTAAAGTTGACACTCTTATAAACCCACTTTCATCAATATAATCATCATAAATAGGAGGCAAGCTATCATCATAATAAATTTGCTCATGAAAACTTGGGGAGAAAAAATATCATCTTCATCAAACATAGCATCCCCAAGCTTGTAGCTTTGCATATCATTAGCATCATGGATATTCAAAGAATTCACACTAACAAAATTGCAATCATGCTCATTATTCAAAGATTTAGTGCCAAACATTTTAATGCATTCTTCTTCTAACACTTTGGCACAATTATCGGAATCCTTATTTTCACGAAAGACATTAAAAAGATGAAGCATATGAGGCAACCTCAATTCCATTTTTTAGTTTTCTTTTATAGACTAAACTAGTGATAAACAAGAAACTAAAATATTCGATTGCAAGATCTAAAGATATACCTTCAAGCACTAACCTCCCCAGCAATGGCGCCAGAAAAGAGCTTGATGTGTACTACACAACCTTCTTCTTATAGACGTTATTGGGCCTCCAATTGCATGGGTTTGTAGGACAGTAGCGAATTTCCCTCAAGTGGATGACCTAAGGTTTATCAATCCGTGGGAGGCGTAGGATGAAGATGGTCTCTCTCAAACAACCCTGCAACCAAATAACAAAGAGTCTCTTGTGTCCCCAACACACCCAATACAATTGTAAATTGTATAGGTGCACTAGTTTGGCGAAGAGATGGTGATACAAGTGCAATATGGATGGTAGATATAGTTTTTTATAATCTTAAATTATAAAAACAGGAAGGTAACTAATGATAAAAGTGAGCAAAAACGGTATTGCAATGCGTTGAAACAAGGCCTAGGGTTCATACTTTCACTAGTGCAAGTTCTCTCAACAAGGATAACATAATTAGATCATATAACTATCCCTCAATATGCAACAAAGAGTCACTCCAAAGTCACTAATAGGGGAGAACAAACGAAGATATTATTGTAGGGTATGAAACCACCTCAATGTTATTCTTTCCGATCAATCCATTGGGCTATTACTACAAGTGTCACAAATAGCCCTAGAGTTCGTAGTAAAATAACACCTTAAGACAAAAATCAACCAAAACCTTAATGTCACCTAGATACTCCAATGCCACCTCAAGTATCCGCGGGTATGATTATACAATATGCATCACACAATCTCAGATTCATCTATTCAACCAACACAAAGAACTTCAAAGAGTGCCCCAGAGTTTTTGTCGGAGAGTCAAGACGAAAACGTGTGCCAACCCCTATGCATATATTCCCAAGGTCACGAAACCCACAAGTTACTCGCCAAAACATACATCAAGGGAATCTATAGAATAGCCCATTGTCACCACAGGTATCCCATGCAAGAAATACATCAAGTCTTCTCAAATTCTTAAAGACTCAATCCGATAAGATAACTTCAAAGAGAAAACTCAATTCATCACAAGGAGATAGAGGGGGAGAAACATCATAAGATCCAAATATAGTAGCAAAGCTCGTGTTACATCAAGATCATGCCACATCAAGAACACGAGAGAGAGAGAGAGAGATCAAACACATAGCTACTAGTACATACCCTCAGCCCCGAGGGTGAACTACTCCTTCCTCGTCATGGAGAGCGTCGGGATGATGAAGAAGGCCACCGGTGATGATTCCCCCCTCCGGCAGGGTGCCAGAACAGGGTCTCGATTGGTTTTTAGTGGCTACAGAGGCTTGCGGTGGTGGAACTCCCTATCTAGGTTATTTTCTAGAGGTTTGGGGATTTATAGGAGAGGTTGGCGTCGAGAATAAGTCAGGGGGCCCCACGGGAAGTCCACGAGGCATAGGTAAGTATAGGGGATCTATCGTAGTCCTTTCGATAAGTAAGAGTGTCGAACCCAACGAGGAGCAGAAAGAAATGATAAGCGGTTTTCAGCAAGGTATTCTCTGCAAGCACTGAAATTATGATGACAGATAGTTTTGTGATAAGATAATTTGTAACGAGCAACAAGTAACAAAAGTAAATAAAGTTCAGCAAGGTGGCCCAATCCTTTTTGTAGCAAAGGACATGCCTGGACAAATTCTTATATAGAGAAAAGCGCTCTCGAGGACACATGGGAATTATCGTCAAACTAGTTTTCATCATGTTCATATGATTCGCGTTCGGTACTTTGATAATTTGGTATGTGGGCGGACCGGTGCTTGGGTGATGTCCTTATTTGGACAAGCATCCCACTTATGATTAACCTCTATTGCAAGAATCCGCAACTAGAACAAAATTATTAAGGTAAACCTAACCATAGCATGAAACATATGGATCCAAATCAGCCCCTTACGAAGCAACACATAAACTAGGGTTTAAGCTTCTGTCACTCTAGCAACCCATCATCTACTTATTACTTCCCAATGCCTTCCTATAGGCCCAAATAATGGTGAAGTGTCATGTAGTCGATGTTCACATAACACCACTAGAGGAGAGACAACATACATCTCATCAAAATATCAAACGAATACGAAATTCACATGACTACTAATAGCAAGACTTCTCCCATGTCCTCAGGAACAAACATAACTACTCACAAAGCATATTCGTGTTCATAATCAAAGGGGTATTAATATGCATATAGGATCTGAACATATGATCTTCCACCAAATAAACCAACTAGCATCAACTACAAGGATTAATCAACACTACTAGCAACCCACGGGTACCAATCCCATACTTGGAGACAAGAATGGGATACAAGAGATGAACTAGGGTTTGAGAGGAGATGGTGCTGGTGAAGATGTTGAAGGAGATTGGCCCCCTCCCGATGAGAGGATCATTGGTGATGACGATGGCGATGATTTCCCCCTCCCAAAGGGAAGTTTCCCCGGCATAACAGCTCCACCGGAACCCTAGATTGGTTCTGCCAAGGTTCCGCCTCGTGGCGACAGAGTCTCGTCCCAAAAGCTAGCTTATGATTTTTTCCACATTGAAAGACTCCATATAGCAGAAGATGGGCATCAGAGGGCCACCAAGGGGCCCACTAGGTAGGGGGCGCGCCCAGGGGGGTAGGGCGCACCCCCCACCCTCGTGGGCAAGGTGTGGCCCCCCTGGTGAACTTCTTGCGCTCAGTATTTTTTATATATTCTGAAAATGACTTCCGTGAAGTTTCAGGACTTTTGGAGCTATGCAGAATAGGTCTCTAATATTTGCTCCTTTTCCAGCCCAGAATCCTAGCTGCCGGCATTCTCCCTCTTTATGTAAACCTTTTAAAATAAGAGAGCATAGGCATAAGTATTGTGACATAATGTGTAATAACAGCCCCTAATGCAATAAATATCAATATAAAAGCATGATGCAAAATGGACGTATCAGCGGGCCCTCCACCCTCATGGGCCCCACGGGCCGCCCCTCCGGTAACTCTTTGTTCCAGTATTTTTTATATTTTTGAGAAAAAATCTCCGTTGATTTTGAGCGCATTCCGAGAACTTTTAATTCTGCACAAAAAACAACACCACGGTAGTTCTACTGAAAACAGCGTTAGTCCGGGTTAGTTCTAACCAAATCATACCAAAATCATGTAAAAATATTATAAACATGGCATGAATACACCAAAAATTATAGATACGTTGGAGACGTATCAGCTTCCTCACTTGATGTTGGTTCATCAATATCTCATTGCCCCATACACAGAAAGGGTCGAACCGCGGATCTTTACCAATGATATATGTACCTAAAAGCACCAATGATGTAAGCTAAACAGCAATTGCACAATGATGTAGTACAACATCCCCTCTCCCTCAGTCACATAATAGATGAATTAACATCTTATATTATGGGATGCAGGGAGTTTATTGCATTCTTACAAATTATTAGCTGATTAACTACCACTGTATCCATGGGTTAGAGTTAGTGTGAGCTAGTTTGGGCTCAAATAGCCCTAAAGTATATCCAAACATGAGGGCTATTTTGAGATAGTTGCATCTAACCCACCCAAAATATTTATCCCACCCAAGAGGCGCTAATTGGAGCTACTTCTCCTAGTGCATTTATTGTCAATCTAACCCTGTCATCCAAACACCTCTTTGGCTAGAGTTAGTTCAGGGTTAATCATGACCTAGAAACTAACTCTAACCTGTAGCTAAGTTAGAGTATCAAAATAGGGTTGTATCGTCGTCGTTGTTGTTGTTGTCGTTGTTGTTGTTGTTGTTGTTTTTGTTGTTGTTGTTGTTGTTGTCGTTGTTGTTGTTGTTGTTGTTGTTGTTGTTGTTGTTGCTACTGCTGCTGCTGCTGCTGCTCTTCTACGTATATCTAGACATCACCAGAACATTAAGGTAACACTCTTCCTTGTTGCTATGTAGCCTAGGATTGCATATTTAGACACTCAGTACAGTGCATGTTGCTATGTAGCCTCAGATATATTACATATGGCCCTAGTTAACATAACGATAAATGGGTTACAAATATATTCAGTTAAAAGTCCGATTCAGAGATTAGTCCCTTATGAGTCCCTGGCCTATATGGTACCAGCTACCGATATCCTAAACAGTGAATATATATAAGCCATGGGATGAAACAAACCTCGCTGAAAAATATTAGTCGTTCCCAAAATTGTCCTGCGTAAGTACATCGAGAGGCATGTTAAGCACAATAGGCTAAACATCAACCAAATATATCCATGGCATACAAAATAATCTCCAAAAGATATCTTCAATGTGCAGGTTTAAGAACGCTAGTAAAGCAAAATAAGTTGAAAGGTGTGTTAACTACAACAGGCCTAACATTTAACAACAAGCAAACATAGTCATTCAAACTGGTATTGTGCCGGTCTAAGTACACTGGTTATTGTTAAATAAAAATGTAAAGGCGTGTTAACTACAAAATGCAGCAACCAAATGTAGTTATTCATAGTGGTATTGTTGAAACTGGTATTGATGAAATTGAAATGCGCAGTTCATACTTGCACATATAGAACATCATGTTGTGAATAACTGGAATAAACAAGGCATACTTCGAACAACCAAAGATAGCATTTGAAACTAGACATGTGCTAACTACAAACAACTGAACAACCATAAAACTTTAAAAGAGACATATGCTAGCTATAACAGGCTAACCAAGCAAATATATGCATTCCTATCGGTATGTTTAAAACCGGTATTGATAATAATGTACTGCACAGTAAATAGTTGCACATATAGAACATCACATTGTGAACAACTAAAATAAACAAGGAATACTACAAACAACCAAATATAACAATTAAAATTGGACATATTCTCACTGAACTACAAAACGGACAAAACAAATCATGGGTTCCCCCCTATGAAGAGACACGACAAAAAAAATAATGGGTTTCCTCACTTGTCACAGATGGCTCATTCCCGTGGGAAGAGCACGGACCCTAGGTGCACTCCATGTTGCCGCAGATGGGCTCCTTCCCCTTGGAAGAGCACGGCTGTAGGGTGCCCTCCCTGATGCCGCAGACAAGCTCTTTCCCCATGGAACAGCTGGAGAGGGTGCCCTCCTCGTGGTCGCCGTCGATGAGGTTTGACTTGGAAGCTATGGATCCCAAGCCAGCATCGCAGAATCCGTCCTTCAAAAATTGCAAAAGGGGCTCGATGGTGATGTAGGATGGCCAATTCTTGACAATGAGCTAGAGGAGATCGGTGGCAGGGCCATGGATGAGATCCACGGTGGTTGAATTCGAGGGGTTGGGGTGGGCCACTTATACACTACAAAAAAATACACTTCTGTGAGGATACGTGTTTGTCACAGTCGCTCACGTTTTATGTCATGCATGTACATTCATGACGATTTTATGATAGAATCAAGATAGTCATACCTATGTTGGCGTAGAAGTGTTCCTTGACATTACCAAAAATATCATCACGGAAGTGTCCACTTCCATGATGATAAATCGTGCGTCACAGAAGTGCTTTCGTCAAGGGTGACCGACACATGGCATCCACCGTAACGGGTCGCCATTAAGCTATCGAGTTCCGGTTCGGATCCGATAACCCGTTAACAGCCTAGACAAATGGGGATTTTCCACGTGTAAAATTCTCAATGGCCAGAGTAACCACGTGTCGGCCCACCGTTGGGACAGATGTCATCCACTCATTGGACTGAAGGCACCTATGATTCATCGACATGTGGCACGGCCCAAGAGAGGCCCATTCCAGTGAAAAGGCCAGCCCGTTTGACTTGGTTAAAAGGTAGCGGGCCGGCCCATGGAAAGCCTATTAACGGCCTGTTCGCATATAGCCCATTTATAGCCCGCTAACTCACGGCCTACCGGAATTTGGCCCAGTAGCATCATCCGGGCCGTGTAATATGATACCAGCCTGTTAACTTCCGGCCCATGTATGGCCCATGATGTCTTTCGGCCCATAAAGGCCCGAGATGAAACTGGCCCTTTGGAACGCTTTATACCCATAAACGGCCCATTATTTTGTCGACCATTTCCAGCCAGTGTTAACTTTCAGCCTTCTAAGGGCCCATTTATTCTTGGGCTCATTTCTAGAATTCGGTTAGTTACGGTCCATCACTGGCCTATTCCGTTTGTGGGCCAAATTCAGCCCATGGTTACATTTGGCCCGTTTGTGGCCTGTTAACCCGTTGGGCTGGTTTCATAGCGTTCTCAAATACGGCCTATTAACGGCCCGTTATGGTCCACAAATAGTACGGACAATGTTTCGCAAAATGATTACACGCCCCGTAGAAGGCCCATGGATCCTACGACCCGTAGAAGGCCAATGGATCCTACGTCCCGTAGAAGGCCCATGGATCATATGGCCCATCACTACTAGGGAAAACCCTATACATAGAATCTTAGCAGCAGCACGGCTCAAAAAGGAGCGTTGCTGCTAATTAGCACTAGCGTGGGTGTGGAAAACCCGCTACTGACAAGTGCTTAGCAGTAGCGCGCTTGGCGTAACCCGCCTTGCTACAAATATGGACCGACAGTGCCCACCCAACTCCATTTAGCAGCACCGCGGTGCCGCGAGCCGCGCTACTGCTATAGCTGTAGCAGTAGCGCGGTTTTTCTGAGGTCGCTGCTGCTAATTTTCAAATCTGGCACACTTTTGGTCCTGGTTAGCAGTAGCGCTTGTACCTAAAGCGTGCTGCTGCTACTTTCTTAGCAGCAGCGCGGTTTACGTCCCGTGCTACTGCTAACCCGCACCCACCACCTTTTCTCCCCACCCACCCTCCCCCTCCCCCCTCTCCCTTTCCCCTACCTCTCCCACTCTCACTCTTCTTCTTCCTCAATACTTCTCCCCCATTACTCTCCCTCTTCTACCTACCTTTCTCTCTCTTTATTACTCCTACCTAATTACACCACCTCCATTATTGCATCTCCTTTCTCTTTTTCCTTCCCCTCCACTAGTTGAAGTTGTCTCCTCCCAAATTAGGTAGCTAGGTAGATGTAGTATTTTGTTAAGTGACCTATTTGCCCCCTAACTAGATCTATCTTTGTCAAGAAGAGCTTTGTGCACTTTTTATCTCCCTACATCATCATCTCCACCGTGTGCTCGATCTCGAGATATAGGTGATTAAAATTTCATGCTTTTGCAAAATGGAAATATGTTTATGTGTGTGTGATATGTTTATGGAAATTGTGTGTGTGGCATGAGTTGATGCCAAATTGTGCTTTTAAGTTGCCTATGTTTTGCCGAAATGTCGATTTATTTCCGTTTCAACGAATTCTGGGCAAACTCTAGATCTATATATGTCCTATTTGTAAGGAAGGTCAAGCCGAATTTTTGTATGACTTTGATGCATGCATGCATTTTTATAATCAATTTGTTTATTATATTACCATGCAGAGTTGACGATGGTCAGTGGAACGATGGTGGACAGGTGGTTGCGGTCGGCAGTGCAGGACATGAAAGAAAATAACCGGACAGAGGTTTTATTCCCGTGTCGAAAATGCAAAGGAATAGTTTGGCTCGACCCCCATGATGATGGTCGTGTCGAAGCGCACCTGCTCATGACTGGTTTCATGGATGACTATACTCGGTGGATAATTGAAGATAAGGACGACGATGTTGAGGATGCCAACGGGGTAGGCAATGATGACACAGGGCAAGACGAAGAGATGATCGATAATGGCGGTGGGGAAGAGGCCGGACATGGCGGCGGAGAAGGGGCTGGACATGGCGGCGGAGAAGGGGCCGGACATGGTGGCGGAGAGAACGACATGGACTCCATGCAGCAGAGTTCGTCGGTACTAAGTTCAATCGTGCGAGACCCTCATGTTCAAGCATTGCTTCGCAAGGAGACGAGTACTGAGAGAGCTGCTACTAGAGAGGAGTCTAAGCTGGAGCAACTGGCGGTAGACTCGTACACTCCATTGTACGATGGTTGCAATCCTGAGGTGACCCGCTTGACTTTCACGCTCCAACTCCTGAAGACGAAGGCTAAAAACAAATGGACCGACACTAGCCTCGATGAGCATCTAAAGTACCTAAAGGATGTTCTTCCCACGGATAATCTATGTCCTAGTAGTGTTGATGAGGACAAGAAGATCGTGTGCCCTCTTGATCTGCCACACGTTAGATACCATGCATGCATCAACGATTGCATACTTTATCGGAAGGAGCACGCGGAAAAAACAAGTTGTCCGGTGTGCAATGCTTCTCGATACAAGAAGGCCGAGAAGAAATGTCCCCGAAAAGTGGTATGGTACTTACCGATCACTCCCCGTCTCCAGAGGTATTTTGTAGATCCCAAGGAAGCAAAGCTAATGCGCTGGCACGCGAAGAGGAAGAAGCCCGACGATGGAGATGATTCGAAGCTGAGACACGTCAAGGATGGAAGCCAGTGGAGAGCGTTGAACAGTTTCTATTGGTATTTTGAATGTGATGCAAGGAACATCGTGCTCGGCGCGTGTACCGATGGCATGAACCCGTTTGGCAACCAGAACACCAACCATAGCACATGGCCCGTGTTTGTATGGATGTACAACCTCCCCCTGGTTGTGCATGAAATCGAAGTACATTCACATGAGCATGCTTATTCAAGGGCTGAAACAACCAGGAAATAATATTAATTTGTATCTGGGCTACTTCAAGAGGAGTTCGACACGTTATGGAAAACACCGGCCAAGACATGGGACACCAGCAAAGGCGAGTATTTCAACATGAGAGCCGCGCTGATCACGACAGTGTAGGACTATCTCGGTTACGGATATGTGGCAGGCCAGGTGTGCCATGGATGTTGCAGATGCACGCAGTGCATGGATGATACGACGTCTCAGCAACTAACGTCAAGGAAAGATGGCGGGTTTGGGAAAATCGTGTACATGGGGCATCGAAGATGGCTCGAACAGGACGACCCATGGAGAAACCATGGAGATCTATTCAATGGTCACGCTGAGCATCGAGGACCTCCATGTAAGCAGAGCGGTGCCGAAATCGATGAGTTGTTGAAAAACTGGAAGGAGAGCCCCACGCCAGGAAAGACGACGAGAAAGGCGCCGGAGCCGCTGCTGAAGGTATGGAAGACGAGGTCTGTGTACTGATGAACATGCCGGATAAGACCAAGGATGGGCCGAAGGCAAGAAAAGACTTGCAAGATTTGAAAATCAGGGAAGATCTGCACATGCCGCCCCGTAAAATGTTAGACCAGACAGAGACAGAGATAGAGGCACGGGAGAAGAAGGGCAAGAAAATAAAGAAATAGGATTATTGCCCCCATTCTTGCTTCACCTTAAGTCAGGCTGAGATCCATCAATTCTTTAACTGCCTTACCGGAGTCAAAGTTAGTTCCGGTTACTGTGGCAAGATAAACAGATATCTAGACACGGAAGAAAAGGTTCAGCGGGATGAAGTCCCATGACTGTCATGTGATGATGACGCAGATACTACGTATTGCCCTTAGAGGGATAATGGACAAGCACGTCCGTGAGACGCTTATTGGTCTCTGCAACTTTTTCGACGTCATCTCTCGAAAGTCAATCAGTGTGAAGCAGCTCCGAAGGCTACAGGAAGAGATCGTTGTGATACTGAATGAGCTTGAGATGTACTTCCCGCCCGCGTTCTTTGACGTGATGGTGCATCTGTGTGTCCATATTGTGGATGACACAATAGACCTGGGACCGTCATTCCTGCACAACATGATGCCGTTTGAGAGGATGAATGGGATCATCAAAGGATTCGTTTGTAACATGTCCCGTCCGGATGGAAGCATCGTCCAAGGCTATGTGACACAAGAGTGCATCTCTTTCTGTGAGAATTTTCTATATGGTGTAGACCAGCTGCTTGGTGTTAGTGTTGGTTTGCCCGTTAACAAGCACGATGGGAGGCTCGAAGGAGAAGGTCACTGCAACGGTCGCAGGGAACTGCACATGGCATATTTAGATCAACGCAGCGACTTTGACAGAGCAAACTTGGTAGTGCTACAACACCTAGACGAGGTAGATCCTTTCGTGGCACTGCACAAAGAAATTATCGCAAAGAAGTATCGTGACCAGGGGGTATGCAGGACGGACGCCGAAGTTACTAGAGAGCACAACTCCACTTTCCTGCATTGGTTCAAAGAGCATATTATTGCTAATCCCCGGAGGAGGGCTCTAAGGACGGATTGCTCATATACGCCTTAGCACATGACCCCTCGCCCAACCTCGTAACCTATCAGGCATATGATATCAACGGATACACGTTCTACACGGAGGCCAAAGATATGGACAGTGATGATCAGAACTCAGGGGTGACGATGGAATGCATGACCGGCAGCGACAATGGCGCAACTGAACGATTTTATGGAAGGGTCGAGGAGATCTGGGAGCTTGACTACTCTGGACTGCACAACACGACGATGTTCTGTGTCAGATGGTCTAAGAATGTCGAAAGACAAAACCGGATTTTCACTACCATGACTATACCCAATGCCAAGAGCGCTACCGTGAACGCTATCGCCAAAAACGAGCCATGGGTACACGCTAAGCACGTGACACAATGCTTCTTCATAACCGACCCATGCAATCCCAGTCGTGTTGTCGTGAGGAGAGGCAAAAGGAACATCATTGGAATGGATGGAGTCGCCAACGAGGAAGACTATGATGAGTACGGCAACCCAATGAGGGAAGATGACGATGATGATGAAGTATACGTCAAAAGAAGAATCAATACTACATTACCTAAGAAAAATCGTACTCCATGGAAAAGGCAAAGTCACAATGAGGGGCTCAATTATTCTTCGACGAACAAGAAGGGAAAGAAGGTGACTCAAAAACGAAAACGTCAGCGCTGAGGAATATATGTTCCTAATTTGTATGTTATCGGTCAAATGATGTAATATATATATGTTCCTATTTTGTATACACACTTAGTCATTATTATGCATGGGTCCAATGATGTAATATATATGTTCCTATTTTGTATACATATTTAACCGTCAAATGATGCAATACATATCGCCTTCCCTTCGTTCACTGCTCTCGGCAAATAAAAGTGGGAGAAAATAAAGGAAAAGAAAAAGGAAAACTGGCAGTAGCGATTTCCTTATAAAACAGCTACAGTCAAGCTAGCAGTAGCGATTTCCTTATAAAACCGCTACAACTAGTGAAGGTAGTAGTAGCGCATTTTATCTAAACCGCTACAGCTAGTGAAGGTAGTAGCGGCGTGTTTTGTCTAAACACGCTACAGCTAGTGAAGGTAGTAGCAACGTGTTTTGTCTAAACGCGCTACTGCTACGTCCACTTAACCCAATATTCTCACTCTCCCTGCTTCATCTCCCCTCTTTTCCCCCCAAATCCCCACTCTCTCCCCCGTCGCACCGCCGCACCCCGGTGCTCGCCCCCGACCCGTCCCTCGCCCCCGACCCCAGCGCTCGCCCCCGACCCGTCGGCCCTCGCCTCCCTCCTCTGCTTCCTCCCCTCCCAACCTCAGCCATCGTCGGGCCTGCCTCCTCGCCCCTGCACCCTCTGTAAACCCCCCTCTCTCTCTCTGCTAGCTAGGGTTCTTCGGTTAATTTACTTAGGTTTTAGTTAGGGCAGTAGGTTAATTAGGTTATCTATTTAGTTATGAATTTATCAATTGTCCAAATCAACATCCCTTGTTAAAGAAAATTTAGGTAGGCTAAATTTATATGCAAATTTGAACTGGACATGTGATATGTGGATATGTCATGTTTTGGACATGTCATGTTTGGAATTTGAACATGTCATTTGGACATGTGATGTTTTGGTTCAATTTTGGTAAATGATCCGAGTGGCCTATGTTACGTCGGAATGTTGATTCATTTCTGTTCCGGTGAATTTCAGGCGCTCGATATGTCCATTTTTTAGCAAAGGTCATGCCAAAATTTGCCGTGAATAAAGGCATGATTTGTGCTACATAGTTGGCATATCGAGTGCTGGCACATAGATTTCTTTTTTATGTCATTTATCATTTATTCATAATTTTAGAAATAAACGAGGACACTTAATCATAGGAAACATGTCGAACAATGAAGAAACTGAGCCTTCTGACCAAGATGCAGACGAGATGGATTATGAGGGTGAACAAGAGTACCTCGACTATTTGACTGCTAAGCAAGGTTTGCAGGTGTTGCTCTAGTTGCTAACCCTTTCTTTTTCGGTGTTGCTCTAGTGTATTTTGTTGCATATATATGATTGTACATCCTCTTCATGAACATGCATCTCTAACAGGTACCTAGTTTCTTGATGGCGAGATGGAAGTGCTATGTCGTGTACAAAGGGAAGGTTCCGGGGGTGTACAACGAGTGGCATGAGTGTCGGGCGCAAGTGAATGGGTTCTCGGGCGCCAGCCATAAAGGCTTCAAAAGCAGACGAGAAGGAGAAGCTAGTTACTTGAGGTTCACGCTAGCGCGAGAGAGGACTCGTAACCGCCACCTCATGTACTGCATAGTTCTGCTCTCACTCATAGTGATAGCTCTTCTCGCGTATACCTTTGTTTAGATGGATGACGTTGTGGTTGCAAGTATTCGAGACTTGCATGTATCGCTATTTTCGAGATGATGACAAGATACCACTTTGTGTTGGATGATGATTATGATGAGACTATTTGTGTGTATATGCTATGATTACATTTGTGGTCTCGTGGGCATTTGTATGTGTATCATGATGACATTTGTATGTGCTAAAGATTCTTCTATAAAGCCTGTTCAAATACAAAACAAATATGCCCAAAAAAACAAAAAACTACTAAAATTAGCAGTAGCGAGTGGAGAACAGTTAGCAGCAGCGCGGTAGTAGCAGTAGCGCGCACAAGAGAAGCGCGCTATAGCTATTATCAGTAGCGAGCTTCCATTAAGCGCGCTACTGCTACACTTGTGCAGCAGTAGCGCTGGTGAGCACGCGCTACTGCTACGTGTTAGCTATAGCGCTTTATTAGTGGCGTCGGTCACCGCGCTACTGATACACCTAAAACCCGCGCTGCTGCTAGCCTTTTCCCTAGTAGTGCGTAGAAGGCCCATGGATCCTATGGCCTATAGAAGGCCCATGGATCCTACGGCCCATAGAAGGCCCATGGATCCGACCACCCATAGAAGGCCCATGGATCCTACTGCCCGCAGGAGGCCCATGGTTAAAACAGTCCATGTGTTGCCATGGTTATTGTGGCCTAGTTACCAAAAATAGGCTATTGTGGCCAGTAGAAAAACATGGAAAAAGAACTGCGGTGACTACAAGCAAACAAATAAACAAAACAATAAGGAAATAAATAAGAAAGCAACTAATGCTAGGCTATTACGTCTATTACACATATTACATCCATTGGGCATCAAAGTTCGCCACCAATGCAAATATAGGAACAAAGTAGTATATTACATACACTGACCGTCTAGATTGGACACCAGTGTAAATAAACGCGGCAGCAAAACAAGTCCATAACTGCAAAAACTTCAAAAGACCTCAAGAAACGTTATCCTGGGTATCCACCATGCTGGCAATAAGCTTAGAAAGCTTATTAGTTTTGTCCTGTTTGGCGCTAAAATCCTCCAACACTTGTTGTTGCACCAGAAAGTATGCACCTAAATGCTCCAAGGACTTCCGCAATCCTTCCGCTTCTTGTCGCAGCATAGTGATCAATGTCTTTCAGCTTGTAGTTGAGACTCAATAAACCGAACGGATTCAGGTAGTGAGTTTGAATAGCTTGTGCTAGCGGTAGTGGCCAGTAACTCGAACACTAAACCAAGACATGACTTTGGGGTTGTCTCACTGTCTTCAAGATAGTTTTCCTTAGCTGTTTATCTGCTTTGTTGGAGACCAACAAGGATGTCCCACTATCCTAAACCTTATCTGCATTACTTCCTTTACCATTGCTTAATAAGGCACTTTCCCCTAATATTCTATCAGCATTCTAAAAGAACAAACAACCAGACACATAACAGGTTTAGCATGTACTAGTATATGAAACTCATTTCGGTGAACCAGTTCATTAGTAAGGTGGACAAGATTAAACTACCAAGTCTTCTATTGCCAAGTAGTACATTATAAAAGCATCAAATAAACATATATCTATGTCCTGTGGTCACTGCATTGTCCTTCCAAATCAAAATAGAGACATGGTTCAAATCATATCAGTTCAATAGAAAGCAGCACTGAAAGAATACAAAGCATGGTAAACTACACGGCACAACAAGATTTCAGATGGGTACCACAGGTCTACATGTACAACAACACTATTGGCTCTGTTGTGATGCTAGTAGTGTGCATGATATGAGAAGTCAACTATATACACAATTGAAATTGAAATCAATAGAGCTATTTATAAGAGCAAACCTGTTAAAGAAACATGCGTAAACATACCTATTATACCATTGGAGTTTCAATTGGATCCTTCAATTTAAAAATAAGTTTGTATGAGTAAATACAGTGATACAAGAGCAAAGCAGTATCCACGATAGCAATAGAATCTTAAATGAGAACAGTTGTTCTTCAGGTTTATGCAATTGTTCTACATGAAAAGAGTATAGTAAGACGCAAGCATATAGTACTTAAAAATGAGCTCATAGACCTTACCACAATCTTGGTTCGGTACCAGTACAGAACAAGGCGTTCCTAGTCATCGTCCAGTAAATGTGTCTCTGGAGAACGTAAGGGAGTTTGATGAGTTTCTTTGCTAGTGAAGTACGGTTTCTTCAGGTAATTCCGATACTACCACCAAGCCTTCTTGAAGATAGCAGAGGTATTAGCACAGGTTACGTCATCCTGAGTTTCCAAATCGGTCCTTCTCTATAGAGAAAAATGGGAAAAATTGTTGTATTATAACCATCATGGAGGTAGAATGTATGGGACAAAGCAAAGTAATTGCCATGAATAACATTACTTACACATAACTCCTGGACAAACACCTGCAATTGGCATTTTCCTTCATCTTCAGTATAACATTTCCATGATGGGAAGATACGCACATAGATTTAAGAACATCAAATGTGATAGATGCTAAACTACGAATGGCTGGTTGGGCTTCCTCCATAGGAATAGGTGTACTAACTAGTGGAGTTGGGGTTCGTTGTGGTAGTACTGGCGCTTTGGGAACTGGAGCTGCCTTACTAACTGCTCTTGTTTGGGAGCTCTATGGTGGAGATGGTGATGTGTCAACAGGAACTGGGTTACTATCTACTAGGGTTGGGGTTAGATTGGGTGAAGCTAGTTCTCTGTCCATTGCAGCAGGGGTATAATCTGCGAGAGTCTGGGTTATGTGTGGTAGGGCTAGTTCTCGTGCATGTACAACCGGGGTGCTATCTCCACCAAGAGGTAGCACTGTTTTATTTGAAGACTGTGTTTTTACTCCGCTAGATACTGCCATCACCCGCTCCAATTCAAATGGCTGATAAACAGGAAACATAGCTGAATGTACAAACATTGTATGACAGACGGATGCAATAGATAGTGTGGAAAAAGAGGGTATGAAATAGTTGACATGTATATTGTTTAACAGAAACGGATAGCATGACATAATTTCACATATATGATGTCTATCTAAACTGGATAGCATAGCGTAACATAATTCAAAGATATGATGACTAACTAAATAGGGTCAGATGACATAATTCACATACATGTTATCTAAGTAATCAGGGTCGCACGATTTAGTTCACATATGTGATTTACATGCTAAGCAGAGGGCATTCGCATATACGATGTCTGAACTAAGAACATGGTGTTGAATATTGTGTATATGATGTCTAAACTATGCAATGCAAGACACCATATGCATGATATGAGCAGTATAACCGTGCCAAGTTAGAGCATACACCTCGGTGGGGGAATAGGACTGGTCATCTGCCTCTGAATCCATCTCTGAGGAGCTATTAGGACCCAGCAAGAGATGTGCTTCCATAGGTAGCACCGTCTGCTCTGAAGGCCTTGTTTTCACTCCTGATTTTTCGATCACCCACTCAATTGGCTGATTCACAAGAAGAGTAGTTTAATGTACAAACATTGTCGACAAATGGAAATGTAATGAAGAAAAGATGGGAAAGATATCATTCATATATATGATGTCTAGTTAAACAGGATGGCATTACACATTTCACATATATTATGGCTAGCTAAAATACATGGGACTGCATAATTCCCATATATGATATAGAAACTATATATGTGAACTTGGGTGTTTGGTTCACGGGAATTGGAAGAGCAGAGAAATGCAAAGAAACATGGCTAAATTAAAGTGAAACCATATGAAAGCATGTATAGTTAGAATGTTATTCTGCCACTAATGCACTTGGTCTTGTTTTCATGCATAGGATTTTGAAAAGTAGGTCCAGGTGGATGTTTTGCTCCATTCCTTTCAACAAAATGCATGAATAATTAAATAGTAGAGTGCCATAGGAAAATGTCCTATTGCTATGTTTTTCCTTTGAACCAAAATATCCCTAATGGATCGACATGAATGTAGTGTAGTAAGTGATGCGACAAGTGTACAACCTCTTTGTCATAGCCGTGTTGACCTCAACATCATTGGGATGGTCACTGAAGAAGTTGAGGCAAAGGTGGCTGTCGGAGGTGTGGAGGAAGATTTGAGGAATCAGTAGACGGTGTCCAGGCCATTGCTCTATTGTGATGGATGGTTCAGTCGTTGGAGCAGCTCCGGTGAGCCGTAAGACGTCGAGGCTGAAGCAGGACAAGACAGACATCGCTAATCTAAAGTGGGATTCTAATAGCATCTACAATAGATGATGTAAAATACATTACCAGAAAGTGATAGATGTAAAATTTACATCACCAAAAAACACTTGACTACAATAGATGAGGTAAAGACTGTTGACTGTGAACTTAACTGTCAAAACTGAAATTTACTATGGAATATGAAAGTTATTGTCGAAACTGGATGCAATGGTAGCAGAGAGGCACTTCACATGTAGTTTAGGGAGGGCCTGCACTTCATCTTCAACCTGCACCCCCTGAGCCACCAGCCACCACCGGCCAAACCGCTAGCCCCTGCTGCCGGCGGCGCTCCTGCGCTGCCTCGCCGCGTCGAAACCACTCCCCACCGCCGGTCCACCGCCACCCCGGCCAGTCCTATAGCCCCCCCACACACCGAGCTTTTTCTGCGGCGATCCCCACGCCACCGCCCCACCCCTGCGCCCCCACCGCCGGCGACCACTGCCCCAACCCTTAACCCTAAAATTGATAGTGGGGTACCTCTCCGGCGAGCCCCCCTCCCTGCTGCGGGTGGTTCTTCCTTAACTCCAGCAAGCCCCCCTGAAAATCAACTGACCCAAAAGTCGATTCAATCGACTGAAGTGTAGCTAAATCGGAGCGGAGCAGTAGCATGAGCGAGGGGGAGAGCAGCAGCAGCGCGAGCGAGCGAGTGAAAGCCGGACTAGCAGCAGCAGATCCGGCTGGTATGGCGGCCGCCGCCGAAGGGGCCTCGCACTGGGGGAGAGCCACCATGGAGATGTCGCCCGCGGTGCCGGCTTCGAGGTAGCCGGACCATGGAGGTGTGGGATGGAGCACCATTGGTGCCGGTAGGTAGAGTTAAGGAGAAGGTGCGATGCGATGAGTGTACAACCTCTTTTGTGACGCCGAGTAGGCCTCGGCTTTGTCCGAGGAGTCGATGAGGATGCTGCAGTTCTGGTGGAGCTGGTTAAGGCGGCACTGTGGGGATGGAGTAGCCGCTATAGATGAGGCAATCATCGAAGCAGCTCTGTGGAGGTGGAGGACGGGGCAGCTGAACCAGCGGGACAACGAGATGGACGACGGATCCTCATCCGGGGTGGTGGATGTGGGACGCCGAGCTGTTGCGGTGGACGACATCGTCGGGGAAGAGGCTCTAGATGGGTAGCGGTGAGGTGGAGGATGGAGGAGGGTAGGGTTTTGCGGCTGGAGTAGAGAGGTTATGGTGACCTGGGACTTCGAATGGCGAAAAGGAGGCAATGGGAGGGGGGAACCATGACTTAGGGACGCGCTTGTCCAAAATGTATGGTGTGTTACAAAAGTACCCCCACCAATTTGAACTAGTGGCCCTTTCGGCTCAGGGTTAGAAGGGGAATTTTGCGTGTCGGGATTTGGCAGATGGAGGGGGGTTTCGTGCGCGTTGTAATTTCGGGATAGCAAGGTGCGGGCTGTGAAGGCGTGAGCTTTGGGAGCACGATAATTGATTTTTCGGGATATAACAAGGCGCGGGTTGAATTTTAGGGACAAGCCAACATGTAATATTGTACTTGTACGTAGCAAATCAACTCACACTTCCCTCAACGAAAAAAGGAAAAAATTAAGACTATTCATACCACACAAAGAGAGAGTCTCGTCCCGTTTTACTATACAACTGCTAATCAAAGCTATGAATCCATGTATGTCTTATTAATTTTTTTGCTGGCTTTATAATGCATGTAACCAACTCACACCAACATTTTAGTGCATTCCAAATGTCTATACCACCGCTGCAATTTGAACTAAATTTGAATTCGTTTCTCTATTTGAATAAGAATCTACAATCATGATTGTTGCCATCTTCAACCATCATTCGTGTATTACCTTAACAACACACCACATGATTACTATAGAGATAGATATGAACTATGTGTACTATATGAACTCGAATTCATTTTTTTGAATACACTTGATGTTGATTCCAAATAATAATACATTTGATGTACTAACTAGATATTCATAATCTAAAACATGTTCCATACATACACCATGTTTATCACACAAAGTATAGTACCCCGCCCCCTACATTATGACAAGTATTTAGCCCTGAGTTGCAAGAGCCACACATTATCCAAAATTATAATCAATGTTCTACATATTATATGTAGTACTAGCAAGATGCCCATGCGTTGCACGAAACATCAAGATGATTGAGGGGGGGCTTATTTGCAAATGTGGATAGGGGTGTGGGTATCTTTTTTCAAAATTACCATAGTTTCCTTCCTATCCGTCAGATATAAATTGGACGGCCTATATTGCAGGATGGCAGGCACACCATCATCACCAACTCTGTTTTTATATAAAATATTATATGTAGTATAACATGTACATAACCACACCATGTGTATCACGGTTATATATATTCACGCATGCATCGGTTTAAAACACTGATAAATTCTTCAGATATATGAATTCACTTTTTATAATGAATTATGATCTCTCTTTGTCTTTTACACCCACACAATCCTCTTATCTTTGTAGCTAGCGCTAACTTTCTCTCATGCATGCACACGCCCGCATCCCTCTCACCCTCCCTTAGCATTCTCTAGCTCCATCGTGCAAATTCTTCTTTTCACTTTAGGTCGTTCATCCATGGTGTGTGTAGCCCCCCCCCCCAGCTCCTTCTTTACGGCACACAACGATTGATATGCCTCTCTAGCCAAGTGTGCCTACCACAAAGACAAGCTTTCCCTCTTCTCTTCTCACCGTCCATGCCTCACTCCCGCCCCTCTTTTATTGATCTTGTACTTGCACACTTCTTCCCCCTCAATATAGTATACCTCTCGCACCACCTCCTAGCTGCATCCTCTCTCTCTATCCTTCTCTCCAGGCCTTATTTGCTTCTAACACATACATGCATGTATACCAATCAATCTCCCTACATATACCTAGGTCGACTTTAACTATTTTTCCCCACCCATTGATCGACGTACCTCACAAGTTATCTCTCTCCTTTCTCCGACAAAGGACGATTGATCTTCCTATATAGTTACGTATGCTTACCATAGCCATGTCGTCCCCCCTCATCATTCGTGCATGCCTCCTGACCCGTCTCTCACACGCACGTGCACAGTCAGGCATGCATCCCCTCTCTTACTGATATTGCAGGTGTGCCCTCCGTTTGTCTAGCAATCCTCTCCCACCATTTATTAGAAGCAACTCCACCACCAACCCCTCCGAGACTCTAGCTTTGTCTCTCTCCCAACCTTATTCCTCTGCTACACATATGCATGGATGTTGATCGATCTCCCTCAATACATAAGGTAGGTCTCTCTCCTCCTCCACACATATACAAGCTATTGTACCTCTATAGTTAGGTCTCTCCCCCCACCCCCAACTCCGATAGTCGAGCATGGTAGGTAGGTATCCATGCCATAGAGACAAACTGCACTTGTCCCCTCTCACAGTCGAGTAGGCCAGCCACCATATATCTTTGATGTGGGCACACACAAATTCGATGGCACTCTTTATTGATCATGCACGCATGCACACACACACACACACACACATCATCCCTCTCTTTGATTCTATGGATACTTCACGTCGATGATACCTCCACTCTCTTCTCGTGGATCGTCCCCTCTATATATATGATATATACATGCCTCTATTTCACACACATTGCATATGTTACATTTTTTGATTGAAATATCAGCGACACATATTCCCTGTCTATCTCTCCCCCCAAAGCACTATGAACCCACACACAATATCTCTCTATGTTTGTATCTCTCTCGCACAACCCCACGTAGGTGGTGTACGTACACGAAGAGAATAGGTGCACGTACTCACGCTTCGTGCCCAGCCACATGTTGGGTTCTATGGTACGGTGTGTCGACTGCAAATTAAAATTTTCCTACGCGCAGAAAAACCAAGAACATGCTACAGGAGATGGATCACGGATCGTTACCACTAGACGCGCGGTGTCATACAGTGGAAGAAGAGTTGGGGCAGCGTGTCTGCGTGGATCGTCTCCTCCTCGTCCAATCTCCCTCGAACAGTTGGTCGTTGGTTCCCACATACAGGTTCGCTGGAGCGGCACAAGTTCACCACCTGTAACGGTATCTGCGCGTGAAGGAGGAACGTCTTGCGGTGGACTTCTTGGTCCGATCACACAACCAGCGACGAGTGGTGGTGTCTATTCCCAACACATCCAAACCGTAGTGATAGCGCCGAAGCGATCAACCGCATGAGTGTGCGGCACCTCCACTTTATACAGGAATTCATCGCAGGCTCAACACTTGGGCCTCGCACGCACCCTAAAGCCCATAAGTCTACTCGGCCACAATCCAAATACAGCTCGGATCACATCCGACCAGTGTCCTCGGATCCGGCCTCATAGGTTCCTTCCCTTAAGCGCCCGACCCCTTAGGTTCAAGCCATCTTGGTCGTAGTTCAGATCACCTCCGAACTTCACGGTTGGTAGCGGCCTCTAGCAAGGCGTGCTGAACACCAAGCAGACTATGAAGCTGGTTAGGAGAACCTGTACATCATGCTTATGTTCCCTTTGGCACACGATACATGTTGTCAGGATCAAGGCGAGTCTGTCATCCTTGTGCTAACCCGACATCTTTCCCATTCAAGTGATGCCGACCATAAACTAGATTATCTCATAATCCTTGTCGCATGGCCATGCTTATCCTAGTCTGATCACATGAGGGGCCCAGAGTACATCTCTCCTTATCGGAGGGGCAAATCCCATCTTGCTCGACCATGTCTCGCAACATGGGTCTGGACAAGCCTGAAACCTACCTTTGTAACTACCCAGTCATAGAGTAGCGTTTGGTTGGCCCAAAGCAAGTCTGTCACCATCCCGAGTACATGCGCCAGCTCAGGTCTTAGGACATAGAACATATGTTGTACTAGAGACTTATAGATGACATATCGTTGCGTCTCATAGTGGGGTCTGTCCGACTCGGACCTTATCTCAACTCGGATCCGACTACTACGAATCCGCCCAGATCCTTTCGAGTCCATATTATCCGGTAAGCATCTAATGCTCCATGGCTAGTGAGACCAAGCCATCGGCCGTGTCATATGCTAGTCTAGTCGGCTGCACGTCCACACAGCCCTTTCATCTAGGGGCCTTTAGGACAGCCATCATATAATGTATAGTCCCACAAACAAGTCACGTACTTGCTGATACACATCATTGATAATGTCCAAGGACTATATTTATTCATAAACACATAGGAAATATCATCATACATGATTTCCTCTAGGGCATATCTCCAACAGTCTCCCACTTGCACTAGAGTCAATCAAATAGACATCGAATGCCCATAGCTCTCACATGCCCCTCATGCTTGGATTATGGAAGAGCTTAGTCAACGGATCTAAAACATTTGCATCCGTGTGAATTTTGCATAACTCAACATCACCATTCTTTACGATCTTTCGTATCAGGTGATATTTCTGATCTATGTGTTTGGTCTTGTGGTGATCCCTCGGCTCCTTGGCATGTCCGATGGCACCAGAATTATCACAATAAAGGTCCAACAGTTTTCCCGAGACTAGGAAAATACCAAGATCATCTAGAAAGTTCCAGATCCAAACACCTTTGTTTGCAACTTGACAAGCAACAATGTATTCGGCTTCTATGGTAGAATCGGCCACTGTATCTTGCTTGGAACTCATCTAGCTCACTGCTCCTCCATTCATGACATACACGAATCCAGACTGTGATCAACAATCATCTCTGTCGGTTTGGAAAATAGCATCGACGTAACCCCTTACAACGATCTTTTCCTCACCTCCATAAACTAGGAACATCTCTTTAGTCCTTTTCAGGTACTTCACAATAGTCTTTACTGCTACCCAGTGACTCTCACCTTGGTTGGCCTGGTATCTACTTGTTAGGCTTAAAAAGCAACATCAGGACGTGTACATATCATGGCATACATGATGGATCCAATTGTCGAGGCATACGGAATCCGACTCATCCTGCTTCGCTCATCAGATGTCGAAGGACACCGAGTCTTGCTTAGCCTTATACCATGTGAGACAGGCAAGAACCCTTTCTTGGCCTCACTCATGTTGAACCGCTTCAACACTTTCTCTATGTACGTGCTTTGGCTCAAGCCGAGAAGCCTCCTCGATCTATCTCTATAGATCTTGATGCCTAAAATGTAAACTGCCTCACCAAGGTCCTTCATTGAAAACTTGCCATTCAATGATTCCTTGAACGAGTTCAGCATTGAAACATCATTTCCGATCAGTAGTATGTCATCCACATACAAGATCAAAAACAAAATCAAGCTCCCACTTAACTGCTTGTATAGACAAGCGTCCTCATCGCTTTTGATGAAACCGAGACCAGTGACGACCTCATCAAAACGAATGTTCTAACTCCGAGATGCTTGCCTCAACCCATCAATGGATCTCTTGAGCTTGCATACTTTACTAGTGCTAGTCGGATCGACAAAACCCTTGGGTTGTATCATATGCACATCCTCGGTTAAATTTCCATGAAGGAAAGCCGTTTTGACATCCATCTGCCATATCTCGTAATCGGAATATGTAGCTATAGCTAGTACAATCCTCACCGACTTCAGCTTCGCTATTGGCGAGTAAGTCTCGTCGTAGTCAATTCCTTGAACTTGTCCATAACCTTTAGCGACAAGCCGAGCTTTGTGGATCTGAGCATTTCCATCCACATCGGTTTTTTCTTAAAGACCCATTTGCAGCCAATGGCCTTTACGCCAGGAGGCGGATCAACCAACTCCCAGACTTGATTTTCATCCATGGACTTTAACTCGGATCTCATGTCCTCTAGCCATGCCTCAGAATCCAGGCTCACCATCCGCATACGTCGCCGGCTCGTCGCTCTCTAGCAACAATACATCACGCACTCTGCGCAATCTTTCCGACCTCCGTGGTTCCAGTGCCGCTTCCACTACGGGTTCCCTGAGTGACTCCGGTATGATCTCATCACTCGCCGAGCCATCCCCGAGTGGTACTCGAATTTCCTCGAGTCAGACAGTCCTCCCACTGGCCTCCCGACTAAGAAACTCTTTCTCAAGGAAAACCCCGTTCCGAGCAACAAACACTTTGTTCTCTTCCAGGTTGTAGAAGCTATATCCCAAGTTTTCCCTCGGATATCCCACGAATATTCATTTGTCCGACTTGGGTGTAAGCTTGTCTGACATAAGTCGCTTGACAAATGCTTCACAACCCCAAATCTTTAGAAAAGACAAATTGGGAGTCTTCCCGGGCCACATCTCATGTGGTGTCTTATCTACGGATTCTGATGGTACCCTGTTAACTGTGAAGGCTGCTGTTTCTAGAGCGTATCCCCAGAATGACAAGAGTGAATCCAATTTGCTCATCATAGATCGAACCATGTCCAACAAGGTATGATTCCTCCATTTCGATACGTCATTTCTCTGTGGCGTACCCGGAGGTGTGAGCTGAGGTACTATTCCTCAACTTTTTAGATGATCATCAAACTCCTAGCTCATGTACTCACCTCCACGATCAGATCGTAGAAGTTTTATAGTCTTGCCAAGCTGATTCTCAACCTTGTTCTGAAACTCTTTGAACTTTTCAAAAGTTTCCGACTTGTGCCTTATCAAATAGATATATCCATATCTACTCAAGTCGTCGGTAAAAGTCACGAACTACTGATAGACACCTCTGGCAGTTGTGCTCATTGGACCACACACATCACTATGTATAAGTTCCAATAGCTCGGACGCCCTTGCGCAACTATTTGCGGAAGGAGACTTAGTCATCTTGCCGAGCAAGCATGATTCGCATGTTTCGAACGACCCAAAGTTGGTTGAAGTTAGGAGTCCGTCATCATGGAGCTTCTTCATGCGTTTCAGACTAATGTGTCCAAGCCGGCAATTCTTGAAGTATGTCGGATTTATCTCCTTAGGCTTATGCCTCTTGACATTCACATTACAGACCGATTCCTGTTCTAGATTCAATATAAATAGCCCATCAATAATGGGTGCATAGCCATGGAACAAACTATTCAACTAAAACGAACAACCATTGTCCTTTAAATTGAATTCATAACCCTGACTTATCAAGCATGAGGCAGAAATAATGTTTCGACTAACTGCAGGAATGTAATAACAATTATTCAATTCCAAAATAAATCCAGAAGGAAGCTGGAGCTGCATCGTGCCGACCTCCAACGTAGCAACTCTTGCTTTGTTGCCGACCCTGATGTCAATCTCCCCATGTGTCACACGCCTAGTTCTTACCAGCCCCTGCATCGAGTTGCAAATGTGAACAACCGATCTGGTATCAAATACTCAAGAGCAACTAGGTATGTCAGCAAGGTAAATGTCTATAACATATGCAACAAGTGTACCACTGCCCGAAGAAGCATTTCCGGCCTTCTTGCCATGCTCTGCAAGCCACTTGCTACAGTTACTCTTCCAGTGACTAGTCTCCTTGCAATGATAGCAAATGGTCTTCGAGTCCGGTCCAGACTTCAACGCAGCGGTAGAGGTTACCATCTCTGTGCCCTTTGCCTTAGCCTTTTTCTTGGACCAACTCTTCTTGAACTTAGCCGATTTCTGCACCATCAACACTTGATGCGTGCCTTTCTTAATATCCTGCTCTGCCACTTTGAGCATTCCATGTAATTCAGTGAGCTTCTTATCCATGCCATGCATATGATAGTTTGAGATGAACCTCCTATAACTGGGCGGAAGAGAACCCGGAACTGCATAGTAGCCAGCTCAACCAAGAGCAGGAAGCCTAACTGATACAAAGCTTGCACATATCCGATCATCTTGATCACATGCGGGCTCAGTGGATCACCTTCCTTCAGCTTGCAATCCATCAAGGATGGCCAGATGTTGAACCTTTCGGTCCTAGCCTGTGTCTGAAACATGCTCTTGAGACTCTCGATCATATCATAAGCATCAACATTTTCGAAATGCTGATGCAAATCGGGCTCCATACAAGCCAACATCAGACAGCTGATCTCTGTTGATTCATCAACAAGTTTCAGGTAGGCATTTTTAGTTGTGGCACTAGCATTATCAGCAGGTTCCTCTGGAAGTGGATCCTCTAGAACATGTTCCTTTTTATCATGCTTGAGAACAATTCTCAGATTTGTATACCAGGTGGTAAAGTTTGTTCCATTCAGTTTATCCTTTTCCAGAATTGATTTCAATGCAAAGTTGGGTTGCGCAGGTGGTGCCATTGATCTACAACAGAAAATATGCAATCACTAAGCAATGTGTTTATGTAGAGTAATTCAAGCCTTAAATATAAATACTCCCACTGAAGTTGGCATCCCTCCGCAAACTTTCAGTGATTCAGGATCCGACTAGCACATGTGACTAGTGAGCTTTTGCATCACTGCTAGACAACATGCCTATCCGGTAAGCAACTCCTTGCTAATCGTATCTCCATACGACTCCTGTCAGTCGGGAAGGTATCTCATACCCCGGCCCCCAACCTTGTTTGCCACAAGGCCCAAAACCATTTTGATAGCCTTGTCAAATTAACCTGACGCAGAGCATGTCCGTGTCCGACACGAACCCTTCAGTTCAAGGACACCTAGCAGCACCCCAATTTTTATGATCCCACTACTAGACGTACTTGACGTGCGAAGGTGCAACATCGGGAATGGTAAATTTCTTTATATTAACGAGGCATATTTCTATCATTCTAACATGCATAGAAAATAAGAAGCATAACAATCACAAATAAAACATATATTGTGAAATAGTATGGCTCCTTCATGGCAGTTCTTCTAGGTCGGCTTTGACTCTGTTGACCATCTAGGAACTCCATCTTGTTTGTCATGCCGGGACACCAAGCTACCAACTTGATCTCTATAATCCAACTACTACAACTAGTAATGAATTTTACATAGAGTCACAAGTCGACACGCGGGTCGTTATACATTATAATGACAGCACTTTGGCTCCAGTCGGCTGACAAACATGACAGGTGGGCCATGTATAAATTACACACATGCATCCCATACACATGAGCCATACTATTCACATCAAACTTGCAAAACAAAGTTACTCACATTCTACCAGTTTGAGTGATCGTGTACGAAATACAAGGCGATACGCACACGGCGGTCCCGCTAGCCGGTTAGCGGGTGGGGTTCGAAGGGTAGCGCCCCTCGCGGGTGCGGGCAACACCCGACGTTTTCGGAAATCACAGATCACATCTGAACTCCGATCACGCTGAATTTTCTGATCTGACCGATCTTATCGATCACCGCGAGTCCGACACGGATTTATGTTTCACTGTTAACCCCGATGGCGGATACCGGCCGGTAGGGGTATGTACACGAAGAGAGAAGGTGCACATACTCATGATTCGTGCCCAGCCACATGTTGGGTTCTACGGTAGGGTGCGCAGATTAAAATTTTCCTAGGCGCAGAACAACCAAGAACATGCTACAGGAGATGGATCACGGATCGTTACCACTAGACGCGCGGTGCCGTGCAGCGGAAGAAGAGTTGGTGCAGCGTGTCTCCATGGATCATCTCCTCCTCGTCTGATCTCCCTCGAACAGTCGGTCGTCAGTTCCCACGTGTAGGTTCTCTGGAGCGGCGCAAGTGCACCGCCTCTAACGGTATCCGCGCGTGCAGGAGGAACATCGTGCGGTGTACTACTAGGTCCAATCACACAACCGGCAGCGAGTGGAGGTGTCTATTCGCAACACATGCAAACCCTAGTGACAGGGCCTAAGAGATCAACTACATGAGTGTGCGGTACCTCCACTTTATATATGCATCCATCGCAGGCTCAATACTTGGGCCTCACAGGGACCCTAAAGCCCATAAGTCTACTCGGCCACAATCCGAATACAGCTCAGATCACATCCGACCAGTGTCCTCGGATCCGGCCTCATAGGTTCCTTCCCTTAAGCGCCGACCCCTTAGGTTCAACCCAGCTTGGTCGCAGTTCAGATCACCTCCAAACTGCACGGTTGGTAGCGGCCTCTAGCAAGGCGTGTCGAACACCAAGCGGACTATGAGGATGGTTAGGCGAACCCGTACATCATGCTTCTGTTCCCTTTGCCACACGATACATGTTGTCACCCTCAAGGCGAGTCTGTCATCCTTGTGCTAGCCCGACCTCTTTCTCGTTCGAGTGATGCTGACTATAAACTAGATTATCTCATAATCCTTGTCGCATGGCCATGCTTATCATGGTCGGATCACACGAGGGCCCCAGAGTATATCTCTCCTCATCGGAGGGGAAAATCCCATCTTGCTCGACCATGTATCATAGCATGGGTCTGGACAAGCCTGAAACCTACCTTTGTAACTACCCAGTCACGGAGTAGCGTTTGTTGCCCCAAAGCAAGTCTGTCACCATCCCGAGTACATGCACCCGCTGAGGTCTTAGGACATAGAATGTATGTTGTACTAGAGACTTACAGATGACATATCGCTGCGTCTCATAGTTGGGTCTGTCCGACTCGGACCTTATCTCAACTCAGATCCGACTACGTCGAATCCGACCAGATCCTTTCGAGTCCATATTATCCGGTTAGCATCCAATGCTCCATGGCTAGTGAGACCAAGCCATCGACCGTGTCATATGCTAGTCTAGTCGGCTGCACGTGTAGATAGCCCTTTCGACTAGGGACCTTTTAGGACAGTCATCATACAATGTATAGTCCCACAAACAAGTCACCTACTTGCTGATAAACATCATTGATAATGTCCAAGGACTATCTTTATTCATAAACACATAGGAAATAGCATCATACATGATTGCCTCTAGGGCATATCTCCAACACCACACCCACGCGGGTACACGGTGGAGCTCATTTCTGTACGAAATGGCAGCCCACGTGCTAATTTGAGTGTGTGTAGCAGTTGTTTCACTACGGAGGTCGTGTACCACGCATGCACGAAACGAAGTTTGACTTGATGCGTTGGTGCGTTATTTTTAAATAAAGTTATATCGCTCAATGGCACGTACACAGAATATAAAATGATTTTTATGGAGAAAAAGGTAGTCCGCTCCACTATATACAATGGAGTCTGCCTGTCTGGGTTTGTCTCTCTTTAGTGTATCTCACACAAGGCAGTGGTGGCCTCTCTCTCTCTCTCACTGTTGGTCACTGATCTGGCCACATCACGTCCGCTAGTGGAAAGGGAGGATGTGCATCGTTTGTCCGTTCGACGGTGCTGAGGCAGCATGTCCCGATCTACGGTGCCCGTTGTTCTCTCTGACCAAGCTCCAGCACGGTAGGGCCTACGCCACTTGCTCGCTGCCGTAGTATGGGAAGATCCCGCCCGCCGTTGCTCTCCTAGTGACATCCCGACAACCCCCAGGTATCCCTCCAGCCTTGCTCCACTGCCCATCTTCCCACGTCGCTGCATGTGGAAAATCATGCATGTGGATCTTCCATAGTTCTTCGCCCAAAACGTAGCTCGTTCGACGTACTTTCCATATTGCAATCTCGTCCTCACACCATTTTAGACAAAAACAACCAAGTTGTTATCTTCCCTTAGGACAAGGACTATGCTTCTTTTTTGTTGTTGTATGTGTCATCAACTGTTATTGGCCAGTAATTGTTTCCTTTCTACCTCATTTTTGCAAACAGGGCTATCCATTTCATCTCGTTGTTATTGCGACCTTTTGGTCAACTACACAAATCACTTTTTTCTTAAGAGTGTTTTGTTCAGTTGTACTAAAATGTCACATGGGCAATGCCTCTACATTTCAGTGTGACTGCATGAAGGGAGATTGGTTTTTCTCTATCTTCATCATCCAACTCCGAGCCTAATCTTCTCCAACTAGTTAGACTTAAGAGAGACTACAAAGGTGATCGGCTTCTATTTGTGTGTTTATTGTTTCATAAACATCCTCTATTATTGTAATCACACTTAATATCTTTGGAACAGGGTCGCTCAGCTCAATTTTAGTGGAACTACACAAAATGACCGGAATGTTGCATGCTCTAGACAGCTAATCTTTTTCCCAACATGCCTTGTTGATTTAGACCGAGCTAGGGGGAAGTTGCTGCCGATGAAAGCATGCATCAATTTTAATATAACACCTTCTCACAACTTTGTCTTCAGTTGTGATCTAAATATTAGCTCTGATCTGCTAATCATTGAGATGCATTAGCAAGGAAGTTAGTTTTTTAATTTTTCGAAAGAGCATGGATGGCAAGACATGCAAAACAAAAGCTGAAAGCTCAGAGCATTGTACAATTTCATGTCGCTGGAAAATTATTTGTATAGTACGTCAATTATGTAAACAAATGCTGGAAGCTTGATAGCATTGCTAGAAGCCTCTTCAGCATCCGGGTCCATGTGCCATGCACAAAATTATACTGCCTCCGTTCATAAATATTTGTCTTTTTAGAAATTTCAAATGGACATTTTTAGAGTGTAGATTCACTCATTTTTCTTCGTATGTAGTCACTCATTGAAATCTCTAGAAAGACAAATACTCTGTAGTATTTAAGAACAGAGGGAGTAGTGCCCAACCGCATGGGAGACTCAGCCCGGTCGTTGCGCCGCACTAATAGTGAGTAATGGGCTGTCAAATCATAAGCCCCACCTTTCCCACTGTAACTTGCTCGGAAGAAGCAACCATCAATACGCTCTTCTTTGAATCCGCTCATACTAGCCCCTCTGTCACTGTTTATAGAGCGTGCTTCAACAATCTATGGGACCAAGGCGACTAGCGATCGACCTAAAAAATAACATTAGTAGTTATAGCATGGCTTCTATTACTAGAGGAAATAATGCGTACACACATGCATGCAGTGCTTCCACCCCGGGTACACACATGCATGCACTTACTCCACTCCGCGTACACACCTAGTACATCGAGAGGAAATTGTGGACTTGATTGCGGTTACCACGCCCTAATTAACTAAGCATTAAACAAAACGTGTCTGAAGTCTCTCTGGTAGTGGAAATGCATGGAGAGAAATGCATGAGAATGAAGAGCCCCTATAAACTATGACAGAGGGAGGAGTAGTATGAAGGTGCAAAACCAAGTACGCGTATGGCTAGTCGGTCAACGCACTTCCTCTTGGCATATCACTGATATGTGGGACTGGAATGTGGGCAAACCGATCTCAATTGATGGCAAAATGGCCAACATGTCGTTCCTTGAGAGAGATGAGGAGCGAGAACACACAAACGGGCTCGCACGGAGGCCAAGATATATTCGAGCATGGTTGATCGATATCATCCTCACATGTTCGATGGTTCTTAATAGTACTATTGACCTGCCATTTTCCGCACTTCTCCCGAATAAATGTGTACTTTATCAGAGATTAAAATAAAATAAGAGGACATACACTCCACCATGCGGTTCTAGTAGTAGTACTACTCGTACTACTAAACCTTGCGCTTGGCTCTTCGCCTCTTAGTGAAGTCAAAAAATGATGGTACTACAGTGTATGCGTCTGGCAATCCGACACCCAATGAACTGTTGCATGTCCACCGCCTGGGCGAGGGTAGGCTGCATTAGTCAAAAGCTTCTCCTCGTCCTGCGAGCCACCAGGCTTGAGGTAGATGGAGTGGGCATAAGCGAGCTTCACCTTGTCCTGCAAGCCTCTCCTCGTTCTGCGAGTTGACGGGACACACCAAAAAGTAGTGCTAGTCCATACTCCCTCCTTTTCGGTTAATATGGCTTAATCTTTTTTGCGGGTAAACGAGAGAGCTTTATTCATATATAAGCATTCTTAGGACGATCAGCCAAGAGACTGGTCACTAGGAAACGAGGTACCCCGCAAAAAAAGAAGAAGGAAGCGAGGTGTTTCATCAAGCCAGCTCTCAGTCAGATTCAATGTGCAGCATGCACGGTTCGCACAAAGATCTGCCACAAGGTTTGCTGGCCTATTTATATGCTGGATAACAAAAAAAGAGAAAATGTTACCGAGCGCTCCTATTTGTAATAGGATATGAGCCAGAATTAAGCGAGAAGTGTGGCAAATGTTCCATGCAATCAACTTCCATTATCACATGTGATAACCCTCGAAGAGAACCAAATGTGTTGAAGATTGCTTTATCACATTTTAAAATAAAATAAGAGTGCAGATGCTCCACCATCTGGTTCCTAGTAGTATTACATACCTCTATAGTAGTAGTACTAGTACTAGTAAACTTTGCGCCTGGTTGTTCGCCTCTTCAGGAAGTCAAACAATAATGGTAGTAGTACAATGTATGCTTCTGACAATCTGACACCGAATTAACTGTTGCACGTCCACCGCCTGAGCGAGGGAGAGCTTGCACTAGTCAAAAGTTTCTCCTTGTCCTGAGCCACCATGTGCAAGCTTCTCTCATCCTGTAAGCTTATCCTCGTTCAGCAAGTTGACAAGACACAACTAAGTAATGCTAGTCCATACTCCCTCCTTTCTGGTTAATATGGCTTAATTTGAAATGAGATAAATACATTGTATGGCACTGTATATTTGTAAAAATACGGTCAATAGACTTCATAATGCGCTCATTGCACTTAATATATACATTTTCTGGTGTTTATACGGTCACTAGCTCACCCTAGCTGAGTATGTGTGTGCATACATGTGTAGGTTGAGGACTTGAGCGTGACCGTGTGTGTTCCCTCGTGTGCTCAGACATGCATTCATTAGGGCATCGCGCACATTTTTGTGTCCATGTGTACGTGTGACTATTGCATGCATGCATGAGGTTGTAGTCCCTCACATTCACATGTTCATAAGTCAAACATTGCATCCAAGGTTTAATCATTTTTTGTTCACTCATGCATTCCCGATATTAATACGTTGGTAAAGTCAATTTCTGGAGGAAAACGATCCCATGAATTGAGTACAAAGGGGACCAATAAGCCAGGACAGAGGGAGTACTAGTAGTGAACCGGAAGGAGGGAGTAGGTACTAGTAGTACTACGTAACAACATGCAGTAACAAAATTCCTCTATGCGCATCCTGTCTATGTGTCATGCAAGAAAATAGAGATAAGTTCAAGTGAGACTCAGGAATGGTCAGACATGTAGGGGGAGTACATGTAGGGGCCACTCAGGAGCAGTCAAATCACATAGGAAGTTAGTCGGAAGAAGCAACCATCATTTCACTCTTCAATGGCACGTACGCAATATAAAATGGTTGATATAGAGAGAAAAAGAAAACCGCTCCACTATATATACACTAGCAGGAGCCTAAGCTACAAGCCTGCTTGCTTGGGTTGCTCTCTTCATAAGCATGAACGGCGGTGGCCACACCGCTGGTCATAGATCTGGCCTGATCCCGCCGTCGGGGGAAGGGGACGATATTATGCATAGACGCGGTTGATAGCGGCGAGGGATAAAACCCACTATCGGTGCGTCCCGATCGGGGGTCCGGCGGTATGGGTTGATGCTGCCTCCCAACTGCCCTTCTAGCTATGGCCCGACGTCCCAGGTACAACTTCCTTTTGGAGCCAGCTTGCTCCACTGCCGTAGCTCCCCACGTAGCTCCATCTCCATGTGGGTCATTCTCTACTTCTACCGGCTTCTATTTGTGATGAGTTTATGTCTCTTGAACTAGTTCTAGTAGTATTATTCTAATCACACTTCTTCAATATCTTTGCAACAGGGATGCTCAGCTCGATTTTAGTGGAACTGCACAAAAGCATCGTATGATTCGAGGGTGCCAGTCGTCTTTCCTTCGACAGGTTCAACCTAGCTAGGAAATTAAATCCTATTTAGGGTTCAAGGTTTACGTCGTAGGTGCCCCATCAGTAGTTTTTTTGTACACACTCTCACAAGTTTTTTCTTTGTGAAGTAAATATTGGCTATGATCTGTGAATCATTGAGATGCATTAGCATGCCTGTTAATTTTCCTTTGTATTTGATGGAATGTTGTAACGGGGCAACCTTGGAGTAGGAATGAAAATGGAGTGGAAAGTTTCCGTTTTTTCGGAGAAAAAATGGAAACGGAGAGAAACCAACGTTTCGTTTTGTTGGATCGCGCCATCAAGCAAAACTAATGTTTAAATTAGGTCTATCGCGTTCGTGTCTCACCCTCCTCGACGGCTCCACCCCACATGGTCGCTCGGCATGCCACTCACTACAAACCGAATATACGATAACTTTCTCGCCTGCTTGTCGATGGATCGCGCCATGGACTACTAGCACTACTGGAAGAGATTGACGAGGAGGGGGAGGATAGCTAGCTGTAGAACGGACTTCCAAGAAGTTTTTACATGCATGTTGTGGCCGGCTATTGCGACCTTTGAACGCGGAGCAGTCACGTGCATCGGAAAGCGGCATGAGCGACGCTCTCTTGGCCAGCGCGCCGCTTGAATGCCGGTGCCAGTGAGAGGTCGCATCCGCTCTGGCTTGGCATGAATGCGGCACTGAACATTTCGGGCGGGAAGCATGCGCGGGTGATGAAGAGGGTTCGGGTTGGTCAGGAGCGAGTGTGGGAGCGGTCCGGACGCCCACTGAGGGAGTCCTAGATTAGGGGGTCTCCGGACAGCCGGACTATATCCTTTGGCCGGACTGTTGGACTATGAAGATACAAGATTGAAGACTTCGTCTCGTGTCCGGTAGGACTTTAGTTGGCATGGAAGGCAAGCTAGGCAATACGGATATGTATATCTCCTCCTTTGTAACCGACCTTGTGTAACCCTAGCCCCCTCCGGTGTCTATATAAACTGGAAGGTTTTAGTCCGTAGTACAACATACAATCAGACCATAGGCTAGCTTCTAGGGTTTCGCCTCTTTGATCTCGTGGTAGATCAACTCTTGTAATACTCATATCATCAAGAACAATCAAGCAGGACATAGGGTATTACCTCCATCAAGAGTGCCCGAACCTAGGTAAACATCGTGTCCCCTGCCTCCTGTTACCATCCACCTTAGACGCACAGTTCGAGACCCCATACCCGAGATCCACTGGTTTTGACACCGACATTGGTGCTTTCGTTGAGAGTTCCACTGTGTCGTCATCATAAGGAAGATGGCTCGTCTCATTGTCAAGGACAACATCACCTCTGGTGGATCCCTGGCTGTAGGCCAAACTCTCCTACTTGGCGGCTTCGTCATGACCGCCCGCTCGGCCGCGGCACCGACAATGACCTCTCGGGTCACCGAAAATAGCCTCCACATCGGCTCAAAATTTGCCAAGCAGATGGATCCAATGGAGCTCTCCTCTTTGAACGAGCTCTTGGATCGCATTGCCGCTCTGGGAGTCACTATGGACTACGATCGGATTGGGCTTAAACCCGACCAAAGGGAGATTAACTCTCCGCCGGTCACCCATCAGATAGCGGTGGTGGAAGAGCAATGCGGCGATTCTCCCTCTATCCCGAGGACGAACTATATCCGTATTCCTGAGCTCTCTAAACAGGATACTCGCTCATGAGAGGACACCGCCCTAACCCTGAATCTAGAATCAGGCCGCATACCGAACCCACAGGGCAACATCCCGGAGCCCGAACTTCCAAGATCGGAAACTCCCCTGCCCCAGGATCACACATTGGGTCAAGGTCTAGACTTAAATCCACCCACCCACCCAGATACAAATGATCTTTCCCACATTAGGCAAGCGCCCCAAGAGACAGTACATCACTATTGTGCCAGATTCCTCCTTGTAATGGACAAGGTCAAGGAATGTCACAAGGAAGATGCAATTTCGTTCTTTTCCAACAATTGCACGGACAAGGGAGTCCTCAACGCCATAAGTCACCGTGATGTAGCACACTTAGCTGACTTGGTGGCCATAGTATGGAAATACTATGCGATGGAAAGTGCCTGGAAAACCCAAACGCAATTTTGGGATAACCCGGCTCTGACAAAACCCCCAGTCCGAACTAAAAGGGTGCACTCTCATAAGTCGCCCGACTCAATTACAAAGAAGCAAAAGCCCACTACAGGGCATGGAACTGTATTGGAGGGATGGCTCAATGGGCCTGCAAAATCCATAGTACAACGGATACCATATCAACACAAAGCCTTAGAGCATGTTGGGTACTCCGACAGGTGGCCAAAAGCGGTGAGGATCTTCTCACACAAAATACCTCCGAGCACCTTCCCACGAATAACAACACAGTATTAACGGTCTTCGAGACCTTTGCCTCAAATAATAGGCGTAAGCGAGCACTCCGCGGCCTTGCCAAAGTCTGCCACGTGGCAGCAATAAATCCATGGAGCGACACAGCTATCACCTTCAATGCCAGTGATGAACCTAAGTTCCGAACAGCCTGAGCACCAGCCGCTTTGGTCCTCAGTCCAATTGTGGACGGCTTTCGGCTCACTAAGGTGCTCATGGACGGCGGCAGCGGATTAAACCTCATTTATGAGGAAACTCTCCACAAAATGGAAATAGACAGCAACCCTATTGAGCAAAGCAGTACGACCTTCCGAGGAATCATCCCTAGTCGGGAGGTCCGTTGCGCTGGGAAAATCACACTTGATGTGGTATTCGGCACTCTAGAGAATTGCAGGTCCGAAGAAATTACATTCCAAGTGGCCCCGTTTTGTAGCGGATACCACGCCCTTCTAGGACAGGAGGCATTCATGATTTTGCAAGCCATACCCCATTACGGGTACATGAAGCTCAAAATTCCCGGACCCAGGGAATTATCACTCTAGCTAGTGATCCGGACATAGCACTCCGCGCCGAGAACAAAACAGCCGCACTAGCCCTCGAGGCATTATCTGAAGCCCTTGTGGCAGAGGAGTTAACCGCCCTGCGCTCCACGGTGGACAGGGACGACACGATACTAGACAAAAGATCCAAGTCCACCTCCTTTAAACCAGCGGATGAAATAGTTAAATTCCAAGTCCATCCAACGGACCCTACAAAAACAGCATCCATTGGGGCACAGTTAGACCCCTCTGTAGACGCCACACTTCGGGAGTTTCTGCGCGAGAATTGGGATATATTCGCCTGGCATCCTTCAGACATGCCAGGAATCTCGCGCAGATTGGCCGAGAATAGCCTTAATATTCTAAAAGGATTCAAGCCAGTCAAGCAGACTCTTCGGCATTTCTCTGAACCTAAGCGACAATCCATGGGAGAGGAGCTGGCCAAGCTACTAGAAGCCGGATTGATTAAAGAAATAAAACACCTGGATTGGCTAGCAAACCTGGTGATGGTACCAAAGAAGGACAAATCCTGGTGTCTATGTGTCGACTTCAAAGACCTTAATAAGGCTTGCCCAAAGGATCCGTTCCCACTCCCTCGCATCGATCAAATCATCGACGCTACCGCAGGACACGAATCATTGTGCTTCCTCGACGCATACTCCGGTTACCACCAGATTAAGATGGTGGAGTTTGATCAAGCCGCGACGGCATTTATAACGCCATACAGCCCCTTCTGCTTTAACACAATGCCCTTCGGGCTAAAAAACACCGGCGCAACATATCAGCGCATGATCCAGACATGTCTGGAAAAGCAGATCTGTAAGACTGCGGAGGCATATGTAGACGATGTGATCATTAAAACCAGACACGTTGACTCTTTAATAGACGAGTTGAGGCTCGCGTTCACCAATCTCCGAAAATACGACATTAAGCTCAATCCAAAAAATGTGTTTTCGGCGTTCCCGCAGGAAAGCTCCTGGGCTTCATCGTCTCCAGTAGAGGAATTGAAGCAAATCCGGCTAAAATCCGAGCTCTGTCATAGTTGGCTATCGCAACTGACCTCAAGCAATTCCAGAAATTGACTGGATGTGTGGCAGCTTTAAGCCGCTTTATCTCCTAATTAGGAGAAAAGGCACTTCCCCTTTATCGCCTTCTTTGGCGCACCGAACACTTCGAGTGGACGGATGCAGCCACGGCCGGACTGGAAGAAATAAAAGCCATCCTGGCCACCAACCCAATCCTAGCCGCGCCAACTGTTGGCGAACCAATGCTATTATATATAGCGGCAACTCACCAAGTTGTAAGCGCAGTGCTCGTCGTCGAACGAGAGATGGACGGACATAAATTCCCACTTCAAAAGCCAGTATATTATGTATCCACCGTCCTCACTCCATGCAAATCACGGAACCCACATTACCAAAAGATAGCATGCGCGGTATTTATGGCATCCCGGAAATTACGACACTACTTTCAAGAGTGTTCGATTACGGTGGCCTCCGAAGTACCACTCAATGACATAATAAACAACCGCGATGCCACGGGCTAGATTGCCAAATGGGCCATCGAGCTCCTCCCGTTTGACATAACATATAAGCCACGACGAGCCATTAAGTTGCAAGTACTAGCCGATTTCGTAGCCGAATGGACAGAAGTCGAACTCCCTAAAGAGTACGGCGCATATTCCAATTGGATCATGCACTTCGACGGCTCTAAAATGCTGGCTGGTCTGGGGGCTGGCATCGTCCTGACATCCCCCACCGGAGATACGGTGAAATACGTGCTCCAAATACTATATACAGACTCCAACAATGCAGCCGAATACGAGGCCCTACTACACGGCCTCCAGATGGCAGTCTCCATGGGCATCCAACGCCTAGAGGTGCGTGGGGACTCGAACCTCGCAATATCCCAAATAAATGGAGACTTTGATGCCAAGGATCCGAGAATGGCGGCATATCGCAACGCCGTCCTCAAAATGTCAGCTCAGTTCGAGGGGCTTGAATTCCATCATGTGGCTCAGGAAAACAACCAGGCGACGGACATCCTAGCCTGTATCAGCGCTAAACACGACCCTGTCCCAATGAACATCTTCCTGGAAAGACTGTTTAAACCATCCGTGGTATGGGAAGGGGACACCAGCAAAAATAGTCCGGACCCGGCCACAACCCCAGATGCCGAACACTCTGACACAAATCGGAGGCTCTGCCACCGAAATAACACCTTCAGCCCACATGATAATGGCCGTCATCGCCCCATGGACAGAACCATTCCTGGCCTACCTAACCAGACAGGAATTATCCGAGGACCAAAACGAGGCCCGCTGCATAGTGCGGCGATCTAAAGCCTACAAGGTCCATGAGGGAGAGATTTATAAGAAAAGCACAACCGGAGTCCTTCAAAGGTGCATCTCTGAAGAGGAAGGGAGGAATCTTTTGGCAGAAATTCATGCTGGACTCAGCGGCCACCACGCCGCAGCCCGGGCCCTTGTAAGCAAGGCCTTCCGTACATGTTTTTATTGGCCGACGGCCCGGGCAGATGCACATCATCTGGTACAACATTGTGTCTGTTGCCAGCTTTTTGCAAACCAAAGCCACATGCCACCTACTGCCCTCCAACAATCCCCATTGCTTGGCCCTTTGCGGTTTGGGGGCTCGATATGGTCGGACCCCTCAAAGGGGGAACCCATAAGAGAAAATACTTACTGGTCATGGTGGATAAATTCACCAAATGGATAGAAGCCAAACCTGTCAAAACGGTTGAATCCAGACCGGTGATAGACTTCATATCCGGGGTTGTACACCGTTATGGCGTCCCCCACGGTATCATCACTGACAACGACATGAACTTTACAACCGCTGAGGTGAAACTTTGGTGCAGCAACATGGGCATAAAGCTCGATTATGATTCTATCTATCATCCGCAAACTAACGGTCAAGTCGAACGAGCGAATGGTCTTGTCATGAGCGGCATTAAACCCAGATTAGTCCGGTCTTTAAAGGAATCAGACACTCATTGGGTAGAGGAGCTCGACTCCGTACTATGGGGGCTGTGGACCATGCCGAATCGCACTACCGGATACACACCATTTTTATGGTGTACGGCGGTGAGGCGGTGATGCCTTGCGACATAATTCATGACTCACCTCGAGTGCGCATGTACGAAGAAAGAGAGGCCGAGCTCGATCGGCAGGACAGTTTAGATGCCCTGGAGGAGGAGCGCGACGTGGCAAAAGCTCATTCTGCATTCTATCAGCAACAGGCTCGAAGGTATCAATGCAGAGAAGTGCGGGCCAAAACCTATAACGTTGGCGAACTAGTTCTACGCCTGCCGGAGAAGAAAAAGAACACGCTCAAGCCCAAATGGGAAGGTCCCTTCATTATCGACTAGGTTCTGACCGGTGGAGTGTACCATCTGCGGGATGCATCAAATAATCGACTCGAGCCAAACCCATGGAACGCAGCCAGACTCCGAAGATTCTACGCCTAGCGCCGGACTCTATGTTCGTATCCTTACCTCCATGAATTTTTTAAACACCTGTTTTTCTCTCTTTCTTTCCCTCTTTTCACTTCAAGGCCCTAAGGGGCTACATTTGTGTCTTGGTTACACAATCTTGACGCACTAACCGCGCTCAATATACCTGGGGGCTTCCTATACAGAAGCTTAATCGAATTACCTTTCTGGGCTTTATGCCCTGCACATGTGTTATTCTTCTGCACGTACATTTTTTCGCCATTATATGCATCGATATGACTTAAGTTTTGGCCAAGCTGGGTTGCCTGGCTCTTGTATTTATGCCCTACGTTCCTGTTAATTCGCCTAGGGCATAAGGGGAGCACCTCTGCGATTGTTACTGCCGGGTCAGCCGGATGTGTACCTCAGACTGGGTGAAGCCGAAAGCTAGCGTTCTTAAGGGAATATTCGGTCCGTGAATAAAATATGACTTTCATTTAAATTATTACACACCCCCAGATGTTTTTAACATGTGTCTCGCAGTTCGGACATGCACATTAGGACATGACCACTACGGCTGGTTTCCATGCATACCCCGGTTTTTATATAACCGAGTGGGTATTCGGATACACTCCGGACTATCGGGTCCAGAGGTTGAAGTGAAAAGGTCCGCCATGACAAATGATTTACAATCCAGCTAGGGACATTGCATATGTCACTTGAAGTACACAGTCACAAAGACTGATTAAATTCTTCTTCTATACCCTCCAATAGGCTGTCTAGCCTACAATCCTGTAGGGAATACTTTGCGGCTAATTCTACTTTATCATACACTAAACTGACGGGGATCTCTTTCCCATCAGGCCCCATAGGTCCGACCTCGGCCATGTGGTTTGGGTCAGCCTTGGTATATCGTGTCTTCACCATAGCCCAGGCTTCCCTCGCACCTTGTCGGCAGGCTGATATTTTCCATAATCAGAAGCGCCGCCGCGCTCCCTTGAGCTTCTCTATTAGATCCCCCATGCCTCCTGGCGGGGAAGCGGATGGCCACAAGGCCTGAGCAATACTCTGCATCACCTGCCGAACTTGTTCATGCAGTTGTGAGAGCTCTGGTAGAAGATCACCCGAAGACCCGGGCATCTCCTCCGCGGGACAACCCGTCAGCATACCTGCAGACATAACACTGTTAGAAGGCTTCTCCGCCGAACTCCTTTAAAAATTTCGCTCAAGCACTTACTAAAAATGCCGCGCTGAAGCCGTTTATTCTCCTTCACGGAGTCCGCAAGCTGGGCTCGGACATCCTTCAGTTCCATGCCCAGCCGGATATTGGCATCTTGGAGATCATTTTTCTCCTGCCTGACTCACGTCAGCACGCGCTCGCCAGCATTTCACTGTCGATCATCACGTGCCGTATCCGCCTCCATGGCCTCCGGATTCACTCCGGGGCCACCTGTAACATCTATTGTTAGGTGTGCATACATGTCGCATACTACTTGGTACCGATATTCTTTGCAATAAACAAAAAAGTTACCAGGGGGACCCTTTTTGGACTCCTTTAATGCGGCAACAGCGGCTTCCAGCTGGGCCTTGCATTCGTCCAACTCTTGAGACAGTTGGGAATTCTTCTCCGTAAGAACCTACACAAATAATGATCCTTAAATCAGTTGCGTCAACTGTTTCAAGTCTTAGGGGCTACTGATACATATAATCGTCAGATTTGCTTACCCGTATATCCCTTACATACTAGTCCATGGCTCTGGCTAGACCATTTTGAGCAGCACGGAGGTACGCGTCTCCAGAATTGAAGGCATCAAATGCCTCTGGTGAGAAGCAACCGTCACGAAGTACGGCCCGGCGACGCCTATGATTCATGGCGCTCTCCACTTCTAAATTTGTAGCGGATAGTCTATCCGCATCCTCTGTAGGAGGAGCATCCGGCGTCCGTGCCATGTTGGCCTTCGCCTTTATGTCCGGCCCTGGAGCCCGACTGGTGGAAGCGTGATAGGCAGCCTCTCGGGATATACTCCGACAAGCATTTTTTCTATTAAAGAAGCATGGACGTCATTGCACTTTGAGAAAGACGACAACCACGGAGCGAGGTTTTGTGTCATACCTCTGCACCGGCATCTCCGTCCTGACCGCCTTCCTTTTTGGCCTACCGGCTTCGGTGCCTCTTGTTGGCGAGTTGCTGCGGGTTCGGCACGGCGTCCTAAATGCCTTCCCTATAAAACACCGTTTTGTATGGTAGGTGAAGTGTCTAAAAGGGGATCCTATTTTTGGGAGTTGGGATTTTGGTTTTTCTTACGTGTGATGCAGGGAGCAGTCTGGGATAGTCGGCTGTTATGGCCACCATGGCGTCATCGCAGCTCAATTGATAGAATTGTCTGTCTATCAGCTCCACGTATATGTTCGGATCCTCTTCGAGTCTGGGACCGAGGGCCCGGCCAGGGTCCTCTGGTTGTGGAGATGGGCTGTTGACCTCCCTTACATCTTTTCGTAGTTCCTACCGTAAAATGGCAAGGTGAGTGCCTACGATGAAGAATGCGGGAAGAATGGGAGTAAAGAGGTATAACTCACCCAGCTTGGAGGGTTGTACATGGAGAATCCATCCCGTGGTTTGATACTGATGAACTCCTCTTCCTCTCCCTTGAACAACTCGGACAGAATTTTTGCTAAAGCAGCAGCGGAGTCCGGTCCCTTACGCCTGCAATGGGTGGCATCATCTTCCCCGTTAAAACACCACAGGGGGTGCCCTCGATATTGAAGTGGCTGCACTCCCCGCATTATGCATATTGACATAACCTCGATTATTGTCAATCCTGATTGAGCCAACGCTTTAATCCGGTTCATCAGGTAAAGGACTTCTCCGTTGTCTTCCTCCTGGGGGCTCCGTGGGCGCCAGCTTCGGTGTTTCTTCAGAGGAGCATTGTTGAACTCAGGAAGGCCCCACCAAACAGGGTCTGGAAGGGGGACGTCCTCCATATAAAACTACTCCGAAGGCCAGTCTTCGGACGTCTTCTTCGGAGTACCGGACATGTATCCGGTTTTGGCGATACGCTATATTTCGGCTCTGCCCACTTAATAAAGTGACCCCTTCTATGTGCGGGGCACAAGGCAAAATAACCTTTTCCACAGCTCGAAATGAGCCTCGCAGCCCAGAAATAGCTCGCAAAGGGCAATGTAGCCGGCGATGTGTAATATGGAAGCAGGGGTGAAATTATGCAGTTGGAGACCGTAAAACTCCAGGAGCCCGCAGAGGAATGGATGAATTGGGAATCCGAGTCCCCTTAGTAAGTAAGGAACAATGCACACCTGCTCCCCTGTAGAGGGGCTGGGGAAGCTCTCCGCTTGCTCCCCGCCATTATAGGTGGCGAGCCCAGCTCGGACGAGGACCATATACACTGGAGGGAGAAATCCCTGAGTCTGCAGCTCTATTAATCGACTGTCTAGGACTGAACACCTCTCCCAATCACTGGGCTTAGGGCTATAGGGGCGGGAGGAGGAGCTGCGGTGCTCGGCCATGTTGGAGTGGATTTTTTCCGAAGCGCGCTCCGATGGATTCTCGCCATGGGAGGATGGTATGGATTGGATCTAAGAATCCCCATCCCTTTAATAGACAATTTATTTACCTGGCTAGGGGGGCGAATGTAAAAACGCCCTGGCTCCTCGTATTCGTTCGACGCGTGGAAGATAGCCCTTATTGAGCACAGAAGTCAAGAAGACCAACATTTATGGGGCCGGACACTACTTAATAGACATTCAAGATTTGGAGAAGAACCCACCTTGCAATGCCGAAGACAATACTGCGCGCCGGGCTCAACGTCATTGAAGCCTGGTTTGGGGGCTACTGAGGGAGTCCTGGATTAGGGGGTCTCCGAACAGCCGGACTGTTGGACTATGAAGATACAAGATTGAAGACTCCGTCTCGTGTCCGGATGGGACTTTACTTGGCGTGGAAGGCAAGCTAGGCAATACGGATATGTATATCTCCTCCTTTGTAACCGACCTTGTGTAACCCTAGCCCCTCCGGTGTCTATATAAACCGGAAGGTTTTAGTCCGTAGGACAACATACAATCAGACCATAGGCTAGCTTCTAGGGTTTAGCCTCTTTGATCTCGTGGTAGATCAACTCTTGTAATACTCATATCATCAAGAACAATCAAACAAGGCATAGGGTATTACCTCCATCAAGAGGGCCCGAACCTGGGTAAACATCGTGTCCCCTGCCTCCTATTACCATCTGCCTTAGACGCACAGTTTGGGACCCCCTACCCTAAATCCGCCGGTTTTGACACCAACACCCGCAAACAAGAGATGTTGTATGTTAATATTGCTGTGGTATATAATTAAGAACGTAAATAATGTGCCAGTTGGACAAATATGATAGGAGATGGAGATGGAGATGGAATTTTACGTAAACACGGATATGCATGTCTATGTCTATGTGTGTGCGTGCGACGACTCTCGTGACCTAGAACCAGGGGTGTGTTTTTGACCGAGTTTTCTTTCTTGGTATGTTAAAAAAAATGTCCGCCAGTTTTTGTTTCTTTTTTCGGGAACGCGCATATTCTATTTAAAACGACTGCTATGGTGAGTTTTTACTCCATTTTATATATAGCCTCTTGTTTGATAGGGTATCTCGCGTCTTGCTCTCTCACCCTCTCCATATCTAAACAAGATGACAGTGTCCACTCTATCTCTCTCCTCACCGGTGGTCAGAGATCTGGTTGAATCCCGTCCGTTGCGGGAGGTGAGGAGGTGCAGTGTTGACGTTTGTCGCCGTTTGCAATGGAGGAAGCCGATGCACGTCGTCCTCCCGGAGCTGGCGCTAGCGCAGACAAAGGTCCTCCGCGCCCTTGTTCGCTGCCGTCATGAGGGCAGATACCACCTGCCCGCCTAAGCGACATCTTGCCCACCTGAGGTATAATTTCTTTTGGATCTCATGCTTCATTGTACTGGTCTAGCTCCCTAGGTCGCTGCATGCAGGTTTTCTTCTATGCCACTACTCCCTAGCTCCCCATCTACAGTAGCTAGGGTTCATCAGCTGGTCCAACATCACCTATTTTTTACTAGTATAGAGGAAATGCCACTTGAAAAGTTGTCCTGGTTTATGTCTCGGTGGAGTTATACATGTTGTTTCGACAAAAAGTACATGGTGGTTGTGCGGTCATTGTCCATATGCTCCTATTGCTGCTGCTAATCTAATACTATCACTGGTTAAATGAAGAAATGTTTTTTTCTCAGGTATCCTGGTTTAGTTCCCATCAAGATAATCCTGATGCTTATGTTTGTTGGTGTACTTTTCATTAATTCTTATTGACAATTGAGATGTCGTTGTTAATCTTGTACCACTGCCAAAACTAAGTAACAACACTATATCCATTTTTTATATTGTTGCAAACAGCTATGTGTATCTCTATACCCGGGCATGTCTTCCTCAATTTTAGTGGAACTGCACAAAATTGGATGGCCATTGTTGTTCCGCCTCATTGTCCTCTGCCACGTGGTTTTTCCTTCCTCGAGCTTGATTACCGAGAAGAAACAGACCATAGTGAGTATTTGTCGAATTTCATTGGTGCCTCACCCAAACTTGATGCCAAATGGATGATGCATCACCATGATGACCTATCGATGCTCATGGTTGCGCCTCATGGTTGCATTGGCTGGTGAAGTTGCTCGGTTTTCAATGAAAAATAAGCAGTCTTCCATCAGTGCTCTTTGCTTGTTACCCACAAAGATGATATCCTTCATCAGTTCACCTTGGTTGCGTTGGAGACGCGGTCGTCTTCCACATTAGTGCAATTTTATCACACAATTGGCTATGAACCAAATGTTTCCTCGAAGAAGGATCGACATTGGTACTAAGAGCATAAGTTTTGTATTTATTTCTAAGCCTTCTCACAACTTTGCCCTCAACTCCCCTATAATTTTATTTGTCCAGCTATTAACTAAATATGTGATCATACTTTGATTAAAAAATAGCGTGGACTAAAAACCCGGATGGACGTAGTAGCCCTCCATTTTTATTTACTCCGCATATTAGATGTGAATGAAGTCAAACTTTGTAAAGTTTGACCAAGTTTAGGTGGAACACAACAAACCATAATTATTGAGAGAGGACAAACTGCACATACTCTCAAACCTTTCCGATAATTGAAATTAAAATTATTTATTTGTACACACTCTCACACGCTTTCGATAATTTGGCGCATGTGTGGTTGTTCACTTAAGGGAGGGTAGTGTATCGCATGTGAAGGACAAGAAGTGTGACCAGGACGCGTGGATCGTTAGTTCATCGTAAGTAGTTTTCCTCACTGGTACGTTAAAAAAAGAGTTTCATTTCGTACTTACACAATTTAAAATGATTGTTATGGAGAGAAAAAGAAAACCACTCCACTATATATTACTACTATACACAATTACTATATAATTACTCCCTCTGTTCCTAAATGTAAGTCTTTGCGGAGATGCCACTACAAACTACATATGGATGTATATGGACATATTTTAGTGTGTAGATTCACTCATTTTGCTCCGCATGTAGTCCATGATGGAATATCTGCAAAGACTTATATTTAGAAACGGAGGAAGTACTATGTAAGCCGGAGCCTCAGCTCTTGTTCACTAGGGTTTGCACTCTCCACACTCTCATCGCACTATATATATATATATATATATATATATATATATATATATATATATATATATATATATATATATATATATATATAGAACAACATTATTCTAATCCTGGAATTAGAATAGTTATTTGGATCATAGCCAGCCCTATATAGGGGCGATCACACGTTCCTGAGATCGCGAAACCCACCGGACCGATTAAAAAAACACCACACCACACCCCACCCACTGCCCCGATCCCCACCTCCTCCCTCGATCCACTCCCC